>NC_069122.1:45555494-45872903 GCF_026914265.1 Mya arenaria
CTGTTTTTCTTAAGGTAGAACTAATTGACTTTCAATGAAGACAATGCAATCAGAATATGAGCGTGTATCACATTTCTTATTACCTTAATGTTTTCACTTTTGATTTATTCATTGTCCTTAATAGCCTCGGCTCAAATTTGCCATTTATTTATGTTTATCTCTGACTCAAATGCCAATACACTGGTACAACCGTACTCTAATTTCAATTTCAATCGCATTCACGAAGGTTTCTGATAGCTGAATAGTCAATGTGTTTTTTTGCAGTATCAGTATATTGAATGTCCAACAAGTCTTCGTATTTCTGATAAAACAGAATCAAATTTCCCTTCAACGCACCATGGAAGTATTATCTTTTACAAGTATTTCCTTTCCTGAAATAAAAAGAAATGCCTGTAAAGAACAATATCTAAAATGACAGTCATAAAACGTACCGAAAAAATCCTATTTTATCTCTTATTTACATGCATGTATTCGCAAAGATTTTCCTAAAAACTTCCTAATTGTTTCTATTACCTGCTGGGAGGCCTGACTTGATCCATTTTATTTAAAAAAAATCCACCAATTTAAACCAAAATCACATATTGCCACTTCGCTGAAATTCAATCAAGAAGGTATTTTGGTATCTTTAACCTGATTTAAGTTTTTGCTTCGATTGGTGCAATCAAATCATATAACATCTTCGTCAATAGGATTATAAGTGATCTTCAGTTATTATGTATGCATTAGAACTCAATTCCTCGACAAACCTAGTTAATTTATGTAAAACCTAATATTACTGAAACGTGCTTGCGATTGAATTAGCGAAAGGACGAAAGTTTGCAAACGGATATGGAATAATATAAAAGAAAGTATTATTAAAAACACAGGCAAAGTCAAATCATACACAATTAATTTTATTTGAACTGTACATCATTCTAGTAAGTAAAGTCAAAAACAAAATTGAAATGTATCAGTGAATTGTAACCATGGTCCCCAGGTCCGGGGAATAGCGGGGACTTTGACATTCGGTCCAGCCAATCCCAGGTAAAATCCCCGCCCTGCAGGTACAAACTGCTGGCAAAATCCCCGCCAAGTGCCCCGCACCCCGGGGACATCCAAGGTAAGGTCCATTCCCCGCTATTTTCGGTGCGAAAACAAAACCACCGCTATCACTTGGCACTGCGGGGCCACATGGAAGGTAAAAACACGGCCAATTTCCCCCGCTGTTCCCACTATACCCCAGGACCTGGGGGCCGTGGTTACAATTGACTGATGCATTAAGTGTAATATAACTATAAAAAGGGACAACCTAAGATGTTCACAGTTAACCAAGACCCTGCTTAGTACAAGGATCAAGGCAAACGCAGTACTTACGACAATAACGGAATAGACTAAACTTTTGTGCTCTTTTTTCTTTAAATAAAACAATGTTTTTCGTTCTTTTGTCAATGCAATGTAATCATGTTTCAGAAGCGACAAAGATATATATTATTTTAAAGTGTATTACACGTATAACACTAATTTTGATGATTAAATATTTATAAAAATCAATTGTATTCATTAATCTAACTCCATAATGTATTTCTTTATAACGCTAAGAGTGTATTAATCTGTAAGTCTAATATGCTAAAATCATTGTAAAATATAACTGGATAATAATTAAACTTACTTTACAAAATTTAATATTACCTTCCAAAAATATCCGTGCGCACAAAAAGACTGATATAGTCCTTAATAAGCAATTAAATAAACTATTATATCGCATGTAAAAATGCATTTCGAATGTTGAAATACCCATATAATACAACTGAATGCATTGTTTAAATGTCTTAAACGATGACTGAATTGCAATTGTCTGAAGCCAATTTAAATTATGCATTGTTTCCTAATTGGTATCGGAGATCTATTAAACGCCTGGTTAAATTATGTGGGCTCCTATTTTGAAACTAGGATGTTTCTTAAGAAGTTAATTGAAAGATGCCAAAAAAATGACATCAAATGTGGGAAGAAATTTATTTGGAAGATAGTCCAGTCGAACGTTAATTGAATTAGAGAGTTGTTTGCAATGCATCTAAGCTAAGCATCGCATTTAATGTGAACCAACCCCGAAGCTAAAATGTAATGAATAATTAATCGTATACATTTATTCAGTTTAAAAATAACTGTTTTTGGATGTGTTTTTGATGTTGTTTTGTTTATACACATCTTTTCCCTGCAATCGAAATTTAAGAGGTAGATTTGCATTCACAAAACAACTAGATAAAGAGGGCATATCCAAATTTAAACGCATGTGCATGAAGCGTTTTACCTTTTGTTCTTCCGTTTGGCAATCAGATATTTTCTCACGTTCCATGGTATGTGGCACGGGTGAAGAAGTATTGTTCTTTTTGGCGAAGTTTTTTGGCGCTTCAACCTTAAACATAAACTTAAATGAAGTATATATATATTTGACCTGTTCACGACACCGTTGTCCGATATTATATTTAAATGTCGTGCAACGTCATACTAAATGGGTATCGCGTTTAATGAAGATACTTTTTGAACAATGCTTTAAAGTCCCAGTGGAACTAAGGATTGCATAATTAAAGAAATGCGAATACTATTATGATACAGTTTCAGATAATGTTTGCTAAATCCCCGAGGCTCACACGATGCTTTATTAAACAGAAATTGATGGGTATTACCAAGGGAATCCCTAACTGGACAACTGACTCACTATATGGTGATGAGGTAGATAAGTGAGTTGTAAACCGTACCTGAGCAGTTGCCGGACTCTTTATGAGGCTTAAGACTGGATAGAGAAATACTGAACACTTTGAAATGAAATTTCACATGAAGAAAATTTAGCTCCTATCTCCAACACTAATGTAATAAAAGCAATTTCAAATGAAAATATACTGAGTCAATGTTGTAAAGTGAAAAATCGCCGTAAAATGTGTCAATACTTCCGCATTTTCTTCAGTAAAATATAATTTAGTTTTCGATTGAAAATTACAGTATTATTATTTTGTTTAAAATTCTCTTTAAACCAATAAAAATGAAAACCATTAGTATTCAAAGCAATGAAGAGATTTGGAAATAAGAAAGACACGTGATATGCAAATTTCGTAATGACGTTGTGTGCACTAAATTTAGATTATACTTTCGGTTTTGTTGCGGTCTGTAGTGTAGTCTCGATTAATGCATTTTTTTCTCATCCTTGGGTTTGAAAATGTCAAAAAATCATTTCGATATACATACTAAAAAATAAATTAACATCACTAAAACATACTGGGTCTTTAATTTTAAATCAACTAGTGTAGACAGTTTTCTATCATGGGAAATACAATTTGATTCCACAAAACATATATGACATCTTTGGTCGGCGTTGTCTTTCACTCGATTATTGAAAATATATCTTAACATAATAAAACGCAATGCCAACTTTTAATAAAGTGCAAATAGTTCGTATTTTAATTATTCCTTTATGCTATTCTGCGAAACATGTGGACAGTCAAAACCGTATTTTCTTCCTTGTGTTCACGCTTATGCCTTCGCAAATGGGATCATCGGTAGGATTCACATTTAATGAATTAGAAAGCCTTCAACACAAGGCCCCCCATGCCAAATTTCCATTTAGTAAAGGGCAATAACTCTTAGAACACTGACGCTTGCAACCGGAAGGTAAAACACGGCCCATTTCCCCGGCTATCCCCGGTATACTCCCGGACCTGTGGGGGGGCGTGGTTACAATTGACTGGTGCATTATACACACGTTACATAATTTTATTAATTCCTGACTAATAATTACATAGGAATGGCTTCGGGTGTACGGACTGACACGAAAAATGTATATCCCAAGCCGATTAAATAGCGAAATATTCGGCGGGGGAAAAACTAATAGTTATGTATCGTTTCATTGAAAAATGAATTTAAAAAAAACAACAAATGCCGTTATTTGTTGCCGAGTCATCCTGAGGAAAAAGGATATAATTCTTAAGTGTGATCGTTTCAAGCGCCATGACCATTCGAAAATCGGATTTAGATTAAAAAGTCAAAGAGAAACACAGCTTATAATCTTAAGATTTAAGTCTTACAGTATCTCACAGCAATATGCTCCACGCATTATGGACGTTCTCAATTGCAGTTAATCCAATGTTCATTTAATTCTCCTTATAAGTAACACGGAATGGTTCATGTTTCTTTTTAAACAAAATAATAAAATACATTTTAATTAATAGTTTTTGAGAGAAAAAAAACACAAGAGAACACAACAGCAACACAACAACAACTTACCAAAAGCTGAAGCGAAAATCCTAAACCTTCTGGTTGACATCTTCATACATTCATTATAAAATTATGGTACACTAACACTCAAGGCATCAAAGTCATTCAAAGGGCAACGAATACTAGCGCGGCTATTTAAATATTAATCTCCGTTATTTTCAATTAATGAATAAGGTAAACAAATGTTACATATTATATTGCTTGACAATTAAATGCTAATTTATTCATTAAATCTGTATGAATATAAACTGCTGGGAATTTAATTGAACTGAAATTGATTTCCGGCATTTAATATTTTAAAATCACATTTATTTAAATTTCAAGCATATGGACTGATAAAAGTTTGGAAACCTTATTAGGTTTTTGATAAATGGTATTAGACCAATAAAGCGCTGAAAAGTTTACAAATGTACCGCAATAGCCATTAAAATCCTTGCATTCAAATTTTAATATCAATAAGACACTTGTAAATAAAATAAATGCCTTTTTCATGACATTACATATTGCCCACGGTACATAAGATATCACTTTAAATCATAAGTGAAATTGAAAGGACAACAACAGCAACCTCTTGAAGCATATCTGATAAGATAACGATTATTACATTTTTCCATTTATGATTTATACTTGACCTACCTCACACAAAAACATACAAAATAGCGCTCATTGATGCATTATGTTAAAATGTAAATGAAAACGAATTTAACGTTAGACTTAAAAAACTGTCATCATAAATACCAGTATAACAGTGATACAACTAGAAATCAAGAATTTAAATGGCTAAAACAACAACAGTTCGTGTTAAAAACAACAAAAACAACAACAGTTATTATAACTTAAAGTTTCTATGGATTATACAATTAAGTTTTTTTTTTTAATATTACACTTTTATAAACATTATGTCAAAAAAAAAATGCGCAATAAATCGCAATGATAATCTTTAATAATAGCATAGGAGACTCTTCTGAGAAAGACAAACAGATAGACATACATTTTATTAAGACTTATTATTTGAGAACGTAGTAACCGCGTCTTAAAAAAACCAAAAGAGTATGCTATTCTCTGTGGGACACAGATCATATTCAACGAAATAAATAAAATTAATCTTACAATATTGATGCAATTAAGATTGTCAAATTGGTATATTAATAGTAAAAAACACACCTCAATTCAATTTAATTGTCAACCTTATATGCATAACTAAAGAATAATTATGTACAAATCAGATGTATATTTCATTTATAAGTCCACTTTTTTTAAGAAAACATCCGGTTCATTGTCAAAATTGCTAGATCGGTATGTGTCGCGAAAATTTAAATGTAAGCCATAACTCAAAATCTTTTTCAAATATTTACACAAAAGTTATTCCTCTTTGCCTATTGAAAAAACGTATCTAAGATAGAATACAAACATCGCCGGTATAAAAACAAATATTCTCCAAAACAAAGAGCAACAGCGGATTAGTTTAAAACCATCTTAACATGGACATATCCTTCTTTGTAACAAACATGTAGAAGCAGATATTGAGTAATCGCATTAAGGTGACGATGTTCAAATAACACAACAGAGTGAATGATTGTAGCGACACTCACGTGGGGATTATGTAAGGGGGGGGGGGTGAATGATGGTAGTGACTCACTCGGAGATTGTGTAAGGGGGGGCGGTGGATGATGGTAGTGACAGCCACTCGGAGATTATGTAAGGGGGGGGGGGGGCGGTGGATGATGGTAGTGACACTCGCTCGGAGATTATGTTAGGGGGTGAATGATGGTAGTGACTCACTCGGAGATTATGTGAGGGGGGGGGGGTGAATGATGGTAGTGACACTCACTCGGAGATTATGTTAGGGGGTGAATGATGGTAGTGACTCACTCGGAGATTATGTGGGGGGGGGGGGGGTGAATGATGGTAGTGACACTCACTCGGAGATTATGTTAGGGGGTGAAAGATGGTAGTAACTCACTCGGAGGTTATGTGGGGGGGGGGGGGGTGAATGATGGTAGTGACACTCACTCGGAGATTATGTTAGGGGGTGAATGATGGTAGTAACTCACTCGGAGGTTATGTGAGGGGGAGGGGGGTGAATGATGGTAGTGACACTCACTCGGAGAATATGTTAGGGGGTGAATGATGGTAGTGACTCACTCGGAGATTATGTAAGGGGGGGGGGTGAATGATGGTAGTGACTCACACGGAGATTATGTTAGGGGGGTGAATGATGGTAGTGACTCACTCGGAGATTATGTAAGGGGGGGGGGGTGAATGATGGTAGTGACTCACACGGAGAATATGTTAGGGGGTGAATGATGGTAGTGACTCACTCGGAGATTATGTAAGGGGGGGGGTGAATGATGGTAGTGACTCACACGGAGATTATGTTAGGGGGGTGAATGATGGTAGTGACTCACTCGGAGATTTTGTAAGGGGGGTGGATGATGGTAGTGACTCATTCGGAGATTATGTTAGGGGGGTGAATGATGGTAGTGACACCCACTCGGAGATTATGTAAGGGGGGGGGGGCGGTGGATGATGGTAGTGACACTCGCTCGGAGATTATGTTAGGGGGTGAATGATGGTCGTGACTCACTCGGAGATTATGTGAGGGGGGGGGGGTGAATGATGGTAGTGACACTCTCTCGGAGATTATGTTAGGGGGTGAATGATGGTAGTGACTCACTCGGAGATTATGTGGGGGGGGGGGGGTGAATGATGGTAGTGACACTCACTCGGAGATTATGTTAGGGGGTGAATGATGGTAGTGACTCACTCGGAGGTTATGTAAGGGGGGGGGGGGGGTGAATGATGGTAGTGACACTCACTCGGAGAATATGTTAGGGGGTGAATGATGGTAGTGACTCACTCGGAGATTATGTTAGGGGGTGAATGATGGTAGTGACTCACACGGAGATTATGTTAGGGGGGTGAATGATGGTAGTGACTCACTCGGAGATTTTGTAAGGGGGGTGGATGATGGTAGTGACTCATTCGGAGATTATGTTAGGGGGTTGAATGATGGTAGTGACACTCACTCGGAGATTATGTAAGGGGGGTGAATGATGGTAGTGACTCACTCGGAGATCATGTAAAGGGGGGGTGAATGATGGTAGTGACTCAATCGGAGGTTATGTAAGGGGAGTGAATGATGGTAGTGACTCACTCGGAGATTATATAAGGCGGGGGGGGGGTGAATGATGGTAGTGACTCACAGGCGGGGGGGGGGGGGTGAATGATGGTAGTGACTCACTCGGAGATTATGTAAGGGGGGTGAATGATGGTAGTGACTCACTCGGAGATTTTGTAAGGGGGGTGAATGTTGGTAGTGACTCACTCGGAGGTTATGTAAGGGGTGAATGATGGTAGTGACACTCACTCGGAGAATATGTAAGGGGGCTGAATGTTGGTATTGACACTCACTCGGAGAATATGTAACGGGGTAAATGATGGTAATGACACTCACTCGGAGAATATGTAAGGGGGTGAATGTTGGTATTGACACTCACTCGGAGATTACGTAAGGGGGTGGATGATGGAAGTGACACTCACTCGGAGAATATGTAACGGGGTGAATGATGGTAGTGACACTCACTCGGAGATTATGTAAGGGGGTGGATGATGGAAGTGACACTCACTCGGAGAATATGTAACGGGGTAAATGATGGTAATGACACTCACTCGGAGAATATGTAAGGGGGCTGAATGTTGGTATTGACACTCACTCGGAGAATATGTAACGGGGTAAATGATGGTAATGACACTCACTCGGAGATTATGTAAGGGGGTGAATGATGGAAGTGACACTCACTCGGAGATTATGTGAGGGGGATAATCAGTTCACGTCATACTAGTACCTTCTTTGTAGCCACAGTTATAAATACATGGTGCAGGTTTACGTTTGAGTATATTCTTGCCCATCCAGTAAGTAAAGAAGGCAGGCATCTTTTTTTGTAGTTGAGATTCTTCTTCAGATCAAAATAACTATCTGTCTATCTATCATACGCCATGCACATTTATAAAAACGTTTTAAAAAACGTCGTTAGCATACAGAATTTTCGCCTCCGCGTTTCTCAAGATGTCATTTGCATACGTTTAAAGACGTCAATTTACAAACGTTTTAAAGACGTCATACACATTTTTTATGTATTTACGTCAATTGCACTGCACTATCTTTGTAAAGACGATGTGTGTGCGTGCAAGCGTGCGTGCGTGCGTGCGTGCGTGCGAGTTAAAGCCTTCAAAACAACGTACGTTCTCAGAGTCAACTTACACGCACGTAATTGTCATTTAATATTGAGTCTTTTACACGCCACGTTTATTGTAGACGTCAATGACATACAATTTACGGACGTAATTCTACTGTCAGCAAAATATGTCGTTTGCAAAATACGTCATTGCAAACATTCTGATGGCGTCTTCTTCACATTCCCAGGAGGTTTCTTAGAAAGCAAATGCCGGGAACCGTGCCTCTGATGGTGTCAGGAGCTCCACGAGGAAGTAGATCGTACCAGCCAAACCTGTCAATAACAACGAAATGTAAATATACAATGTATATAAAGTAATCGTCAACGGATATCCACATAGGATCCATTTCGTTTGCAAACATGTGACAATGGATGCACATTTTATTATTCATTCTGTTTCTTTTTGGACAACTTAAAGGCATAGGGGTCGCTTTAATAAAGAACTTGCTTAGTCGATTTTCGTCGTAACTGAAATTATCTCATGATGCAGTTACACTATGACGTGTTAGGCAAACTTTTATGTTGCGTATGAAAAATAAGAAAGGTCAACTCGTCGGCACACGTCCAAAACAGCATCGTCCAAAACAGCATCGTAAATTCTACAGCAAGAATAAATTGCATAAGGTGTTGAACGAATACATATCGTATGTCTGGCCTATTAGTAACGTATCACTTGCTTATTTATAACTTAGGCCAGCGAATGGCCAGCATATATCAAGCGTTCTCGACTTATGCCCAACATTTGAAAAACTTATGAAAAACCTATGCACAGCGCGCTCGGCGTGTTGCCGACGATCACGTGACGTTCCACATATAAAATACGGCGCATATCTCTATAGTCCCCCGTCGCATCACTAAAAAACTAATCGTCTACCGGGATGGACGTTAAATGGGAGTCCCATGTGACAGGGCTATACACTGGTGCACGTTAAAGAACCAGAATAGCTCTTACCAGGGCTACATTCTGTCTGTGCACTATGCTCCTAACCTAAAATGACTAACAATCTCAATGGAGCACTCGCCGAATGGGCAAGGCCCGAGTGCGAGTATAAATAAGCTTACACACACTACAGTACCGCATTCACAATGCGAGCTATCAAAATGGCAGAAGACAGCAACCAACAAGTTTTCCAGGAGCCGAGGTGGAGGCGAGAAGAACCCATCTACACCACGTCGTCCTGATGCAGGAGAAAGACAAATTGGAACTCCCGTCCAAGCCTCATCTTCTCTGTGTGAGATGGAGAAGTGATAGCAAAACGCCAATAATACTCAAGTTGTACCGTTGAACCGCGTTACTCCATCGTCAGAGATACGTCTAATACGTCTGACGTCAATATGCGTTGAAAATACGTCAGATATTGGTTAGATATAGGTACATGTGTAGGGAAGTAAGTTACTCATAGGTTATCAATAAGTTAGTTGTACGGTACACATTCATACCAACCGATCTCGACATATGAGTAATTTACCTCTAAAGTAATTAAACTATATATCACGTATGTCTAAGAGTATGGCTCACGAATGCCTAATATGAAGAGGACGTCGGAATACCTCGATATTCTTATGCATGCACACACATTTATGTCGGCCTCAGCGAACAAAAACGTATGCCAGCTTTTAACGGATACAACTTAACTAAATCTACCCCTAAATTGTTTTAACGTACACCAGCATGTTGGTGAAAATTAACGTACGTCGGCATACGTTACTGCTAATCCTATACGTCATAGCGTGACCGCTCCATTAGTGCTGTAGTTTCATTATTTGCTACGTATTTGTGTGGATTTAACTTAGGCAACTTTATAATTGACACTCATTTTGAGCAGACACAAAAATCGATGTATTTCCGTTTGTGACGTTTATACAGGTTTAAGATAATTACGACTAAAATACTTCATTAAAACGGCCCTCGAAGCATCTTCAGTCTCTTATAACAGGATTAAGCTAAGCTCACTATTTTTGTCTCGTTATATTATTGTTTATATATCCATGTTCTCAAGATTCTTTGAACTTTAAAAATAACATTATCTTTATGATTTATCACGATTAACTCATCTACGAACAGTAAAATCAAGATTAAGTAAGAATTTTGGCCTAATTAAATAAACTACTTAAGCTTTTTATGCATTTTTGAAGAACTCAGTTTAACCTTGGGTTCAGCCGCGAACTGACCTTGACCTTATTGTGACAACAAGGACATCAAACAGGTCTTTATTGATTTTGATTTAACCATGTATTGCCAAACAAATAACAAACATGGGCATTGAATAAGCCGAATAACATGGAATGTAAACAGATCGGATAAAATGCAACGCATAAAATGGTAAAGATTTCAAAGAATTAAGATGTGACCAGAAGAAAAAAGAATTCATGGTTTTCGAAGGATCTCATCTGTTCTATTTAGAACAGTTATATTAATGTATTAAAGCTGCACTCTCACAGATTGAACGTTTTGACAATTTTTTTTTATTTTTTGTCTTGGAACGAGCCGATTTTTGCGAAAATCCATGGAAATCAGTTAAATAAGACTGCTGACACATAATCAGATCGCAGATTTTTATATGCAAGTTCAAAAATTTATATTTTATGCATTTTTCTTAAACCGTTAGTAACGGTTTAAGCCATAAAACATTAATTTTCGTACGGAAATATGAAAATATACGATCTGATTTTCTGTCGGCAATCTTATATCATTGGTTTGCAGATATGTACGCAAATATTTGCTCTTTCCAAGACAAAAAATAAAAAAAAGTTGTTAAAATGGCCAATCTGTGAGAGTGCAGCTTTAAAGGCGAACAAGATATGTCGATGCATTTTGCTTTATTTTAATGCATTATCATGTTCAACTTTTTGACTTGAATGATAAATAGATAACGCTTTGTGAACAGATAAAAAGCATAAAAGCGATATTTTGACACTTTTTGAACTGGGGAATTTGTAGCCACGTATCTATTAATTGAAAACATTCCATTTATAAAAGCGGATATCATTTTATATTTGTACACGAATCATATCCTTTTTTTGTTTTTGTTTTGACCTTTAAAGTGAGGTAAGTTAAGTTAAACATAGTAATTTAATGCACAAAGTAAAAATAAATGCATTAATCTTTACGCTTTCATGTGTTTTAGAATCTTAAGGAACATGGATATGATATAAAAATACGACTTACCTTCAAACATCGAGTAAGGAGCATCGGGAATTCTTGGTGGTCTCTGATGAATACAAAACATTCCAAACTGGAACATAAGTTAAATTACCATTAGGCCAAAAAAAAAAATAGGTCTGTTTCCGGTCGCCCGACCGACCCTCTTATTTCCGCGCCGACCCTATACTTTTTATTGGTGTAAAAGTTAACTGCGCGCATATTTAGTACTTTTCGGTACTTTCTTTCCGTTAATTTTCTTATCTTTGGTCACAGTGCTCCAGCTAAGCATAATTAGCGTGGCGGGGCGCCCCGCTGCCCTTTTATGGCGCCCTGCTGCCTTTTCAAACGCCCCGCTGTGCCCTTTTCATTGACAGAGCTGCCTTTGATGATAAATAAAACAAATAAATCGCCCATTTGTGTCATCAAAGCGACATTGACCTCGCCGAAATTTTAACACATTGTAAATCTGTCAATCAGCGAGTATTTGGCCACTGTCCCATTAGTCAAAACATCGCAATTAGCCATAGGGTAATCCCCTAATCCGATAATTGGGCCGTGTCATCCAATTACCAAAACATCGCCGGTAGGCGGAGCTATTGAAAGTTAACCAATCAGAATGTACATTGAGAAGAACCTGATAATATGATATACGTTCATTAAAATGAGATAGAAAAGGCGACATAATTATGAAAAATCGTGTCAAGCATTGATGAAGTTAAAAAGTAATTGTTATATGTATTGAACAAACAATGCCAGACATTTTAAACATTGATGTTTTTGAAGCAGACGGTCATAGCCATCTCGGGACATCGGCAAGGTGGCGCTAAGAAAATCAAAAACATGACGTATCACCAAATATTTAATTGGTTTTCGTGAAATGTTCATGATAAAAAATTGATTTGTAAACACAAAAACATATTATTTTTTTTGCTTTATGTAGAGTTTTAATACTTACAGTATTTTTCTCCTGTTTACGATGTCAAAAATATCGGCGAGATCGCCATTTTGTCAGAACAATTTTCCGAGTTAATTTCTCAACCTCCCATTATGTATTGGTAAAGTTTTCATCAAGGACAGTGATTTAAATGTCATTTGGTTCTTAAATGTCAGCATATTATTTAGCCAGAGACAAGTAAATAACAGTATAGCTGAATGTGACATTCGTACCCTATCCCGAACGTACCAAAATAAGATTCGTCCCTCTACTATATTGACAGGTCATTTATTAGTCATTTTGATTGTTTCAAATCCTTAGCTGTCTTGGTTTTTGTTTCATTTTTAGATGCTATTTGGAGATAAACTATGTGACATTGACACATACACTTTTGCTGAGCCAAAAATGATACATTTTTTATGAACATTTTATATAGTTATAGCAATCAGTTTGAATGTGAATATAAACTGAGGTGTGTGTTATGGCATAGTTTTTGTATCAGGTGTTACGAAAGTATCACTTCTCCTTAAAGTCTCCCCACTTCTCCCTAAATTGACTGAAGGGAGAAGTCACTTCTCCCAAAGTTTTCAGGAGAGTTTTAGAATTTTAATATTCTATCAAATATAAGAATAGCATTATAGCACAAATGTGAAATTGGTAAATATGAAAAATTGACAAATCTGAGGCACTCTTTTTCGACATCTGTCATACAGACAAACATGTTCAACAATACATGCATTTATATTCTAGAAAATGTATATCTATACATTATAATTAATACACATTATACAGTTCTTAATGAATGAATGGACTTGTATTTACATTTTATGCTTTAGTACCTTTTAAAATTGTCTCATACGCAGTTAATATGGTTATTTTTGAATAAAAGTCAGCCGCCTTCTATTCTAGATCACTTCCCCCCCCCCCCAAAAAAAAAAAAAAAAAAAAAAAAAAATGCCTACCTACCTACCCTCTTTTTTTTGGGAAGGAGACCGGAAACGAACCTATTTTTTTTTTTGGCCTTAGTTGAATTAAAATCAAGAAGGCATACAGTGGCAATTAAATGAAAACAGGAAAAAAAATACATTAATACGTATCGAATCCTTGGGCCGTATTTAATATCTTACACATCCTGGTCCCATTCATCATATAAGCCAATTAATTATACAACCAAATGTAATGAAAGACTTTTTAAAAGAACGATCAATTTCAAATGCTTTTGATATGGCCAATCCGGTAGACTCAAGACGTTCTTTGTACCCAGTTTACCTCATAAGCTCTATGAAGATACTTTTTATCATCAGTCAGCTGGTACATGGCAAGGAATGCGTAGGCGTTGCCCGTGGTACCGTGACAAATCCCATGACCCTTCCGGAGGAGGCCCCTCTCCCAGATGACGTCCGCGCATCTGACTGCCGCCTGGAGGTAGCGGTCCTCCCCAAACAACTGTATTATAGAAGAACACAGCAAGTGTACATTAAACTGGGTTTGTCCCTTTTGACCCAAGTTTTGTCAACATGTGTATTGATCAAGCAGTATTTATCCAAACATTCGTATAATTAAATGCACAAAATAACGATAACCTGTGGAAAAAAATTATCAAAGTTTTATACGATATTATCTCCCTTCTTATATTATCAAGCCCAGCTTGTATAAATTGTGAAATGTTCTCCTTTAAAGAGTCTAAAAAATACTTTTAAATCCAAACAGTACGAAGATATTCACAATAAACTAATTTTTAATTGTAAAGTCAAGTTTTAGCAAAGAGTTTCAATAAATTAAGATACGGTAATGTGTAATGCCTAAGTCATTTTGTGAAATAAGGGCGAACTTCCGTCGAAATTAAATGTTATTAACTTGATAATTGTCGAGTTTTGGCCACTGGACTAGGCCATTTGGGTTTCTATTGCACTATAAACATTGTACGTCTCTTAAGCTAGAATGGTAATGTTGACTTTCTTAAAACAATGTGCAACAAAATCTGATATACCAGAAGTTAAGCAAATCTTTGCACATGCGTGCAACAACAAAATTACTTGCTCTACTAGGGTTGAAGCAGGCATGTAACCTTATTTATACTCCCACTCGGGCCTCGCCGATTCGGCGAGTGCTCCGATAAGATTGTTAGTCATTTTAGGTTTTTGGAGCATAGCCCACAGACATGATGTAACCCTGGTTAGTGATATCCTATATATAGCACGGTCACACATCCCCCATTTAATGTCCTTCCCGGAAGACGATAAGTATTTTAAGTGCATCCTCGGCACCCCAGCGTATCAAAACCTATAAGATATCATATAGGTTATGATACGCTGGGGTGCCGAGAAAGTTTTAGTTGTGTGGCTGGGATTCGAACCTGGAGTCCCTGCATGGACAGTCAAGTGTGTTACGACTAGACCAGGAATCCGCCACTGAACACAGAAAGTCAGGTTGTACCTTCTTATACCCCCGGTCAAGATGGAGAATCTAGCCGTAGTATTCACGAATATAATGGAGAAGGTGCGCTCAATTTCGAGTAAAAAATAAGTCCATTTTAATAAAAAATCCGTTTTTTTTTAAAGCCAATGATGTGCATGAAATGGGGGTTGATTAAACCTTTCAAACCGTACATTTTTTGTCGTGATTTGCTAGCCTTGACCTTCGAGGTTGGAGTCATGCCTTAACAAAGTTGCTTTACACTGCATGTAACATCAAAGCGACTTTAATATTGTTATTTGTATAAAGACCATATTCAAAAATGTGTTGCGCAAAATGTTATGAAAGGCAAAATTGCCACTCCATATTCAAAGTCGTTGATACACGCTTTATTACATTGTTAACATAAAGGAGGATTTTACTCATGTGTTGA
This sequence comes from Mya arenaria, assembly GCF_026914265.1. Lineage (NCBI taxonomy): Eukaryota > Metazoa > Mollusca > Bivalvia > Myida > Myidae > Mya > Mya arenaria. The sequence continues at coordinate 45,570,905 of NC_069122.1, forward strand.
TATGCATGTACCTACAACACGAAAAGGACGTTATTATAAGGAAATATGACACAAGCACAATTGTTTCTATTTAATACCAAGAACATTTGATTGCACAATTCATTAAAGACCTTTAAAAGGTTTCCAACAGGACTGCAATTGTCTTTGGTAATTATTTCAGGAAACTGTATTATTTTAAGGAACTTAACACCATTTACCATGGTGATTACTACACGTATCATTATCTCCAACGCAGTAAGCTCCCTTGACAAGCAGAGACCTCTACCACCACGTACGAAAATAGCTGTATTTCAGCTCTACCAATTCATTAAAAAAAATATTAATGTAATATATAAGTAAATTCCGTTAAATCGCGTTGTCTTCAAATTTGAAAAAAAAAATAAAAATGAAAAAAGACTGAATTGTATCACGTGATATGGTTCATCAAATTGTGGTATCCGTGGTCACAGTGATTCATGTATGAAAGCGGAAAGAAACCGCTGGTTGGAGTTAGTCTTTTACCTTATATGCCTCGACGAAAGTGTGTATCCAGCCCGGAGCCCCATGACACCAGTGTACCAGCTTATCGCCCGTTGAGGACCCCAATGAGGAGGGGCAATTACCGGATGGGAATTGGAGGGTTAACATCCACTCGAGGCTAGGTCGTACTAATTCTTGTATGTATTTCTGGACCGAAGAATCCGAGACCTGTAACGATTTTACAAATAACTACAAGTAGAACTCTTGGGTGGCAATTACATGTTTACATGTAGAAGAGCTAGGATGCAATTTTGTATTCAATGGGCTTCTGGACTAAAGAATCATATACCTGGAATATTTTTTTCAAGATAAAACTTAACTATATGTAAAACTATTGGCTCACTAGAAATGAAGGGTTATTACAGAGTAGGGACTGCAGCGTGAAAATCCATTCAAGACTATGTTGCAATATTTACTATACGATTAATCAAAGCACTTAAAGTGCTGAGAGAATGGGGAAGTGGTAAAGTGGGTGTCGAGACTGATTTTAATAAGCCCAGTCTAGTAATCACATACCTGATGCATATTTACAAGGGTAAAGTTACTATATGTAGAAGTAATGACACTCCAGTGAGAAAGGACAATTACAGAAGGGGAACTGCATGGTTAACTTCCACTAATAGCTTGGCCACACAACTTCGTATGGACTGATCCATTAGATACATGTAAAGTACATGTTAGGGGTGAATTGACCCATTCTGTACATGTATAATACATGTGTGGTCACTGGTGTGAACTGACCAATCCGATACATGCAAAGTACATGTGGGGCATGAACTGACCAATCCGATACATGCAGAGTACATGTGTGGCATGAACGTACATGTGTGGCGTGAGCGTACATGTGTGGCGTGAACTGACCCATCATATACATGACCCATTGTATACATGTGGAGTACATGTGTGGGTTGAATTAACCCATCATATACATGTGCGGCGTGAACTGACCAATCATATACATGTAGAGTACATGTGTGGCATGAACTGACCAATTATATACATGTGTGGCATGGACTGACCCATCATATACATGTAAGAGCATGAACCGACAATAATACATGTATACATGTAGAGTATATGTGTTGGGTAAACTGACCCATTATATACATGTAGAGTACAGGTGTGGCATGAACTGGCCCATCATATACATGTACAGTACATGTGTGGCATGAACTGACCAATCATATACACATAGAGTACATGTGTGGCCTGAACTGACCCATTATATACATGAATAGTACATGTATGGCGTGAACTGACCAATCTGATACATGTACATGTAGAGTACATATAGGGTGTGAACTAACCCGTCATATACATGTAGAGTACGTGTGGGGTGTGAACTGACCCATCATATACATGAAGAGTACATGTGTGGGGTGAACTGACACATCACACTTTTTGTATAACCATTGAGCAACTATTGAAAGGTATATGGTCACAGATACTTAAGATAATGTTTTCAGTGTGTTACTCTCTCATTAAATATTACTTATTAGTATTCATAAGTTGACTTTGTTTAAAATTAAACTTTGCTAGACTTTGCATAATTTTGCAGAACATGGCTTGACTTTGCTAGACATTGCTTGACTTAGCTAGACAGTCCAATTTCGCCTAAAAATGCTTTCAAAAATATAAAAAAGATACAAGAATGTGATATAATTGTTTTTTTTTAAGAATACAACCAGCCGTTGAAAACGAATTGAGGTTCTTTTTTCTTTTTATGCATACAATTTAGAATTTAATTTTCAAAATTGGGGAAAACGTATATGTTTTTGCTTTGGAAAAAGGGCTGTATTACCAAATTGGTCAGAAAACACACACTGTTTTTTACTGCTATGCTTAGACATCTTTGCAAATGTTGAAACATGTGGGAAACCTTATTCATGTTTTATATGGACCTGCATTAGCATATAGTATATTCCAGCTAGTCCATGGGCAGCCCCAAGATAATGCTTGTCGTGCCAGGCGTACATAAGAGGGTGTTTCCACCGTTGTTGTTGGGACATGTGAAGTCCCGAGTCTATCACACATTTGAACACCTGAAAAATTAAACAGTTTAATTGAGCTAAAAATGTTTACATGTATATCAACTGAAACTTTTACTTGCAAGTTAACCAAAATAGTTATACATGTGATAAAACATCAGCGGTTCTAACAGCTGATAACTGTCATTCCTGAAAAATGGTTGGGGATCTGTCTGAGAATGAGGTACTCATGTCGGAATCAGGATAAAGGGGCTTAAACCCCTTGTGAAATTCTTTCCAAGGTCATTTTTATTTATTTCAAGGTACTTTCTACAGTTTTTGATGCATATGTTTGAGCAAAAAACATTCCTTACAACTGTACTATAGTCTGAAGTGAAAGTTCATCATCCTGCTTTAAGAACTAAATCTGAACTTTAGAACCCATGTAGTACTTAAAACCTATTACATGTATGGTTGACAGGAACATAAACTGTTTGTATAAGTTATATATATATTATATATAATATTAAATATTTTCCATTACTCCTGCAGTCTTAATTACTTTCAAAACACATAATACAGCATACAATAATCATTCCTTATAACTGGTATAAGATAAATACAAACATTTATTATATCAAGCAACCTATTTCAAATGAGAACATTTAATTTAAAGACCTACCTGTAATACAACATCCATATGAATGCTATCATTCCCACAATGTTTTCTGACTAACAACAGGGCATACATATAGCCAACCCTACCATACAACAGTTCGTCAGGCAAAGATGGATCTTCACATACTGCCTTGTGTAAAGCTTCAAGTCTGAAATCAAACTTAAATTAATCCAAAAATGATAATGATAATTAACAAACTTAAAATAATTTTTTTAATCTGACTGGACTGATGAGTGGTTTTTTAATGAATAAGCAATAGACTGCAAAAAACTTCAACAAAATACATTGCATGCCTGTGTAAAACCCATGTTGATGTAGCTACAATGTAAATATATGACCAAAATAAAGTTGAGATTTAAAATCAATACATGTATGTGAATAGGACAAGAATATGCATTTAGTAAAGATTATATGAACATTGATACGGTTCAACTACATTTTTGAGAAAATATTTCTTTCAAAGGTGTCATTTGTAAAATTAATGCACATACATGTACATTTACCGGGTATATGCAGAATATTACCGTTTGATACAGTCCACAGATGCCGCAGTATTCCCAAGCTTGGAATAAACCACTGCTCCTAGTGCAAGAGGACCGGCATCTCCACAGAGAAAAGAGATCCTTCGACCCTAAATGAAATTAACAAATTTACAAAAAAATGCAAGTACATATGGGCAAGCATGGTTAATATGAAAACATTACCAGTCATAATAATTTAACAAAGCTTATTCGGTGGAATACTTACTTATTCCAAATTGAGGTACTTTCAAAAAGGCATACAGATTTTCAAAATCCATTACATGTGTACACATTTGAAATGATCACACTTTTAGACAGCAGTGTGGCTTCAACAGGTGATAATAACTGCACCTACTTTCAGAGTTATAGAATTTATACACAACAAGCGCAAAGCACAATACTGTATACTTTCAACCTTGAGAGGTCAGTGAAGAAACTGGTTAGAGCCACTGTAAAGCTTATCATGCTTAGGCATGTGTATATTTAAATATCGATAAAAAATATCCACACTGTTCCTATTGCACTGTTAGACTGGTAACCTTTCAAATATGATAATTACTGCATAAACCAAAACAAAGAAAACATTCTCAAATACAGTAAAACCTTCATTTATAAAACCAAATACCAGGACAGGTAAATGGTGCTTTTATTCACCACAACCCACCTTTAACCTTTTAAGCGCTGGTTTCAAGCAGTCAAGTGCACACTCAAGCTGGCCTCTATCAGAATTCTTGTACGAGTACAGTCGGAGGTGCAGCAAGGCAATGCCTGAAAAGAAGTTGGGGTGCCTGTGTACAATTGTAAGCAAACACAGAGTTGGGATGTCTGTATACAATTGTAAGCAAACATTAAGTTTGGATTCCTGTATACAATTGTAAGCAAGCACTGAGGACCAAAATGGCTTCAAATCTCTAAGCTGTGTAATGGTTAATTAACTTTTTATATATCGGGACAAAAACAACGAAACTGTTATAGCATTGTGATGATGGTTTCTTTTACCAGTTGAAATGGCTTGAAGTTTTATTGCTGATAATTGATGATTGTATGACTGTAAACATTGTCTAACCTTCAATGCCTCAGCATCAAAATTGAGAAGTTTGTGAAAAAGACTTGGTCAAAATGATAAATTAACAATATTGATATATGTTTGCAATACTGTTTTCAAAGTCAAAATCTCATTGCTGTGGCTTCAAAATGTGAAGTACGTCAAAAGGTCAATGACAACCAGTTAAAGATCATGGTAAAGGTTATCCAATGAAAGACCATAGTAAAGGTTTTCCAATGAAAGACCATGGTAAAGGTCATCCAATGAAAGATCATGGCAGAGGTCATCCAATGAAAGACCATGGTAGGTAAAGGTCATCCAATGAAAGACCATAGTAAAGGTCATCCAATGAAAGACCATAGTAAAGGTCATCCAATGAAACACCATGGTAAAGGTCATCCAATGAAACACCATGGTAAAGATCATCCAATGACACATGGCCTAGTGAAATTTGTTTGCAAAACTACACATGATTTAAACTTCAATAGGTAAAGTTTTAAATATATATATATAAGAAAGTAGGTAAAAATCAGTCAACCAGAGACAATAATGAAATTATATGTAAAACTGTAAATCTTGTCCATTTTAAACACCACGCGTAGCTTTAAAATTTTCTTCATCCAACCATCACCTTTTACTTAACATACCTCCTATTCCAGTGTAAACAGAGTAATTATCATCATCTTCATTTTCTAGCCCAGTGTACAATCTCTCTAACATATGTTCTATTCCCTGCTTTAAAGGTGTACAGTACTTGTCAATCAACTGAAAAACAGACACATAAATAAATATAAATGCATACATGCACTACAGGCAATTTACCATAATGAACATCAAAATGCATCTTGCTTATAAAGTTGTATCTGTATTAATTGGCATATCACGGAGTTGTTTGTGAAAAAATACTTCAAATAAAGATGTACATGTATGTGTTTCAGGATACAATGGAATGCTTTATTTCATCATTTTACGACTAAGAACATGTAATCAGTCTTCAATTGTAGTACATTTATCACAATTAATCCGAACACTGATTGTCTGAATTTATCGTTCAAATTCATTTTTTGGTCTGGATTTCATTTCTTCTTTGTTTGCTTAAATCTTATTTCCATCAATAAATCGAAATCGCTATTTTGAAGTGATCCCTATTTTGTAGTCAAAATTACAGTACTGATTCGTTATGTCACACCCATTTACCAATCATTGTTTCAAACTTGGGTGTTCACATAGTTTTCACACCATACTGCTATAGCAAGCAGGCATCAGACTGAAGTGATAATGAAGCACAATAAGCGCTTGTTAAAGAATGACATTGAGACAGGGTTCGAATTTAACTTTGAGGAGCACTCGCAAAATTTTGCGAGTGCATTTTGAGGCAACTCGCAAAATGACAAATCAACTTGCAATTTTATTATTTGCTTTATTCCCTTATAATATTGTCTAATTAAAGTCGAAATTAACACCTAAGACATATTATGAGTATTAAAAAGTATCAACCTTGAGTGACTCGACTACTAGAACTTGTTGATGTCTTATTTTATTTGGGGAGTATGGAAAGACTTGTTGATAACAAAGCTGTCCAATAATTTGACATTGTTCACTTTGTATATTTACCCTCGCCATCGGGTAATTTAATACCCATTCGACAAGCACGCTACAGATTTCATTAAGTTTATCAGTATTAAAAACAATAAAATAATAAATTTAAAATAAAAAAGCAACAGTAAATGTAGCGTGGATACTTTGGATCATGAAATATATCGATCAACGAAGTCTATTCAATTTGACAGGATGATGGGGTTTACATATAGTGTGCAAAAGCGCTAAATTTAGCCAATGATTGAGCCAGGTGATTACGTCATTCGTATTTACTTTGTATTATGCACGCCTCGGAGCATCCCGGAAAGATTCGAGATAAAACTCGGCCTTTTCCATATTTGTTCTATTTTTGAAAACCTACTAGAGCGTGACTCCGTACTGTCTTTATACTAGTAGTGTAAACATGCCACTTATAGGCTGTTTACACTCGACTACATAGCGGAATTAAGTTCATGTTTATTCTACTTTCCTTTTAACATTTTGTGGGCTAGAAAAAGCCACTCGCAGAATTTTGCGAGCTTGAATAAAAGTCACTTGCAATTTCCAAATGTCTCTCGCATTTAGCAAGTATGCGAGTCTAAATTCGAACCCTGTGAGCAGTGTACAGGAGTAGTACAAGGCTTTGACGTTAGAGGGCGCGTAAGTTAGGGGCGCAACCTTTTGACATGCACCCTCTCTCTGAACCGAAAGTATATGACATAAACTGTTTGCATGTGGATTTGTTGTTATTCAATCAAGAATGTTTTTACAATTTGTAGTCTGAAATGATGCACTAAAGGCGTATTTTATTATTTTTTCTCCTATTTTGACATAAAAAGTAAACTTGGATGATTTCAAAGGGGGCCCGCACCAGGTGTGCCCCCCTCTAATTTCGCTTGTGGTGTATTTAACAAACATTTGTGTCAGATAATGAGCAATTTATTTTTTGTGTGGAAATTTATTTAATAGCTGGTTTTTACAATCTGAATTCTGTTTGAAATGTATTTCTTATCAAATTTGATTGCCTTATTACTCACTGCGCTGCCCACAAATCTGAAGAAGGGCCCAGTAACCAACCCCGCAGGATATCTAGAACGGCTATTGTAAAAGCCTACATAGGGCTATATAAACTTTGCTTTGTAACACATGCATACATTTGCTGTCATTTTGTTTTAAATGCATAATATTGTTTTAATAAAAAGTATAATTACAATTTTTGGACAAGCTATATCAAAATCGTCAACACTTAATTGCTTCTGCTTTAGCATGTAGCCACAAAAATGCGCGTTTAGGGAACTTTTTTTAACATTTGGATATTTATTGTGTTCCCTATAAAGACTCTGAAGCGGCTGTTTATATGGACTACTTTAGCATGGTGATAAAATATTTTGAAAAGTAAATTTTCTGACTGGCAAATATTTTTTGGGACAGGCTAAAGCTGCCAACTTGACTCTCTGGAAGACTGGCAGAAACTGTTAATTTTTGTTAAGACTAGAAATGGAAGACTTCTTGGCTTGTCCGAAATATTTGGCGTCCGAAATAATTTCTCTAAGAAGTAGTTACTTTTCCATCACTTCCGACGAGATCTTCGCCTCCATAATCTTTTATGTTGTTTTCGTAGTGTCTATCACCCATGTTTATTTATTCAATATAACATGTCATTATTCCGAAGAATGAAAAAACTAGCAAATACCAAATGTATTATTTTTCATAACAATCTAAGTAACAGACAACAGTTTGCGCGTGGGCTCAAAGGAGAGTAGCAGACAATTGCCTGGTAACTGTCGAAAATTTCATTTTTCTTGAAGCCTTTGTAACGCTTTTGGCCATAAAACATTAATTTTCGACCGTAAATACGAAAATCTTTGATCTTATCTTTCGTCTGCAGTCTTAAATCACTGGTTTCCAGACAATTGCTTAACAATAAGTTCATTTCAAGACAAAAACGTTGCCAACTGTTAATCTGTGAGAGTATACTGTACAGCTTTAATCATTATTATGAAGAGAAAGGGTTCGATTCCCGGAGCGGGTCACTTCTTGCTCCTTTGGTTATGAAATCCTTTCTACGACCATTCGCACTGTACCACTCCCCCTGGCATGTACGGAAGTTGTCAGTTCCTTGCAGAGGTGAATGCACCTAGTACTGGTTAACCTTCCAGGATAATGTAGGTGTGCGGTGGTTGAACTGTCACTCTGGGACTCTTCAATGTGTTAACGCCGGGACCCGGAGTATAAACTACTAACACCACCACCACCCCACTATTCGTAATTGGTAATTGATGTCGTCAGTTCATTTTCCTTGCTGTGTACATATTCGCGACTGTCTTCAAAAATCAAAGCACTGAAAGTGCTTAGATGCTGGGGCAATAGTAATGTGGTTGTCGAAACTAATGTAAATGGCGTAAAGCAATGAAGGGGTGATTGCGAGATACACTAACAATTTTTCCTATTCAGATTTAGGAGCGCATAACGATTGATAGCATGGTTGCAACTTTGTAAGAGTGGATGAGTATTTGTTATACATGCATGTATGGCAACAACTTCTACCATACTGTATTATTGCTTTCATATTATGCATCATTTATAGCTTACTACTTGCAACCTACATTGACAGAGTGTTGGTCAATATCACCGATTGTTTGCAATATTTACAAACTAATCGTTTTAAAAACATATTTCGTAACGATATATTACTCTATCACACACAGCTTCCATTAAACCACAATTCTTGCACAAAACACACATCAACAGTTGTAACACAAAAGTCATTTTCAGTATGGACGTAATTTCAATTCATGGTCACCTCATCTCGCAATCATCTCTTCAATTGTGTCATCAAAATTAAGCTCTAAATAGAACTTCAAATCAATATTTGGTATACTCGGAAATGATTTACATATGTAAATAATGACGTTTTATTAAAATGAAAAGTTATCATTTACATGAAGATATCATAAATTAAGGATTTTTTCTCATTAACCTTAATAAGCATTATGGCTCATTATAAATACACTAACAGTCAATCCCTGATCGTTAATGGTATAACCCTACCTGATTTATATTGTGATGTTCTAAACAAATACGTAAACGTAAAATGCTTCATGCGGATATATTGACTGATCGGCTCAATGACCTTTTAAATACCTTTTTAAACCGATCATGATACACGCCTGTAAGTATTTGAAAAAAAATCTTAGAGAAAGAAATCGTCGTGTTTATCTCAACTCTCCGAGACCCTAACTGAGTAACATGTATAACATTTATTTACATTTTCGAATAAGGGGAACCTAAGATGCCTCAGTGGTGCTCGTATTTTCCTGCACTAAATGCAATTAGTTTTATTTCAGATGTTTGTTTGCCCATTTCTTTCGACCTGGATAAGTGCTGTTGCCCGCGGATAGTTTTCCTGTGGTAATTAGGTAAAGGCCGTTTTCACTATAAACAGCACGTGCAAGGCGATGATCCCTCATTTAAATGATAATGTTCGTAAGAGTTTCTTATCCTTTTATTTTGACATCTGGAAGAATATACTTCAGCATATTTTTTATTGTTGTTCTAGTTTATTTGAATTATGTTTTACCTTTTTGTTTATACAATGATACAATCAATTATTTTTGGGACTGTCAAGAGACATCTTGTTCGCTAAGGCGAGCAATATTGATGTCCGACAGATGCCATTCAATGTTTGTGCTACGTTTGAGAATTTAGCACAGCTGCTCAGGCTGAATTCAGTCTTTCAGTCATGTGCATGATGTCTACATCCCAACTTTGAATATTTAAAATAGTCATATCTACTTAGTATAAGTCACGTTACCTTTATGTTTCATTCTTTACAAATCGATGCCGGTGTAACATAAGCTTTGACCACGTTGAATATTAACGTAAGGATAAATTTTTCAACGGATCAATTTTTAACGTTAAAAACGGACACCGATGTCCTTAGGCAGATGTGGTATTCGGTATCAAACTGAGACAATCCTAATTAATCATACTTCATTGAATTATTCATTATATACGTTGGTTAGTTAAACCAAGCTATCCGATTGGCTTTATCAATCGTTGATCCAATCAAGAACAATACATACATGAGAATCAGAATTATGTATGTATATCTTGTATGAATAAGAATCAGCGGAATCTCTTTCAAGGAGTTTCCTGAAAGGAATTAGTTGCTACAATTGTTTTCTAAGGAGCTCTTCCAAAACAAATCCTATACAACGGTAGTTAGCTTATAGCGCCTAGTATGTTTGTTTCTAGACCTTTGCTCCCTCGCGGAGAGTGCTTTTTGATCCAGATAATGTATGTGTAAAATCAAAGAACTGAAAGTACTGCTGGAAGGTGATTTGTCTCAATCATATTACATTTTGACTTTCATTTTCGCCATTGTTTGATTTATACATTTGGGCCATTCTAATATTGTTTTGGATGTTCAAAAATGTTTTTAAATAATATGGATTGGTATATGAATCATTGATAATATTTATATACTTGTAATTATATGCAATATTCAATAAGATGTTGAGCATGTGTAAATACAGATGTATTGACTATGAATGCGCGAAGGGAAACCTCCTTTTAAAAAAACTTACATGATTCCTTTTCTATTGATCATATGTGATTGAAGAATATTATAAACTATTAAATATATGGTTTTATATACTTGATCCGCAGCATTGACCTTGTGCCTTCGCACTCATGGTTTTTCTTCCATTGGTGCAGGGTTTAACAATAGAAAAGCCTCTGTCAGTGGAAGCAACCATATACGTTTGAGTCATATGTGACCTGAACCATTTATAGAGACCGCTAACCGCATAGCCATTCAACCTTTGAAACCTTGAATTGGCTATGGGACGGGGCAATGCGAAACTCGTCAATTCATAATAGGGTAAGTTTGACTTCTTTGAAGGGATATATTACTGAATTATGGGATTACTGGTCATATATGGTTTACTGTTTGCTTCGTCATTTGGTTGATGGATTCACAATTGTTGAACATTATGTGAAGATTTTCACAAAATTTCTTTCCCGCGTTTTTATAAGTTGACACATACGATATATCAATAAGTAACATTACACAATTCATTCCTTAATAGCCATCGGTAATAAGAAAATGTTATCAGTAAAATACTAATATCATAACCTTTAAATCAAGATACTTTTATTATAAACCTGACGAAGTTTTTCATATTTATTTATACCTATGATGAGTTGTCTAAATTTTCCCTTTGTTTAGAGTTTGATTCTAAAGACTTCTTAATGAACCAATATTGCTAAATTAAACAGTTGAAGGAAATAAGTCATACTTTCTCAAGGGGGTTGGGGAGGGTGGGCTGTCACTCAAAACAACATGCAACATATGTTTTGAGATCATCAAGTGCTCAATACAGGGTTTCATACCGTTATCGCATGCTTCTTGGTGATCAAGAATATCCAACATTGTGTCACAAAATATGAAACTCATTCATTCTTGCATCAACCACAACTCAGTAATATATTTTAGGTTGTCAATCAAGGTCACTACTGGTAGGCAAATATTCTGCGCAGCATTCAACACGACTTCAAACGTCACGCTCTGATTTAAATGTAAAGACTTAAAAGTAAAAACTGTACCTGTATAGTGACAAGAATAAGGTTGATGCAAAGCATCAAGACGGCGTGTTCGCCAGAATCGCAACCAGCAGCCATTACAGAACAAGTGCTAGTTTATGAACTGCTTTGGTTTTTCCAAAGTTATATGTTGGTACTAGGTCAATCTCAGGTCGAGGTAGTGCAGACTTTTGAAAATCAGACACCCCTCTCAAGATGAGTATTTGTCGATATTTCGATTTACTCTTCGATTTTTCTATATTTTCTGGTTTATACCTATCTGATTTTTAGATTCAGGTGGTTTCGTAATGAAAATAAAAGCTTGTTGAGCAACTCGTTGCGGGTTGAGTCCTGTCTTTGTATAATGCCGACTGAGCCGCACATAAGGACCAACACACATCCTAAATAGTCCAGTGGTGTCGTTAGATAGTCCAACGCCTAAACATGTGCATTCTAAATGTGTTGTTTGTCCACCATTTAAGGTAGGAACTAGTCAGTGGTGATTAATGCAAACAAGCTTGTACATAATTCAACGTACTAACGCATGATATATACCTTTTAATTACTAGTGTTTGGCTACTGGTTATGCGCGTTTGGTTTGAATTGCATCATGTATAAATGATTGTACCAACACAACTACATCATTCGTATTATATATTTTATTTATATAGTAGAAAGTAGTTTAAAACTCGCACGCTAAACTATGGCACACAAACAATAAAAACGAGATAATAACTAATAAGTGTTTTAAGTATTAAGTATACAAACTCAGATAAAATGTGTTAACTTACCTAACAAATAATTGCAAAGGTGAACACCACTAGTCTAAGCATGTTTAAAGACCTAGTTTAATCTTTCTATAAGTGACCCCCCCCCCCCCCAACAAAAAAACACAAAAGCAACAACAACAACAAAAACGTGTACTGTACACAACCTCTGTGTATTGATCTTAAACTAATTGCATAATTGTCTGATCAGATCTCTGCTCTGAATATCAAATTGGCCCTACTGTGACATCAGTGCATTTAGCGGGAGATGCAGAGCAGGGGATTGGCATGCCAAACATTCCTTAAACTAGGCCTTTAAGCAATGGTTTTTGTTTTAAATTGAAACATACTTTGATGAACGAGATTGCAGCCCCGTGTGCGTTATTTCAATTCACAACCACTCTTAAACAAACAAATCGAGCCACATTATTAAATTTTGAATTACTAGAACGTTCGGTGTATAGGACATCAAAAGTTATCCATGAATTTTGTATCATTTCCATTGCAGGTGAATGTATGGGTTTTTTTATGATCCATTTGAACTGAATATAAAAGTTAGTTATAGATTATTATTTTTTATTCTGATGGTAAGATTCATGAACAAAACAAAGTTATGCGCATAATAAACATTCAGTAATATTGAACATTATTCCGAAACAAATCATTCCTGCCTACAAGAAAAGTGGACACATATTTATCATTCTAAATGTAGGCTATTATGCTTTCAACCTTCGCCCTTAAGATACAATAGCACTGTATCTTAACGAAAATTGTACGTTCTCATGATATCAGCCCAATCGTACTTGATTAATCACAAAGTCTTGCTGTGCATAAAAACTGTCATTGAAATAAAGATTTCCTAAATGTTCCTCCCTCGTTCGATTGTTCAACAGTTCGTCCAAACACTCTCGGGCCAATGGTTGAAAATCGAGGAAAAATTTGTTGGCAAATAGCATTTCACTTTCGGCTAATCCTGGCAAATCTCCTGAAAAGAAAATATTCCCTTTTAAAAAATACGTTTGGGATACCTCCTGTCAACCCCAAACACACACTCACACACAAGTAACCACGCTAATCAGACGGGATGAATCATAGACGAGATTACATTTATCAACAAAATGTGATAATCTTATAAACAATATCGCGCGATGAACCGGAAATATGACATTGACCTTTTCATAGTACGACCTGATGATTTTGAAAAACTAACGACAAAGCTGAATACCACTGTTTTAACAGTCCACAATATGATAAATGCCACACGAACTCCCCTACCCAAACTATTTAGCGAAGCAAAAGATACAAATATTACTCAACAATTTTCAAGCCAACACTGCAAAACTGCACTTGTACTTAAGTTCATGCTAAAATTTATTTACGATATGGACGCAAATTTATAAGCCAACGCCTTTACTGCTCATGTTTTGCGCACACATTCAGGTACAAAATTAATGAATCCAAATATTTGCCTGCAGATATTCGTGCCAAAGATTTCATTAAACAAATATCGATGCCGAAAATGCAAACATTTAGCACACACTTCTATGACAAGATTGCAGATATTTTAACAATCTTTCATTGTCGGCGGCCAACTTCAAGTTATTTCGAAGTAAACAATATTTCATGACGCTTAAAGCAAACATATATCGCCAAAAATATCCAAGCCAACACTATTTTCCAAAATATTTGAAATATGAAATATAATTCACTCAAACTCTTATGTAAAACTATAACTGTCTCGCACAATGCATATATTTCGAACAAACGTGCGAGGAGTAAGGAGTTACAAAGAAAGAAGAACGCGAAAGTATTGAAATAATAAGAAGGTAGAGACAGAGAAAACGATGAGAGTGGGGTGAGTGGACAGGTCAGTTAAATGGTAGATTCAAGTGTGTTCTAATTAATGCAGGAGATCAGAAACATTTAGATGGTCGAATATAGTCCTGAACTTGTTGGAATATCATTCATGAGAATGTTTCGCACAAATTTTCATGAAGAAATTGTAAACCGACGGCAAACACATACATTTCGAACAGGTGTTGCATGCGAAAACATTAATCGACTCCTCAATGGCGGAAACCTCAAACACATTTCCAGTAAAATTGTTTTACCGACGCCCAAAATAGCAGGTATTTGCTAAAACGTACGTGCTAAATAGAATTACCGACACCACATGTACATATATTTCGCTAAAATAGTTCTCAGAAATTGACGTGGAAATCATTTTTGGCGACGCCTACTTAAGATGTATCATTTGCACAAAATACTAATTGACGCCAAAACTAAAGAAAAAAACAAACATTTTTTATGTAATGAAGCCCTAAATACAAATATTTAGCACACTATTTTAAAGTTATGCCTGAAACATTTACCGTCGCCCAAAATGAAACCATGTCGCTAAAGGTAACCTGTCAGAAATATTTGGTGAGGCCAAAAGTGCAGATGTTATGTATAAACTTTTGTAAAAGATTTTACCGACCTCTTATAAACAGATATGTTATACACATTTCAATGAAAAATGTTTTACCGACGCCAAAAATGCAGATATTTCGCACAAACTGCCCCTGGCAGTGTTCTTCGTGCCCGTCAAATATCCATAACTTGTAGCGAGTGAATGAAGAGGGGCGTGTTGCGTTTAGGTCAGCCACGAAGCTACCTGAAATGCATTAAAAGATACCATTTTATTTTATCACCAGGGCCGGTATTCATAATTTCCTTACTTATATCAATTTCTTAAACTTGTCAAAGACAAATTAAAAACAAAATCAATCCAAAAATGTAATAATAAAAGTTTTAATTGTGCATCAATTATTATAAACATATAGCAATTTTGGTATTATAATGTTATTATATCAAATGCCCAGTAGGAAACTAAGCTTAAGAAAATGACTCTTAGTTTGGAAATGTCTTAAGAAAAATACATCAGCAAATAACACAATGAAAACTACAGGGAGCACTACAGATGCTCTGGCACCGGATTTTCAAACTCAATCATTTTTATTATTCCAAACAAAAAAATATAATACTGAAAATGTGAAAAAATATTGAAAACTATTTTTTTTTTTATAAATATGCACCTTATATAACATTTGTTTCACATTTTCGGTATTTTAGTTTGGAATAATTAGATTTTTATTTGATTTAAAAAAAGAGATTGAGTTTGAAAATCTGGTGCCAGTGTACAGATGGTGTTATATGCACAGTGCAAAAGTTCCATGATTATGATTGCGGAACACTCCATGAGGCACTTTAAAATTTAATTATTGTTAAATCAAACTATTTATTTCATCTATCCATTGACAAAAAAATCAGATACTGGATAAAACAATTCTTAGAGCCCCAAACAAGAAAGTAAGTGAGTTGCAGCTAATAGTATCTCATTTTAAATTGTTTTTTCATTTAAATACTAAAGTGAAAAACTACAGAAACAAGCTCAGTAGCCAAGAGTTAAAACATAAACCATTTTGTATGTACAAATACCATAATAAAACCCCCAAAGTGGGCATTTTAATGGTGTTTTTTTTTCGATAATTTAAGTAGGATTTTTTGGAATATCGCTATAAATCAATACACGATAAAGAAAATTTGAAATATATGTATTTGCTATATGGTTTCTCATTTAACATTGTTGTTTAAAAACGTATTGGATATAAGATATCATAGTAAAAAAATGGGATTTAAAATAAGAACTTTTGGAATTTCGCTATATATATACACACGATAATAATAATTTGATAATCCATGAGCGGGTCCCAGTTTCTTGAAACAACATAGCAGTTCGTTTTTTACCATTATAAGAACCGGGAACATTTAAATGAGGGTTGCTATTCAGCGTAGAAAAGTATGTTTCGTCAGGTATGTCTGTTTTTCGTGTCCACTCTAGTAAGTCTTTTGCCCTTTGGTCATGGAGGAGATAATCCACGTAACCCCTACTGGCTGCTATGTGCACGGCCCCTTTTGAAGGTCGGATATTATGAGGGGCTGGTCCAGCACTCGACAAACGTTCCGTGTTAACCCTAAAAGTAATGATAAATGCGGTAAAACATTACCATTTTGTTCAGTTTCGTTAATGTTAAGTTTTGTTCCGACACAATCTGCGTTTGCAAACTTTGACAATGACAAGTGAACAAAGGCAAACAGTATGGGTCTTGTATAGTAGAAAAACCATATGACTAATAGATAAACGTTAATGTCAAGGATATTTTTTGAATTATGTACAAATATTTTCGCTGTGGTTTATATATAGATCTATATTAATAACTTAGTCATTACATCTGTTCTGTCATGGGCATATAAAGAACGGCGTTTATCTACAAGCTCCAAATAATCACAATTTAAAGCTGCACTCTCACAGAATGACCGTTTTGACAAAATTTTTTGTAAAGGAATGAGCAAATGTATGCGTAAGTGTCTGGAAACCATAAATATATGACTGTAGTCCAGTTCTTAATATTTACGTTCGAAATTTTATGTTTTACGGGTATTTTTCGTAACAAACGTTTTCAGAAAATGAAAACATTTGCAGTTTCCCAACATCCTCGGCAGTTTTCCAAACAATTGGAATATATGTGCTAATGTGAGTTTTATCATATAACTTAATTGAAGGCATTGAATACAAAATCAGCTGATATATGAGAGTGCAGCTCTAAGTAACAGTATATAATTTGATCATCGCTTTCAATTTAAGTCAACGATAAACACGAATTTGAAACTTGAATTCGTAGTGACTTTATTTCATTCTGTTATCATTTGAAGGGGTTTCACGTGCAAAGAAAGATCTTTATCTATATGACCTTTTTCGGTCATTTAATTATATGGATGCTATTTTTAAACGTCGATGTAAGATAGAAGCTTCCTTTTAGTGTTCACGAGATGAAATGTATTGTTTTATAAGTTTAATTGAAAAAAACACATTTTCTTTCCTGCTTAACATTCATCAAAATTAAATAATAAATTGATATTTCATTGCAAAATCGCACAATTTTTAAACTCGCTCTGTAAAATGAGTGGAACAGTGAACTTATGTTTCGATGAACTCAATACTTCAAACGATGAACTGTTCAACAAACCACCGAAAAGCATGCAAAAAGGCCTTAAGTAAATTGGTTACCTTCAGTTTAGCCGAAAAGTTCGCTTAAAAAGATAAATGAAAAGATATATAACAGAATAATCATTAGCCTGTTTCGTAAATATAAGCAATTTTGCCGGTACATAAGTTGTATTTAAAATTGATAAGAATATCATTAGCGAAGTGGCTTAACAGAAATCCTGCTGCTCGGAGACGCGCTAATCATGATTCTACGTCACGACTACAAATAAACAGCCTTGATGGGATCGAGATTGTATAATGCTAGATAGTGAAAAAATGAGGCCCGTTCGTAGATTAATGACTAGTGCGTTGCCAGGTTTCCAAAATTATATAACATAAAATACTTGTTTATTAAAAAGCAATTGTACCAGCAGAGTCAGGGATGAGTTAGTATTGTCACTTCTAACTCCAAAATACGATATATATAATCGTATATAAACTTATACTCCTACATATATATTAACATTATTTATGTTGAATAAAACGATTTTACATTACACACACACACACACACACACATTGATTTTCTTTTAAAAAACAACATTTTTTAAAACAAAGACAGCTTTTATGGGGTAAAGAAAGATTTCGATATTTGTAAGTTGTAGTCCACCGTTTTCATTTTTTTTGGTACAATATATTTCTTTTTATTTCTCTTGCTTCTTTTTCTAAATTAATTTGAAGATAGCTTGTTAAATGTTTTTAACAATACACTTGCTTGGATATGCGAGTACCGTGAATGGGTATGATGAATGATTTTTTAGTAACTCATATGTTTTCACTTCGGTCTCTTTACCCGTTCACGTTAGTTGTCTGTATTGTCTGTGTTCCCAATGTTTATTACTTTATGAAATTCTTCGACTTTGTGTCTATTGATGCACGTCTATTTTCAAAGAAGGTCATACGTAAAGCTGTTGAGCATTCTGAAGTCCAAATAAATGGCTTTATTATTGCAAAGTTTTATGGGTGGGTTTAAGTACCCACTCTAAGAACGATGGATTCATAAGTGTTGAGGTTTTGATCGGAACTTTTTAAAGATTTAATATATTTTTCTGAGACATTATTTAAATGTCAAATGTCAGGAGCGATCAATATATTAAATGCTTTTTGAAAGTCAGCAAACAAAAGGAGTCCAGGTTATTTGTTTTCTTCAAGATATTGCATACCTTCTATGACAAGTCGAACATTTTCGACAATGTATCTTTCTTTGATAAAACCCAATTGCTCCAAGTCAATAATTTAAGGCAGTTTTAGATTCTAAATAAACTATTGCGTTCGTTGCTATTTTAAAATATAAGAATATCTCAAAGAAAATCTTGATTGAACGTTTACTTTAGATGAGATTTGGAATACAATTAGTTCTATGTCTAGACACAAAAACTGTGATATCGGTGGTATGTTTGGGATTTTTTCATCAATGCAAAACAATTGATTTCACTGTAATGAGTTACTGTATTCGACTATATTTTTGATAATGGATTATATCCAGAAGCCTGTACTAAAGGTGTGATCCATAAAAAGGGCGACACAACTATAGGCGCATCACAAATGTCAAATAATATTGTCAAAACATTCTCATTATCAAAGAGAAATATGTTGAATAAGTGACGTGAAACTGAATATTATTTCAATATTGCTCAGTTTGGCTTTCGCGATAACCGCAGTACTGTGGATTGGTTATACGGCAAATGACATTAATGAGACCTTGTGTGATGTCGGTTATCGCTTACTTCCTCAAACAATATGGTCTAGTAATGAGACGCGTGCTTCAGATAAAATATCCCCACTAAAACTGAGAGAAATGTATTTTAATAGGCTCACATATTGACAAGTTTAGCATTAACACGTCTTTTATTCAAACTTTGTCGTATGTCCTGACCCGGCATGCCCTTAAGTCGGGCTTGGTCTATATTATAAAAATACCAAAATTTTATTTACAAATTTCTTAAAGATTGTTTAGAACATGTGGTATCCAATGTGGTGATTTTTTTCTAATATCAAATTTAACCTAGTTAATTGTTTGTGAATGGACAGGTTCCGTAATCGAAATTGACCTCATTAATCAACATTGTTTGAAAACGAACTAAGTAAGTTGTTGTTTTTTTTCGCCCGCTCGCTCGATGTTTTTTGGGGAAAATACGTACGCATTAAAGTGATGTGGTCTTATCTTTGTTTAAAAAAATGCACTGTTGTAATGATAAGTATATTTTGCTTAACTTTTTAACAATGTGAAAGGCAATCCTTTGATGAAGACTTAAGTATCAAGAGATGAATATAATGTGTATATATAGCTATATAACAGTTAGTTACTTACAAACTCGTTCAACGGTGAGTATGGACAATTTATAGAGCGAATTGCATATGCGGTCAATCACAAAATGTTAGTGGTTAGCATGATATTTTGTCCAATGAGTAAATCAGCAGTCACCAATCATTTATTTTGATAGGTTGAAGCGGTATATAAACAGTGGCTGGACAAGTTAGTTTTATGTAGTTAATACAATAAAATGAAGAACAATATAAATGGTTTTGCAACTGCGTATATACTTAAAAACGAAAAACGTGTACTGTACACAACCTCTGTGTATTGATCTTAAACTAATTGCCTAATTGTCTAATCAGATCTCTGCTCTGAATATCAAATTGGCCCCTACTGTGACATCAGTGCATTTAGCGGGAGATGCAGAGCAGGGGATTGGCATGCCAAACATTCCTTCAACTAGGCCTTTAAGCAATGGTTTTTGTTTGAAGTTGAAACATACTTTGATGAACGAGATTGCAGCCCCGTGTGCGTTATTTCAATTCACAACCACTCTTAAACAAACAAATCGAGCCACATTATTAAATTTTGAATTACTAGAACGTTCGGTGTATAGGACATCAAAAGTTATCGATGAATTTTGTAACATTTTCATTGCAGGTGAATGTATGTGTTCTGTTTTATGATCCATTTGAACTGAATATAAAAGTTAGTTATAGATTATTATTTTTTTATTCTGATGGTAAGATTCATGAACAAAACAAAGTTATGCGCATAATAAACATTCAGTAATATTGAACATTATTCTGAAACAAATCATTCCTGCCTACAAGAAAAGTGGACACATATTTATCATTCTAAATGTAGGCTATTATGCTTTCAACCTTCGCCCTTAAGATACAATAGCACTGTAATTGTGCGTTCTCATGATATCAGCTCAATCGTACTTGATTAATCACAAAGTCTTGCTGTGCATAAAAACTGTCATTGAAATAAAGATTTCCTAAATATTCCTCCCTAGTTCGATTGTTCAACAGTTCGTCCAAACACTCTCGGGCCAATGGTTGAAAATCGAGGAAAAATTTGTTGGCAAATAGCATTTCACTTTCGGCTAATCCTGGCAAATCTCCTGAAAAGAAAATTTTCCGTTTTAAAATTTACGTTTGGGATACCACCTGTCAACCCCAAACACACACTCACACACAAGTAACCACGCTAATCAGACGGGATGAATCATAGACGAGATTACATTTATCAACAAAATGTGATAATCTTATAAACAATATCGCGCGATGAACCGGGAATATGACATTGACCTTTTGATAGTACGACCTGATGATTTTGAAAAACTAACGACAAAGCTGAATACCACTGTTTTAATAGTCCACAATATGATAAATGCCACACGAACCCTCATACCCAAACTATTTAGCGAAGCAAAATATACAAATATTACTCAACAATTTTCAAGCCAACACTACAAAACTGCACTTTTACTTAAGTTCATGCTAAAATTGATTTACGATATGGACGCAATTTTATAAGCCAACGCCTTTACTGCTCATGTTTTGCGCACACATTCAGGTACAAAATTAATGAATCCAAATATTTGCCTGCAGATATTCGTGCCAAAGATATCATTAAACAAATATCGATGCCGAAAATGCAAACATTTAGCACACACTTCTATGACAAGATCGCAGATATTTTAACAAACTTTCATTGTCGGCGGCCAACTTCAAGTTATTTCGAAGTCAACAATATTTCATGACGCTTAAAGCAAATATACATCGCCAAAATATCCAAGCCAACACTATTTTCCAAAATATTTGAAATATTAAATATAATTCACTCAAACTCCTATGTAAAACTATAACTGTCTCGCACAATGCATATATTTCGAACAAACGTGCGAGGAGTAAAGAGTTATAAAGAAAGGAGAAAATGATACTATTGAAATAATAAGAAGGTAGAGCCAGAGAAAACGATGAGGGTGGGGAAGTCGACAGGTCAGATCAATGGTAGATTAAAGTGTGTTCTAATTAATGCAGGAGATCAGAAACGTTTAGAATGTCGAATATAGTTCTGAACATCATTCATGAGAATGTTTCGTACAAATGTTTATGAAGAAATTATATACCGACGACATACACATACATTTTGAACAGCACTTGCATGCCAACAATTTAACCGACTCCTTAATGACGGGTACCTCAAACACATTTCCATTAAAATTGTTTTACCGAAACCCGAAATAGCAGGTATTTCGCTAAAACGTACGTGCTAAATAGAATTACCGACACTACATGTACATATATTTCGCACAGAGGTTTAGGCTAAAATATTTCTCAGAAATTTACGTGTAAAACATCTTAAGCGAAGCCTACTTAAGATTGATAATTTGCACACAATACTAATTGACGCCAAAACCAAAGAAAAACCGAACAAGTTTTCATGTAATGAAGCCCTAAATACAAATATTTAGCACACTATTTCAAAATAAACATTTACCGCCGCCCAAAATGAAACCATGTCGCTAAAGTTATCCTGTCAGAAATATTTGGTGAAGCCAAAAATGCAGATGTTATGTACAAACTTTTGTCAACGATTTTACCGACCCCTAATATACAGATATGTTTTACACATTTCAATGAAAAATGTTTTACCGACTCCAAAAATGCAGATATTTCGCACAAACTGTCCCTGGCAGTGTTCTTCGTGCCCGTCAAATATCCATAACTTATAGCGAGTGAATGAAGAGGGTTGTGTTGTGTTTAGGTCAGCTACGAAGCTACCTTAAATACATTAAAAGATTACATTTTGTATTATCACCAGGGCCAGTATTAATAATTTCCTCACTTAAGTCAATTTCTTAAACTTGTCAAAGACAAATTAAAAGCAAAAGCAACCCAAAAAAGTAATAATAGAAGTTTTAATTGTGCATCAAGTATTATAAACATATAACAGTTTTGACATTATAATGTCATTATATTAAATGCCTAGTAGGAAACTCAGCTTAAGAAATTGACCTTAGTTTGGGAATGGCTTAAGATGTTTTATGAAAACCGGCTCTTATTAGTAGATAAATACATTAACAAATAACACAATGAAGACTACAGGGAATACTACAGATGCCCTGGCACCGGATTTTTAAACTCAATCATTTTTTTTTAAATAAAAAAAATCTTATAATTCCAAACAAAAAAATATAATACCGAAAATGTGATAAATATTGAAAAATATTTTATTTTTTATAAATATGCACCTTGTATAATCTTTTGTTTTAAATTTTCGGTATTAAAATTTTTAGATTGGAATTATAAGATATTTTTTATTGAGTTTGAAAATCTGGTGCGAGTGTACAAGTGATATGTGCACAAGTACCATAGTATAAATGATTGCGGAACACTCCAAGAGTTACATTAAATTTTATTTATTGTTAAATCAAACTATTGATTTCATTTATCCATTGTAAAAAAATCAGATACTGGATAAAACAATTCTTAGAGCCTCAAACAAGAAAGTAAGTGAGTTGCAGCTAATAGTTTCTTATTTAAAATTTGTTTGTTCATTTAAATACTAAAGTGAAAAAAACTACAAAACAAGCTCAGTAGCCAAAAGTTTAAACATAAACCCCGTTTAAAGAAATTTTGTATGTACAAATACCATAATGAAACCCCAAAGTGGGCATTTTAATGTATTTTTTTCGATAAATTAAGATGTTTTGTAATATCGCTATAAATCAATACACGATAAAGAAAATTTGATTATTTTTATGGTTTCTCATTTAACATTGTTGTTTAAAGACGTTTTGGATATATAGATACCATTGTAAAAAAACTGGGCATTTCAATGTTTTATTTTTCGATAATCTAAATAAGAACTTTTGGAATTTCGCTATATATATACACGATAATAATAATTTGATAATCCATGAGCGGGTCCCAGTTTCTTGAAACAAAATAGCAGTTAGTTTTTTACCATTATAAGAACCGGGAACATTTAAATGAGGGTTGGCATTCAGCGTGGAAAAGTATGTTTCGTCAGGTATGTCTGTTTTTCGTGTCCACTCTAGTAAGTCTTTTGCCCTTTGGTCATGGAGGAGATAATCCACGTAACCCCTACTGGCTGCTATGTGCACGGCCCCTTTTGAAGGTCGGATATTATGAGGGGCTGGTCCAGCACTCGACAAGCGTTCCCTGTTAACCCTAAAAATATTGATAAATGCGGTAAAACATTACCATTTTTCATTTTCGTTAATGTTAAAGATACATATTTATTCCCAAATACACCACAATTAAAACAAATGTTTTAATATACCAAAAAGGATAAATAAATGTCGAAAACAATGTTTTTTATGAAGGATACTAATTTGAAATAAAAGTGTGGAAAGAAAGGTATTTCTACCTTATGAGATGATAGTACATCACAGTAAATCTTTAACCACTCACTAATCATTTAATATTTTTGCGAATTCAGCTTATAATATTTTCCATTGGCATTATTTTGTAAGTAGTTAAAGATTTATCACACAAAATGTATGTTTAGTTTACATGTGTATGTATGAATTTTGAATCAGAGTGTCACTTTAAGTTTTGTGCCGACATATATCTGCGCTTGTAAACGTCCACAATGACACCTAAACAACGGCAGACAGTATAGGTATTATATGCATGTAGAAGATATGGCGTGAACAAACCATATGACTAACAGTTTTCCAAACAATTGGAATATATGTGCTAATGTGAGTTTTCTTATATTCGTAGTGAATTCGTAGTGACTTTATTTCCTTTCGTTATCATTTGAATGGGTTTCACGTGTAAAGAAAGATCTTTATCGATATGACCTTTTTCGCTCATCTAATTACATGGATGATATATTTAAACGTCGATGTAAGATAAAAGTTGTTAAAAATGTTTCCTTTTAATGTTCACGCGATGAAATGTATTGTTTTATAAGTTAAACTGAAACAAACATATTTCTTTCCTGCTTATCATTCATCAAAAATAAATGATAAATTTATATTTAATTGCATTAATTGATATTCAATTTTTAACCTCGCTGTATAAAATGAGTGGAACAGTGAAATTATGTTTCGATAAACTTAATACTTCAAACGATAAACTATTCAACAAACCACAGTTGGAATTATTCAGTTAAACATTAGATATAAACAGTACCTGACCCAGTTAGTGGGTAGTTTACAAAATTTAGTAAATTGGTTACCCTCAGTTTTGCCGAAAAAATCGCTTAAAAAATAAATGAAAAGATAAATAACAGAATAATCATTAGCTTTTTTCGTAAATATAAGCAATTCTGGCAGTACATAAGTTGTATTTGAAATTGACAAGAATATCAATAGCGAAGTGGCTTAATAGAAATCCTGCTGCTCGGATACGCGTTAAACATAATTCTACGTCACGACTACAAAAAACCGCCCTGTTGGGATCGAGATAGTAATAATGCCAAATAGTGAAAAAAATGAGGCCCGTTCGTAGATTAATGACTAGTGCGTTACCAGGTTTCCAAAATTATATTACATTAAATACTGGTTTATTAAAAAGCAATTGTACCAGCAGAGCAAGGGGTGAGTTGGATTTGCCACTTCTAACTCCAATATGCGCTATATATGATCGTATATAAACTTATACTCCTACATATGTTTTAACATTATTTATGTTGAATAAAACGATTTTTTATTGCCCACACCCACACATGCGCGCGTGCACGCACACACACACACACACACACACACACACACGCACACACACACACGCACACACACACACACACACACACGCACGCACGCACGCACGCGCGCGCACACACACCCACCCACACACACACATTGATTTTCTTTTTTATGTTAATAATATTACTTGAATTATTTGAGGAAAAATTGTTGATGCATGCTTTATTAAGGCTATATGTGTTTGTTTTATGAATAGTAATCATTGTTCAATGCTATTTAGTCTTCATTGTTTTATTCTAATTTCAGATAGGGCAAATAAGCATCGAAATCTAATCGTCTATCATTTCATTTTGTTAAGTTAATTAACAATTTTATTAAGTTACTTTAAAATACAAATATTACTGTTCTTGTTTTCATGGACTTTTCCAAATAGGGCTTTATGTTTGTAAATTGTTAAATTTATTTCAAAACTGTTGTGTGTGGGGTTTTTTACATTCCCATGATAAATTGATTGTACATTTGAATGAGCATAGACTGAAATCGCCTAATTTGAATTTAAACAGAAATGGTTCGTCGGTGGTATTCTCATCAGGAATTTGTAGTTGAAGCTACGCAGCGTTTTATTCATCATTGATTTGTAAACGTTACCATTTTTTTTTCTCTTTCAGATTTCCAATAATTTCCAGAGTTTCTGTCCATTTTGATTCAGAAGTCGGGTGAAGACTATTTTGCAACAATATTTAATTCAAAATTTCGTTTGCTTGTATTGATATTTCAACTGTTTTCTTCAAACTGTTTGATATCTGTTTGAATAAACCCAGGCTGTGTCTTAATATGTCATGGAATTGTTCCAGCAAGTGTTTGATAATTTATAATATATATGTGTTCCTTCTACTGTATCGGTGCTCAATTTGATTAAGTTCGTCGTGAGAAAATTGTCTGATCTATATTCGAAAATATGTATAACCTTTGTTTGACGAACAGAGTGTTTCCTGTACTGCATATTATTTAGTTTTGAAAAACAACGTTTTTTTAACCTAGACAACTTTTATGGAGAAAAGAAAGAGTTCGATATTTGTAAGTTTTAGTCCACCGTTTTCATGATTTTGGTACAATATATTTCTTTTTGTTTCTCTTGCTTCTTGTCCCAAATGCATTTGAAGATAGTAGCTTGTTTAATGTTTCATATCATACACTTGCTTGTGTATGCGAGTACAGTGAATGGGTAGATGATTTTGTAACTCATATGTTTTCACTACGGTTTACCCGTTCACGTTAGTTGTCTGTGTTCCCCTTGTTTTATTACTTTATGAAATTCTTCGACTTTGTGTCTATTGATGCACGTCTAATTTTATAGAATGTCATTCGTAAAGCTGTTGAGCATTCTTAAGTCCATATAAATGGCTTTATTATTGCAAAGTTTTATGGGTGGGTTTAAGTACCCACTCTAAGAACGATGGATTCATAAGTGTTGAGGTTTTGATCGGAACTTTTTAAAGATTTAATATATTTTTCTGAGATATTATTTAAATGTCAAATGTCAGGAGCGATCAATACTATTAAATGCTTTTTGAAAGTCAGCAAACAATAGGAGTCCAGGTTATTTGTTTTCTTCAAGATATTGCATAACTTCTATGACAAGTCGAACATTTTCGCCAATGTATCTTTCTTTGATAAAACCCAATTGCTTCAAGTCAATAATTTAAGGCAGTACTTTTTTAGATTCTAAATAATCTATTGCGTTCGTTGCTATTTCATAATATGAGAATATCTCATAGATAATCTTGGTTGAACGTTTACCTTAGATTAGTTAATTGTTTGTGAATGGACAGGTTCCGTAATCGTAATTGATCTCATTAATCAACATTGTTTGAAAACGAACTAAGTAAATTGTTGCTGTTTTTTCGCCCGCTCGCTCGATGTTTTTTTGGAAAATATTTACGCATTAAATCTGTGTGATCTTATCTTGGTTTAAAAAATTGCACTGTTGTAATGATTAGTATAGTTTGCTTAACTTTTAAACAATGTGAAAGGCAATCCTTTGATGAAGACTTAAGTATCAAGAGATAAATATAATGTGTATAGAGTTAAGTAGCAATTAGTAACTTGCAAACTCGTTCAACGGTGAGTCTGTACAATTTATAGAGCGAATAGCATTTTCGATCAATCACAAAATGTTAGTGGTCAACATGATATTTTGTCAAATGAGTAAATCGGCAGTCATTCGTCATTTATTTTAATTGGTTGAAGCGGTAGATATAAACAGTGGCTGGCCATGTTAGCTGGTAGGTAGTTAACACAATAAAATGAAGAACAATATGAAATTTAAAGATTGTTAATCAGTATTCACACAAAGTAAAAATCTTTTGCGACTGCGTGACTTTAAACCATTTATTTTTGTAATTATATACTAAAAATTTCAACCATTACTTAAACGAATTTTCTAAATCAAATATAAAAGACATTTCGATAGTTATGTAAAAAATGACACATACTTCGGCTCTCTTTTTGCTCAAGAATGATTTATATGATAATTAAACAACCTAACCTGTGATAAAAGTATATGCTTTATGGAGAAACAAAAGTAGCATAATACTATCATACGCACTACCAAACGCAACAGATAAAGAAAATCATGTAACTGACTCTTAACATCAGTAACCATAATATTTTTGCAGTGTTTTTTTTTACAGTTTTTGCTTAAGTTATTTGGAGTTTTAAACAACTAGAATTATGCATGGTGTCCAAATAATTACAAAATATATTCACTGCTCCTGTTATAATTGAATATACGCATAATTACATCCCCATGAACTATTGAACACACTTAATGAGAACTAACTAAATCCAACGACCAGGATTAAAAAAGTCTAGTAATGTAAGAAAATTCTAAAAGCTTTTTAGCTTTTAAAAAGACCTTTATTTTAAACTTATAACCAAAGTCAGAGAACTCTTACATACAAAGTATTCTTCAAAAATCCTCCGGAACCTTTTCTCAAATTCTGATGGAAACTTGTTCATTTCAAAATATCTAAACATGCATTAAAATGAATGAAAAATTCTAAAGTATTTACAAACATCTTAACAAATACAAGTTCGAAATACCAAAGGGGAAATATAATTGATATAAATAAATCTAGGCTACCATGCAGATAAAAGTAGATTATTAAACGACGATTTACTGAATTTTAGACTCCTATACATGTATGCACTGCAAGGAAATAATTTGGGAACTTGTAATCTATGTCGCAGTTACTCCGTGGGAGATGTCGCAGTTACTCGGTGGGAGATGATTTTATATATCATACATGTGATAATACTTAATTTTAACTGTAATTATAGATATTCTTTATAAGTCTCTAGATGAGTAGGTGTACCATTTAACTGTTGCGTAGATATCATTTGCACCATTGTAGGCCTTAAGTATTTTTACAAGTTCCAAGTTTGTTCGCAATGGAATTTCCTGGCCAGTTAAATTTATAAAGTATTTCCAAGACACACTTTTGTTCCAAAGATCCTTCATACATTCAATTTCTGGTTCTAAGACCGACATTGTGCCCCATTTCACGTCAAACCTTTGAGAGCTCAAGAAAACATTGTCAAAACAAGATGAAATTGCAAGGATTTCTTCATAAAACGCTGCACTACTTTTCGTGTCCACGTGAATGCAGTAAAGATTCTGGGGTCGGTATATCGCACGTAAAAGTGTTTCAGCCTGCTTAACTTCCGTATGTATCAGAATACTGAAAGCAATCGGAAACTGTTTCTCTTCCTCTGTAAATGCGTCTGTGATGTATCCTCTGTGTGTCACAAAGTGTGTACAGTTCGACGTTAAATTACCATACTTAGTACTAACATCAGTGAGTTTACTTACATTGTCATTTTTTACATATGTTATATACTTATGTATTTCATTCTTATCGCCTTTTATTAAAGCATTGCAATTGAAATCAAAAACACTTCTGTTTGTAAACAAAACTGCGTTGTTTGTAACACTACTTGGGTGTTCTATCAATGTACCTTCATCCGCATGCTGTTTTGTTTCAATCGCCAATATTTGGTGTTGTTTCATAATTGCCACAAATTGTTGTAAATGTACTTCTCTCAGGTCAAACTGATGATTATTCTGAACATTTTGTTGCACAGGTTTTACTGTGGATGTCGATTGTATGATATGGAAATAAATACCTATACACATAAAGGCAGCAATTGTTAACGATAAAAGGACAAGATAGTTTTTCATTTTAAACACATCAATAATAGTTACAATCGTTTAAATCCAGTTTTTTAAACACGTCGGAAAACATTATTCAGTATCCAATGCGGGCACAGTGAATGTTCGTGAATGTATTTCATGAATGAAAGATAAACTTTATGGTCGAGGGTATGACACTGCTCACCTTATCACAAATGTGTATGTAACTTGTGTAAAATGGAGAAGACTATGAATGCGCTCTTTAACACACCTTGACCCAAAATGATATGGTTACTAGCAAAGTATCTTATTTCATTCAGCCTAATTCAATTGAAACTCATCGGACATTTTCTATCGAGGGCAAATAACACATATACGGAAGTGCCTACTCATTGTTATAATTCTGCTCTTTGTTCAATCGGTGGCATGAACTTTTCTTTCTTTCTTCATCCTAGGCAGCCCCTTGCCCTCTTTGCGACGAGCACGCGCCATCGGATCGAACAGAAATGTGACTTAATTTCATATGGGTGGCATATTTCTGTAATGTTCGCTTGTCGAGAGGCTGGCATGTGACAAATCGAAGAAAATCATAATCACGTGATATTTATTGACAGAAGTGATCTTTTTGTAAACAAACCTTATCATCATTTGACGGCATTCTCGTATGAAAAAATACTTGACCAGATATATAATTGATAAAGTGACGTCATTTCTAAAAAAACAAATAAATTTAAAAAATCTTGGTAAGGCGTAGACAGTTGTGCCACTGTGATTTTGTTTTGTTTTAACTCCCTCTAACAAATAAGTATAGCCTATAGTGTAACATGTAGATCCAAAGGTATTGTATCTACACTTCACTTTATGAAACTTTATTAATGCATACTTTGATAAGATTTACCATTAACGTTTTTTTTCTTTATTCAAGATTATTGGGATAAGAGTAAGGTCCGTGCACGTAAACTGGTTTAAACCCCCCAGTAAATTAACATTTTACTGACCGTTCAAAGGCGGTACCTAACAATCCTTGATAAACATACCTAGTTTTTTTATAAAGTATATATATACTTTGATTTTTGTAGAGATTTGTGCTGTTGTTTCATCTTTATTGTTTGTGATTTTTTGTTTTTGTGTCCTATGTCTTTGGCGTTTCCCTGTGCCATTAAACGGTGTTTATGTTTAAACCTTTGGCTACTGAGATGTTTCTGAAATTTTTCACACAAGTATACATATGGATTTTGGTCAGTTTAACAATGCTCGTGCTTATGTCGTAAATTCCAAAACAACACATACAGATTAACCACTACTGTGTCCAAGCGGCGTATTCATCACGTCTGTGGTGATTCTGATTAAGCTATAGGCAATCATATGTATTGGCTTAAATTAGATTTCGTTAAATAGCTTTTTGAAAATCTACCAGCCCGGTCACACTTTATCTAAATCACTTTAGTGTGTACATATATGTTTAGCCCGATTGTGACGAAAGCTTATAGCTTACAAATTCACGTTCAAATCCGTTTCCATTTCAATGGCTAATAGAAGGTACGCAGGGTGGGGGTCGAACCCATATCCCCTAAGTGAGAGGCGGGCACCTATACCACACCATAACACTCGGTTGAAAGTGGTATTTCCTAAACATTACTCCAATGATATACAACCTTAGTCATCATGCACTCATAGTGTAACCTTGTCCCTTTCGGTCATGATTGAATCTTATCTGTGTGCATGCTCTTCAGATATATTCAGAAATATTTTTGCAGACGTATTTTAAAATCATATAAAGATAAAGCCCAGACATTTTCGTTACTCAAGTTATGGATAACACGATGTTTAATACTGAACTTTCCTTTTTATCTTTAGCTATTGTGTTCTGTATAAGCCATTAGGGACATACACGTTTGGCCAAAAAAATTCCAAACTAAGCTGAATTTTGATGTTTACAAACGGAGAATGAGTAATCGAAAGTTTGAAAGTATTCCATAACAGAATATAGGAATCTTAATGAGTTTTGTCCTTTGTTTGAAATTCATAAGTTCCTTACGTTTATAAGTATTTGAATGAGTAAAGTAATACTGTTGTACGTAATTATTCCTATCATTATTAAAAAGGAAAAAACACAATGGTATTCATCACCCATATAGTAACTGGCACACAGGTGGCATAAACTTGATTCCGTTCAATGTATTAAGATATTTACATTTTTCTTATAGTAAACCATGACAATAGTTCGACGTTGACATATAGAAAAAGCTAAATACTAGGTTACATATGAAGACATACCTCAAAACAATGTTTTTTGTTATAAAATCAATAAACTAAAGAAGTTTATGACACAACGCCATTTTAGTCTTGCAAAGAACTGGTCATACAACCTAGACTTAACAATAGATTGAAATTGGCTTATGCTAACAATTTATCTGACAAATCAAGATCGTCTAAAATTATTTAGCATATGAAATACATGGAACTTTAACTGCATTAGGAGTATGCAAATTATAAGCAAAATCTTTAAATTTAATCATCTTTAGCAGTTTTCACTTTACTCCATTAGAACCATATTCTAGTCTTAACATGTTACATAATTGGTTTTATACCAAAGTCACCATGAACATAACAATTTGTGAAGATATTTTCATTTTAAGAATAAATGTACAGTATTTCAATTGAAACTGCTCAATTAATGTGATGCTTTTGAAACCCCATCTTTCAGATCCATACAACAAAATAGGAGTTCATAGAATTAAATAAATGTCATAAACTGAATGGAGATTTGTAATTATTTTTTTCCAATTTAGCCATTAATGCAAACATAGAATTGTAATTAAACTGTACCCCGAGGTATGAAAAGTCAAGTTTGGTTTTATTATAATATAATTCGTAGATATTGCCAACTCTTGCGTGTGTTATGTAAATACAACAAACGTTGTTTTTACAGCATTTACACATAAGTTTATCAACGAACAATTGTCATGCATAGCAAAAAAAGCGTCATGTTATCTGGTTGAAATAAAATGGAGCTTAATTTGATTAAGAAAATGACATTTTACTGTGTTTGTTATGTAATGTAACAAAAAAGGCCGTGTATTTAGAGCAAAATGTTTTCAATTTAGTATGAATGATATACTATATGTACACACTTTTTATTTCGAGGAATGTGAGTATGTATTATGTGGAGATTTAAATGCGTGTGTTTGGCAATTGCCAGATAATGTAGAAAATGAAACTTAACAGTTGTATGATATTTGTATGATATTTGTATGATATTTTACCCGATGAATATATTTTATGATGAATACATACCGATAAATAAATATGCTAAGATATCGTTAGAATTTTGTAATTTACAGGTGTGCGAATTGTTAATGGTATACGTGGAGATGATAATGCTGTGGGTAATTGTTCATGTGTTGATAGTCAGGGCTGTAATGGGGTTGGAATAAACATGGGCACTAAAAGTAATATTTTTGTCCTACACGGTATCAATTCACGATTGTTGAGTAATATATACAGTATTTATTGATTTTACTAAGGCTTTTGCTTATGATGTGAGAGACATACACACAAAATTTCCTCTACGTGAAATATTGAACACACTGTATGAGCACTCGATATAAGAAAAAGATAGCGGTTGGGAAAGTGGGAACACCGATAAAACTAAAGACTTGTAACATTTTTTAAAATATTCTACACAGATCTTGACAAATACATGTCAGAAATATCAAAATGAGAACTGTGTGTAAAAAGGGAAGTAAATAGCAATGAAATGTCCTTTATGTCTAACCAATATTGCTGGCGCATTTGCAAGACCACATGGTATTATGTCTAACCAACATGGCTGGTGCATTTGCAAGACCACATGGCACTATGCCTCACTTACATTACGGGCGCATTTGCAAGACCACATGACATTATGTCTAACACACTTGGCTGTTGCATTTGCAAGACTACATGGCATTATGTCTAACCAATATAGCTGATGCATTGTAAGACCAAAGCTATGGCATGATGTCTTACCAACATGGCTGGTGCATTTGCTATACCATATGACATTATGTCAAACCAATATGGCTGGTGACCTTGCAAGACCACATGACATGTCTAAGCAACATAGCTGGTGCATTTGCAAGACCACATGGCATTATGTTTGTGCCGTAGGAGTTAAACACCTCCATACTTGACAACAATACAGCGTCGGTCTTGAAAATGCATCATTGCATTTACGTGTCGAATAAATACGGCAAGTTATCTAAAATTGCTTCTGAACATAATAAGTACCACCCATATTTGACATACGACACTCTGATGTCCTAATATGCAGTAACACTTGTGGGAACTTGACCCTAGAGATAAGGACAAGGGAAACACGTCGTCTTGGTATGTCAATCACATGTGGCAAGTTATTTTAAAATATGTCCATACATGAAAAGTTACAGCCCGGACACGACCACCGATACTCTATTTCCTTATATGCAGCATTCCATAGTATTCAAACACTAAGTGTAACATTAAACCTAAAGGTATGAACAGAGGTCTTATACGCGGTATGATGTCCTTATAAACCAAACACATTTGGCAATTTTTTTAACATCTGTCCATACAATAGAAAATTACAGCCCGGACACGAGAAGTTGAGCCGGACTCACGAACGGACGGACGGACGGTGTGATTTTAATATGCCCACTTTCGGGGCTCGTACGATATGCATTGATAAGATTGCAAAAATAGGCAGGTTGCACATATTAATAAGGGCAGCAACTTTCAATATTATTCAGTTATCTAAATGACCTCATTATGCATATTTTATCGTTGTGGTGCATTTGAAATTTGCAGTCTGCGCTTTAATCGTTGATTCTTGTTCTCGTTCGTATTTTAAATACTGGATTTAAACAACGGAGCTGTGTGAAAAATAAGGGTATTTTAATTGCTATAAATGTGTTAAAAATGGAAACCCATTTTGCCTATATATCGTTAACAATTGTTGCCGTTCTGTTCACAGGAATTTATTTTCAAATGATGCAATTGACATCTACGGTAAATTATGTGCGACAAAATTTTAAGAACAACAATCGATTTGACCTTAGAAAAGTACAAGAGTTTTTGAAAATGATGAATCAACAACAAATACTGGCAATTGAAGCAAGAAATCATCTCTATAGTAGTACATTGATAGAAGATCCAAGTGTTGTTACAAACAAAGCAGTTTTGTTTACAAATAAAAGTGTTTTAGATTTCAATTGCCAAGCTTTAATCAACGGCGACAATAATGAAATGAGCAGATATATTAAAGGGTTTGAAACTCACAAGATAAATAAAACTATAGATGTTAAAACTAGGTTTTCCAACATAACCGCGAACTGTACACACTTTGTGACACAAAGATGATACATCACAGACGCATTGACAGAAGAAGAGAAACAGTTTCCGATTGCTTTCAGTATCCTGATACATACGGAAGTTAAGCAGGTTGAAACACTTTTACGTGCGATTTACCGGCCCCAGAATCTTTACTGCATTCATGTAGACAGAAGAAGTACTGCAGCGTTTTATGAAGAAATCCTTGCAATTTCATCTTGTTTTGACAATGTTTTTTTGACCTCACAAAGGTTTGACGTGAAATGGGGCACAATGTCAGTCTTAGAACCAGAAATTGAATGTATGAAGGATCTTTGGAACAAAAGTGTGTCTTGGAAATACTTTATAAATTTGACTGGCCAGGAATTTCCATTGCGAACAAACTTTGAACTTGTAAAAATACTTAAAGCCTACAATGGTGCCAACGATATAGCTGCAACTCTGCGATTGTAAGTATATAGTAAGCCCATGAGAAAGTAATCTTTAGTTTAGTTTAGATTTGTTTTTAAAAACAACGCTGGTTTATTTCTGTAAAAAACTGGACTTTATAAAAAAAAACTTTTATGCATTTAGAGTAAAGAATTATGACTTACATAAAGCTGTCGAAGAAACATAATAAAATAGAAATGAAGGAGAAGTAATATTATTTTTTTGGATTAAAAAAGCTGGATTGATAAAATAAAAACGTAGCGGAACTTAAGAAAAAAGTTTTTGGCGTTATAGGTATATTTTATAACTGTTTCGTAAATACCATGGCTAATCATTATAAAAATAAATATATTTTTACACTTCTAACGTGTTTTGTTCAGGTCGACATTAAAAGTACTCATACTATAAAGACTTAAATGATCAAAATTTATAAAGGCTTATTATTTTTTATTTGATCTATCATATGCTTTCTTTTAACATAAAGGTCAAATGAGTTAAAAATAACAATGCATTCAATAATGATCCCCTATTTTTGCTACGCTTCTTATGTGCATCTATGCAGACTGTCTCTACGTTTAAAACTAAGTATTCCATCGGCTTTAAAGTTCAGGATTGATTCCAGCCATGTTGGTTTGATTTAAAAAAATGTATTATAACATTTGTGTAGATACAAAATAAATATAGAACATTTGTGTAGATATTAATATTATTTTTACAAAGACAGTTGCTGAAATTATTCGAAACAAAACGATTGTTTGCCTTTGTTCAAGGAGAATCCCATCGCATCTTCCATTTCTCCAAACTTTACCCTTAACCATGTATTTTGTTCATTGCTTTGGTCAATATATAAAACTGTTTATTTCTTTACCTGTTTATTACCTAGCCAGAAATTTATAATTATTATTATTTTTAAACGGGTTTTTAAAATTCAAACCACTTTATTGAACACGAATTTAATTACGAGCAACTAAATAAAACAAATCAGATTTCATCTTGGGTTTACAAATTGTGTAAAAGATACAAAACTTCGTTTTAAAAAATATGATCAATTTGCACAGTAGGCATGCAGATTTGACAGCTTGACGTTTTTTTATTAACCCTTTGAAAACAAACCTTTAAAATATGTCATGAACACTATATAATCTATGAGGCACAACTTACATATGTTATCAGATTTCTTTTCCCAAATACCCTTTCTTCATAACAGAGAAAACATATTACAAGTTTCATTATTCTATTTTTTTTAAAGATGCACATTTACTCCCAAATAAGATTTACCACAAATAATAATATTGTTGTAATATTCCAAAAAGGTTGAAAAAATGTCAGAAACAGTAGTTTTTAGTGATGAAACGATTATCGAGTACAATCGATTAATCGTCGCTTACAATGCTATTTCGGTGACAATCGATAGTGGTTGTCCAAAATCGATGTCGCCTATGTTTCTTCTGGTAACTACGTATTGTTTTGTTTTGTGGTAAAAGTCGAGAAAATGTATTTTATTCTTTCAGATAAATTCTCTTTGAGTTCATTTTATTAAGGGCGGTAACACTCTTACACAAGTGCGGTGAATGTTAACACTTTTGCTTAAAAACTTACAACCTCTCCCAAAATTACAAATTAGTCTTAATATTGTATATATTTCATACAACATTCTTCAATAACCTGTCTCTATGATGTAGTGGGTCCGGTCTTTTCTGTAAATACCGGGGATTCCGGCATGATGCATTTTGTTTTTAAAACCGTTTTTGGTTTGGTTTGTAATTAAATAAATTACGTTTTTGTTGAAAGTTTTATGAAATTAAGATGTTCTAATTAAATGTTAAATTTAACAGGTTCACAAAAAAATATTATGCATTGACATGGATAAAATATTAAGATAACTTACATGTTCCAGTGTGCAGCATTTTGCAGTATAATGTGCAATTATTAAGTATGTGTTGTGTTGTGATGTTTTATGTTTTTTGTTTAGTTGTTAAAAGACAGAAAGAGGTTATGGAATTTACATTCTGTTGCAAAAAGCATGCCTATAGCATCACACGTACTGAATTCAGGTTTAGCCATTTAAATGCTCGTGCTACTATGTATAAATAATGCATTCCTTACTGATATTATGAGCTTTCGATAATTGTCCGATAGTAAATCGAAATGCTTGGTCCGATTCGATTCGATTATCGATATCAAATGGAGTCCGATTTTCAAACACTAGTAGTTTTTATGATAAGAACATGCGTCACTAACAACACGTGCTTCAAAATGAACTGCAGATAAGAACATGCGTCACTAACAACACGAGCTTCAAAATGAACTGCAGATAAGAACATGCGTCCCTAACAACACGTGCTTCAAAATGAACTGCAGATAAGAACATGCGTCACTAACAACACGTGTTTCAAAATGAACTGCAGATAAGAACATGCGTCACTAACAACACGTGCTTCAAAATGAACTGCAGATAAGAACATGCGTCACTAACAACACGAGCTTCAAAATGAACTGCAGATAAGAACATGCGTCACTAACAACACGTGCTTGTTGAAAATATTGTTTCAAATGTTTGTAAATATTTTGAGAATGAAATTTGTGTTCAACCGAAATACATACAAGTATGCATGTTACTTCCCAGTAAAACGCATACAATAAATTGTGCAATATTATTAAATCCGTTGTTAAATATCATTTTCGTTTTTTTTCTCTAATATTACCCTGTGCTTTGTTAGTGAAACCAGATTAGAATCGGGCGGCGTCGAATTCACCTATGAAAACTGAATAATTTACTCGGTGTT
This sequence comes from Mya arenaria, assembly GCF_026914265.1. Lineage (NCBI taxonomy): Eukaryota > Metazoa > Mollusca > Bivalvia > Myida > Myidae > Mya > Mya arenaria. The sequence goes on from NC_069122.1 coordinate 45,609,364, forward strand.
AAAGATTTGTAACCAAACTGTAAAGGAAGAGATTATTTTAGAGCTTTCATGGAATTGTGTTTGGTGCCCCTAAGGCCAAGGCCAAGGTTATGCTTTAACTTAAAATAGAAAACCGATTGGAATTATGTATCTTAAATCAGAGTCTCGAAAATAATAAAAACCATTAGCCATATGAATATTCCGCCTCTGCTAAATTCCGAACATAAAGTCACCAAGATACCGAAAAACAAGAGGATAAACATTATACAGTAATCTTTCTGTATAAGCAACAATCCTGGTTAGTTGTCGGGACATAATTTAATATTTAAAAAAGAGTATTAAACGGCATTTATCAACTTCTTTTTAGGGCTAATAAGGAACGATGGTCGAATGCTGGACCAGCCCCTCATGATATCCGACCATCAAAAGGGCCCGTGCACATAGCAGCCAGCAAGGCCTACGTGGATTATCTCCTCCATGACCAGAGGGCAAAGGACTTACTAGAGTGGACACGAAAAACAGACGTACCTGACGAAACATACTTTTCTACGCTGAATAGCAACCCTCATTTAAATGTTCCCGGTTCTTATAATGGTAAAAAGTATTGTGTTTAAACATAATTTATTAACTGATCTATGTTGTTCTTTGATATATATTTCCATTCATATGTTTTCTTTTATGCTTTTCGAAACAATGTTGAGTTTTATCATTGAAATAACAACAGTGAAAATATCAATTCAACCTTTCAAATTTTCATTCAAAAGATGGCGGCGAAGTAAGTTAAATGAATGTATTCATGCACCGCTTGGATTAAAAGTGTTTTTGTTATTGTTTGGAACATAGATGCATTGATAACTGTTCATAATTTGTTTGCACTAAAAATGAGCGAATAATAATCTATAAAAAGAATATCAGATAACTTGTTCTCATCAAACCGAAAATAGAAAATTGACACTTACGTCACCAGGCATAATTTTCAAAAAGGGGGTAATTTAGAAAATAAATACTATAAAACTCCAAAAATAAGCATAAAAGAAAGATTTTTTTCAGTGTTTAGTCGTAGTTTATTTCAATCGTGATTATTGAAAAACTATATTTCCACTCCTGAAAATATGTGTTTCTATCACACTCGTCATTTTTGGTAACACATCGTAGATGCGTAAAATATCTTTTTATGCACAAAAAATATCAATCGGAACAAATCGGTAATTGTTCTCATCGAAAACCACCTCGGATGTATATTATGCACCAGTCAATTGTAACTGAGGCCCTCCCAGGTCCGGAGAATAGCGGGGACTTTCGGTCCAGCCAAGCCCGGGTAAAATTCCTGTTCTGCGGGGACGAAATGCTGGAAAAATCCCCGCCAAATGCCCCCGCAGTCCCAGGAATCCTAGGTAAGGTCCATTCCCCGCTATCTTTTGCGCGAAGACAAAACCACCGCATTCACAGGGCACTGCGGGGCCACCTTAAAGGTAAAAACACTGCCCATTTCCCCCGCTATCACCAGTATACCCCCGGTCCTGGGGGCGGGGCGCCGGGGCTACAATTGACTGCTGCATTATATTTATCTTCGCTGCAAACGGATAATCGCGTAGTTATTTCACATTAGCATGTAAGTTTGAGGACTTTACTCTAAAAAAATCTTCATTATTTATGTATAAATTACACGCTGATACACTACAATTAATTTATATTGGTATTTTAATTTTACGAAGTACTGAATAATGCACCGTTGTTTTCGATGGAAAATGGCCGAGATGTTCCGATTGAAATCAGGTCACCTGTCATGATTTTAAAAGCCGTCTATTTTTGAGCCTGTTAGCTTTATGTTTGCAAGTTTCGCGATTTGTTGATAGACAACGTAAATTTGTTTTAGGTAGCTACTTTGCTAATCCAAACCACACATACACATCGTCGTTGACTCGCTACAAGCAGTGGAGGTTTGCTGGACAAGAAGATCTCTGCAAAGGGAAGTTTGTCCGAGAAATCTGCATTTTAGGCGTCGGTAAATTATTTTTTCATGAAAGTTTGCGCGATATATCTGCATTTTAAACGTCGGTAAATTAAGTTTTGCATGGAAGTTTGCGCGAGATATCTGCATTTTAGGCGTCGGTAAATTAGTTTTTGCATGAATTTTTGTGCGAAACATATGGATTTTGTGCATCGGCAAATTATTGTTTGCCTTTTGGCTGTAGATAAATTTTTGTAGCACGAAATAAAGACTGTGCGTTATATTCGCCTTGGATGCAAACCTTGGCCAAAATTTCAACTTGACAGAATTTTGTAGAAAGATCTACTGCTAACCTTTTGGCCAATGATTGCACCATTAAACTACAAGCAATCTGAAATATTTCGCAAGTGTGGCAGAAGAAAATAACATAGTCTTTTATATGCTAAAAATATTTTCATATCTTATCTGTCAAAATAATATTTAAAAATTTAAAGCTGCACTCTCACAGATTGAACTTTTGACCACTATTTTTATTGTCTTTGAACAAGCAAATTTTTGCGTAATTATCTGCAAACCAGTAATAAAAGACTGTTGACAAAAGATCAGATCCCAGCTTTCATATTTCCGTCCCAGAATTGATGTATGCTGCATTTTTCTTAAACCGTTAGTAACGGTTTAAGCCATAAAACATTAAATTTCGAATGGAAATATGAAAATCAGCGATCTGATCTTTTGTCAGCACATCACTGGTTAGCAGCTATTTACACAAAATTGCTAATTCCAAAGCAATCAATAAAAATGTTTGAAAAACGGTAAATCTGTGAGTGTGCAGCTTTAACGTCACTTACTTTTTTGTTTACATCGGTTGTGACCCGTGGTGACCTATTTGAGAACCCCTTTAAGTCACGTGATTCCCCAACCTATAAGCGTACATATTGACTGGACGAGAACCTCCACAAATAAACCTATATCAAATTAGTTTGTCATTCATTTCTATATACAAGAAAGACCATTGATGCAAAGCATCAAAGGGCGCCGTTTAATAGTTTATGCACTTGTTATATGTTGAAAAACAAGGAATGTCAAGGCCAAACAAGCATATTATGGTGCATTGAACCGCATCTATGAATTTTTCAAAATGTTTGTAGTTTTCTGCATGACAACATAGGCAAAAGCATTGAAATTGAAGATTTTCAAGTTGAACATTTCATTAGGGGTGGGGTACATTAATGAACAAGACAGAATTAGGGTGCTTGTGCACTGTACTTTTTGTCATTGCCACATACCAGTGTACCAAGTTTTATTTCAATACCATAAGTAGTTTTAAAGTAATGCTCTGGTCAAGAAAAAGTGGCAAAGGGCAATAATTATGTAATTAGCTTAAAAATAGCTATAGTCATTGTGCACTGCACTTCCTCTCGTTGTGCTAAATACCATTGAATGATGTTTAATGAAATTCCAAAAAAGTAGTTTTCTAGTTATGCTCCGGACAGGAAAAGATACAAAGGGAATAACTCTTGCAATACACTGAAATAGAGTTATTGTTCATGTACACTGCAGTTCTAATCATATAGGGGGAGGGGGCAACGTCACCATGCTGGAATGACAACTTGTAGGGAAGAATAAGTTACCTCATTCATCATGAAGAAGTGATATGAAATAACAATTTAACAATTTGTGTAGTACTTTAATAAATATTATCATTTCGTCCGAAAGTTGCAAACATAAATAGAACATAATTATTGAACTGTAAAGCTGCAAACATAAATAGAACATAATTAATGAACTGTTATATAAAAAGTGAACATTGTTTACTAGATGAAATGCATTTATAACATAACATGCCTTGTTTTTAGCTGTTTAATAATACTAATGTTAACTTCTTCATTTACATAGTAAAGAAGAGTAGAAAATGGATGTTTTAGTTGATATTAACACAAAAACAGCATGTGTCTTATTGGACAATGGCATTTTTTTCAAATATGATAAAAAATAACGCATTCAAACTGAATATGTATCTGACTATATATGAAGGAAATAATACTGTTTCTATTTTTCACAAAGGTTTTGAAATACAACAATCCACATATAAGCATAAATAGGCCAAATATGCAAAAAAATAATAGTAAACAATGTGTGAAAGTGATACTGAACACTTAAAATAATTTCTTTGTGCATTAAATGAATATATACCAGAAAAGCAATACTCAATCAAGTCCAAAATGTATAATAACATGAAGAACACCCTTTTATGAATATCTTCATAACAAATCAGAGTACATGTAAACAATAATCATTTATATCATTAGTATCAAATGTGTCCAGTTTAAAGTGTGTTTTCATTTGCATTAAATTACATTGTAATATATACCAGAAAAGCAATTATAAAAATCCTTAAATGTATAAGAAACTGAAGACAATAAAGAATAACACCCATTTATGAATATCTCCAAAACAAATCAGTGGTCACCTATATATAAAACAATAATCATTCGTATAATTAGTATCAAATGTGTCTAGTTTTTGTGTGTCTGTTCATTATCTTTAAATGAGCATCTTTAAAGTGAAACTCTTATTTGAAATCAATACATATAATTGTATATATAACACACATCAAATTGAATGAAAAAAACAATAACTACTTACTAAATAATGCATTTACTGAAATATCGTTTACTGATAACAAGCTTGTCACCGTGTTTATAATAGCAGAATGCATGACAAATATTAAATGATCAATTGGTGATTGCTAAAAGATTTACTGTGGTCTACTATAGTTTCACAAGGCAGAAATACCATGTTTTAAGTTCATTCTTATTAGCAAATTGAACTCAAGATCCTTCATTAGAAACATTGTTGTTGACATCTATCAACCCATTTTGAAAAATGAAAACAATACTATTAATTATCATAAGTCTTATTGGGGAGTAAGAGTGCATCTTTAAAAATAGTGTGTGTGTTTTTTCACTTAAATATGTAACAATTCAATTTGACAAATGAGACAAATAGAAGTAGTAATTGTACATAAAACAAAACATCAACACAAATTGACAAAGCTCAATATAACAGGAAATCTATATTATGAAAACACAAATCCTTAAAGGCCATAATTATTTGAACTGAATTAAGGTATAAGTAATACACACTTTTATAAAGCTTTTACGGACAACATAGTTATTATCATGGTACGTTATGGGACTTTTATCCAAATTTTGAAGATTTCTTTACTGTTAATTAAAAATATTTTGTCTTTATTTCATTTTTTTTCACATTATCAGAGATTATGAAATAAACACAACAGTTTCTGGTAAAAAAACTCCAGTTAACAGAAAAATTACGTTCAACCGAACATATTATTGATACACATGGAAAAAAAATCATTTTGATTGATCTTGTGAGTCTTCGGAACAGAGCAGTATTTCGATGTTTTAAAATATATAGCAGTTTTATAAATTCATAAAAAAATAGTTAATAATAAGACAACCTGCTGAAATCATTTAAATATTTTCTATAATGTCTAATGAACAATTCAAAAGACAATTTATGATAGTTTACCGTTCAGTTTTGAAGGAAATATACATAATGTCATGTAACTATACATTTTTATAACTAATAAAATGCTTAAAAATCAACCCTTTTCTTGTAAAAAGCTCAATTGGACTTATTCATAAAATGTAATCATTCAAATAAATGAATTTTACTTATGATACTAACTAAGAATTCAGATTTAAAAACAATGAATGTACTTTTAAATTAAAATATGTAAAGAAACAAGAACACTAAGTAGGCGGTAATGACCTTCCAAAAATGTCAGAGTGAAAGTTCTTAACTAATGTCTTTTGAATATTTTAACATGTAAACAGTCTCTGTTGGTAATCGATGTCTATTTGTTTTATTTAGTCAATGGTATTCTAACATTTAGAACTTTTCACAATAATTCTTCACTCTTCAACATTTGAAGTTTGGTTTGTTCCCATGCGTTTGTACTTGTAGTGTCTGCACAGATGAAAATTACTCAATGCTGAGTCAATGCTGATTTAACAGGTCTTTACCCATCTAGAATGTTTAGTGCTGTAAAAGAAAAAAAAGTACTTTCTAACTAATTTGTATAGATAATAATACTGCCATACATATACAAAATAAAATATAAACAGTTTAATATTTCTCAACATTATTTAAAAACAACAACAATAAGCTGATACATACATACGTATATAATATAAAGAAAATTACTAGATTTATCAATAAAATTCATCATCACCACCACCATCACCACCACCACAACCACTGGATTATTGAAAACAGTGAGTTTATAAAACAACAAACACCAACTCAAATATGTTTTATTTGAAATACTCACATCATTTCTATCAGATGTGGATATACATGGATGCCAAATCTGTCTCAATGATCCAACAAAGTATTTAATGCAGGCTGGAATTCTTCACATAATAGTAATATTCAGTCCTTTTCCTGCCTGAAAGAAATTAGACTTCTGATTATCAACCAACAGAAACTACATCCGTAAAATACAAATGCACATGTATTAATTATACATTCTGCACTAATATCCGTTTTAGCCAAGAGTAAGGGTTGGTAGGCACAAATGTGTAGATGTTGTGCATATGGTTGATAATGATTCACAACAGTATGGCGTTCAACGAGACCTACACCAAGCAAATGAATGTCGCTTGTGTCCAAGCTGTTGTGGCTTCCAGCCCGAAACCATGTACATCTTTTAATACAGGTTTATTTTGAAAATATGCAGTTTGTAAACAAATAATGGGTATTTTTAAGTCTAATATTTTTCTAAGATAAAACAATCAAATAAAAGATTACATACTCATATCATATACATAAATGATGTACATAAGTACATTTAAAAATATGTAACATGTACATAATGCATCAGTCAATTGTAACCACGGCCCTCCAGGTCTGGGGATATGCCGGGGATGTGCCGGGGAAATGGCCTGTGTTTTTAACTTTCAGGTGGCCTCGCAGTGCCGGGTGAATACGGTGGTTTTGTCTTTGAGACAGATATAGCAGGGAATATGCCTTACCTAGGCTCCCTGGGGTACCGGGCATATGGCGAGGATTTGACCATCAGTTCGTCCCCGCAGGACGAGGATTTTACCCGGGGTTGGCTGGACAGAAAGTCAAAGTCCCAGCTATTGCTCGGACCTGGTGGGGCTTTGGTTACAATTGACTGGTGCATTAAAAGTAGATGTAAAGTATGTAACATGTATATTTATAGTACATAAAAATATTAAAACGCTGTCTTAACGTGTAGCAAATAAAAATGATTTAAGAATTCCAAAGAAATTAAAAAAACAAACATTTTTGAACACATAAACTTACACAAATACTCAAGGATACTTACATGAATAGCCCTTTGATACGAATATCCCAATTCCATGCTGATTGTTGACATTAGTTTTTTCGACAGAAAATCTTCTCTTACGCGTATAATTCACTCATAATCCATGTTTTACTGTAATGACTCAAATTGTTAGATGTATCGTAATCAACTGTCAGTGTGCACTTTTAGTGTTTACTTATTTTAAACGTATATTCATGACAAAACCGAGTTTCCAACTATTAATCGACGATGTAGAAATTCCATTATAGACCTATGAATAGCGGGGAAATACCTTCTGGTTCTAAAAATAGCAACATCCGGATATGTGTAGTGTTCTAAAAAGAAAACAAAACGGGGGCACTCGTAATACAATTTTACTAATGTCACCTTCAACACATTAAAAAAATAAAGTTAGGTGAACATTTAATCCAATATCGATTAAATTAAAGAAAACATCTTAACTCATTGTTTATTAATGCAGTAAACATAACAAAACAACATAAAACATAATTATTCCCATTCACATAATTACCGGTCCACACATTTTGCATTTCATTCGGAACTCCTCCGAATATTTACATTTCCGGCACATGATATTACAGTTAACCAATCGGAAAACGTAAACGAAACGCGAACAGTTATTAAACTTATTTGTCGTTCTTCAAATTTAATGTTTTGAAGATAAATTGAAGACAATCTATTCAACCACAAATAGCATTTTTAACACCCATGCAATCGTCATCCATTTGCATTTTTTAATCATAATAAAATAACAGTAAAACCCAACTGTCAATCAACTTAAAAACCGCTCCTACCACTAACTAAAATAAATTCCCATTCCATAATAGGCGCGCTCTCCAGAGCGGCGCCAATAATAATTCACTAAACAAAGAAACATATGGCGACTATTGCTTTGCATCAGTGGTATTTCTTGTATATTTTTGTTTTTCAGATAACTTTTCTCCCCAAAGCAAAAATTAATATAAGGAGAAAGAAATAAAAAAAAAGAGAACTAAACAAAATTTCCAATATGAAAACATAATTTCAATACTATTGTGTTCTGCTTAAAAGTAGGTAATGGAGTTTCAAATAATGAAGAATCACTTAACAAAGATTTCCAGATATGGTTTAAATCAATGATATTAGTATTGCGAGTGCGAGTAAAACCACGACAAAAACATGTTTATAAACTGTGTAATTCAAAATCCATTCTATTTTCAGGTGATTTGCAAAGGTTAGCAAAAAGTGAAATGCTGTTTGCCAATAAGTTTTTCCTCGATTTCCAACCATTAGCCTTAAAATGCCTGGAAGAACTGATTTACAATCGGACCAGGGACGAATACTTAAGAAGTATTCATTTTAATGACACACTTTATACACAGCAGGACTTTGTGATAAACCAAATATGATTACTAAATAAGTCGACAAAGTTCCAATACTTGTGAGTTGTGAGATTGTTTAGAATATTTTATTTGAAACATTATGCATAGCAGGACTTTGTGACAACTCAAAAACGATAACAGATAAGTGGATGTGAGGTGTGAGGTTGTGTAAGATCTGCTATTTGTAACCTTATGCTTAGAGAGTTAGATGAAATTGTTTTGTATAGGATCTTTATTAAATATATAAAAACTATAATTTCTACAAGGCTCATGTCTTATCGTTTGCGTTTAAAAGTTCTGTTTAATTTTACAGGTTTAACTGAATTTGCATTTTTATAATGTGGTAACATAAATTCCGCATAATGCAATTGAAACTACAATCTTATTAGCAAAACAACGTGATAGTGGGTCTTAGGATGAGAAATGGTCTTAAAATGATAGTGCGTCTTAGAGTAAGTGTGGGACTGAGAGAATGTGTCTGATGGTGAAGTGGGTTGTTGAAATTTTAAGGGCGGGAGTTGGAATTCTTCACCTATGGGTAAAAGAAAGTCTTTGGGTAAGAGTGGGCCTAAGATAAAAAGTGGGTCTTATAGTGAGAGAAGGTCCTAGGGTTAGAGTGAGTGTTAGGGTAAGAGGGGGTGAGGGGTGGTCTTAGGGTGAGTGGATCTTAGGGTAAATGTGGGTGAGAGGGGGTCTTATAGTGAGAGAGGGTGCCAGGGTAAGAGTGGGTGTTAGGTTAAGAGGGGGTGAGGGGTGGGCTTAGGGTGAGAGTGGGTGTTAGGGTAAGAGGGTGTTAGAGGGGGTCTCAGGGTTAGAGTGGGTGTTAGGGTAAGTGGGGGTGAGAGGTGGTCTTAGGGTGAGAGTGGGTGTTAGGGTAAGAGGGGGTGAGCGGGGGTCCCAGGGTTAGAGTGGATGTTAGGGTAAGAGGAGGTGAGAGGCGGTCTTAGGGTGAGAGTGGGTGTTAGAGTAAGAGTGGGTGAGCGGGAATCCCAGGGTTAGAGTGGGTGTTAGTGTAAGAGGGGGTGAGAGGTGGTCTCAGGGTAAGAGTGGGTGTTAGGGTAAGAAGGGATGAGAGGGGGTACCAGGGTTAGAGTGGGTGTTAGGGTAAGAGGGGGTGAGGGGTGGTCTTAGGATGAGAGTCGGTGTTAGGGTTAGAGGGGGTGGGCGGGGGTTCCAGGGTAAGAGTGGGTGTTAGGGTAAGAGGGGGTGAGGGGTGGTCTTAGGGTGAGAGTGGGTGTTAGGGTTAGAGGGGGTGGGTGGGGGTCCCAGGGTAAGAGTGGGTGTTAGGGTAAGAGGAGTTGAGAGGTGGTCTTAGGGTGAGAGTGGGTGTTAGGGTAAGAGGGGGTGGGCGGGGGTCCCAGGGTAAGAGTGGGTGTTAGGGTAAGAGGGGGTGAGGGGTGGTCTTAGGGTGAGAGTGGGTGTTAGGGTAAGAGGGGGTGAGGGGTGGTCCCAGGGTAAGAGTGGGTGTTAGGGTAAGAGGAGGTGAGAGGTGGTCTTAGGGTGAGAGTGGGTGTTAGGGTAAGAGGGGGTGGGCGAGGGTTCCAGGGTAAGAGTGGGTGTTAGGGTAAGAGGAGGTGAGAGGTGGTCTTAGGGTGAGAGTGGGTGTTAGGGTAAGAGGGGGTGGGCGGGGGTTCCAGGGTAAGAGTGGGTGTTAGGGTAAGAGGGGGTGAGGGGTGGTCTTAGGGTGAGAGTGGGTGTTAGGGTAAGAGGGGGTGAGGGGTGGTCTTAGGGTGAGAGTGGGTGTTAGGGTAATAGAGGCTGAGGGGTGGTCTTAGGGTGAGGGTGGGTGTTAGGGTAAGAGGGGGTGAGGGGTGGTCTTAGGGTGAGAGTGGGTGTTAGGGTAAGAGGGGGTGAGCGGGGATCCCAGGGTAGAGTGGGTGTTAGTGTAAGTGGGGTGATATGTGGTCTTAGGGTGTGAGTGGGTGTTAGGGTAAGAAGGGGTGAGCGGGAGTCTTAGAATGAGAGTGGATGTTAAGGTAAGAGAGAGTGAAAGGGGGTACTGGGTTTAGAATGGGTGTTAGTTAGAGGGGGTGAGGGTTGGTCTTAGGGTAAGAATGGGTGTTAGGGTAAGAGGGAGTGAGCGAGGGTCCCAGGGTAAAAGTGGGTGTAAGTGTCAGAGGGGGAAGGGGGTCTCAGGGTGAGAGTGGGTGTTAGGGTAAGCGGAGGTCAGAGGTGGTCTTAGGGTGAGAGCGGGTGTTAGGGTAAGAGGGGATTAGAAGGGGTCTCAGGGTGAGAGTGGATCTTAGGGTAAGAGAGGGTGTTAATGTAAGAGGGAGTGAGAGGGGATCCCAGGGTGATAGTGGGTGTTAGGGTAAGAGGGGGTGAGAGGGGGTCCCAGGGTGAGAGTGGGTGTTAGGGTGAGAGGGGGTCTCAGGGTGAGAGTGGGTGTTAGGGTAAGAGGGGGGTAGAGCGGGTCCCAGGGTGAGAGTGGGTGTTAGGGTAAGTGGGGGTGAGAGGGGGTCTCAGGGTTAGAGTGGGTTTCAGGGTTAGAGTGGGTGTAAGGGTAAGAGAGGGTGAGATGGGGTCTTAGGGTAAGAGTAGGTGAGAGGGGATTTGAGGGTGAGAGTGGGTCTTAGAGTAAGAGAGGGTGAGAGGGGGGTCTTAGGGTGAGAGTGGGTGTTAAATCAAGAGAGGGTCTCAGGGTTAGAGTGGGTCTAAGTGTAAGAGTTGGCGAGAGAGGGTCTCAGGGTTAGAGCGAGTCTTAGGGTAAGAGTGGGTGAGAGAGGGTCTCTGGGTGAGAGTTGATCTTAGGGGAATAGTGGGTGAGATTGGGTGTTAGGGTAAGAGTGGGTTTTAGGGTAAGAGTAGGTGAGAGGGGGTTTTAAGGCGAGAGTGGGTGAGAGAGGGTCTTAGGGTAAGAGTGGTCGAGAGTGGGACTTAGGGTAAGAGGGAGTAAGAGGGGGTCTTATGGTAAGAGTGGGTGAGAGAGGGTCTTAGGGTAAGAGTGGGTGTTTGGGTAAGAGGGGGTGAAAGGGGGTCTTTGGGTGAGAGGGGATCTTAGCGTAAGAGGGGGTGGGAGGGGGTCACCGTATAAGAGGGAGTCTTATGGTAAGGTTGGGTGAGAGGGGGTCTCAGGGTGAGAGTGGATCTTTGGGTAAGAGTGGATGAGATGGGGTCATAGGGTAAGAGTTGGTTTTCGGGTAAGAGTTGGTGAGAGGGGGTCTTAAAGTGAGAGTGGGTCTTAGGGTAAGAAGGGGCGAGAGGAGGTCTAAGGGTAAGAATAGTTGAGAGAGGGTCTTAGCGTGAGAGTGAGCGAGAAGAGGTCTTAGGGTACGAGTGGGTTAGAGGGGGTCTTAGGGTTAGAGTGGGTGAGAGGGGGTCTTAGGGTAAGAGTTGGCGAGAGGGGGTCTTAGGGTAAGAGTTGGCGAGAGGGGGTGTTAGGGTAAGAGTGGGTGGGAGAGGGGGTGTTAGTGTAAGAGTGGGTGTTAGGGTAAAGGGGTGTGAAAATGGAATCAGAGTGAGAGGGAGTATTAGGGTAAGAGTGGGTGAGAGGGGTTCTCAGCGTGAGAGTGGGTATTATGGTAAGAGTTTGTAAGAGGGGCTTAGGTAGAGAGTCGGTGAGAGGTGGTCTTAGTGGTAATAGTGGGTGTGTAGGGGTCTCAAGGTAAGAGGGGGTCCAAGAGTAAGAGGGGTATAAGGGCACCTTGCGGTAAGAGTGGGTCTTAGAGTAAAAGCGGGTGAGAGGGGCCTTAGGGTAAGATTGGGTGAGAGGGGGTGTTAGGATAAGAGTGGGTGAAAAGGTGTCTCATTGTTAGAGTGGATCTTAGGGTAAGAGTGGCTGAGATGGGGGTCTTCGGGTTAGAGTGGGTTTTAGGGTAAGTTGGTGAGATATGGTTTTAGGGTAAGAGTAAGTGAGGGGGAGGTGCTTATGGAATGAGTGGGAGTTTAGGGAAGACTGGTTGAGAGTGGGTCTAAGGGTGATAGTGGGTCTTCGGGTGAGAGTGGGTCTTAGGGTGAGAGTGGGTCTTAGGGTGAAAGTAGGTCTAAGGGTAAGAGTTGGTCTAAGGGTGAGAGTGGATCTTAGGGTGAGAGAGGGTATTGTGGTGAGAGTGGGTCTTAGAATGAGAGTGGATCTAAGGGTGAGAGTGGGTCTAAGGGCGAGATTGGGACAAGGGTGAGAGCGGGTCTTATGGTGAGAGTGGGTCTTATGTTGAGAGTGGGTCTAAGGGTGAGAGTGGGTCTAAGGGTGAGGGTGGGTCTTATGGTGAGAGTGGGTTTTATGGTGAGAGTGGGTCTAAGGGTGAGAGTGGATCTAAGGGTGAGAGTGGATCTAATGGTGAGAGTGTGTCTAAGGGAGAGAGTGGTTCTAAGGGTGAGAATGGGTTTGATGGTGAGAGTGGGTCTGATGGTAAGAGTGGATCTAAGGGTGAGAGTGGGTCTTAGGGTGAGAGTGGGTCTAAGGGTGAGAGTGGGTCTAAGAGTTAGGGTGGGTCTTATGGTGAGAGTGGGTTTTATGGTGAGAGTGGGTCTAAGGGTGAGAGTGGATCTAAGGGTGAGACTGTGTCTAAGGGAGAGAGTGGTTCTAAGGGTGAGAATGGGTTTGATGGTGAGAGTGGATCTGATGGTGAGAGTGGATCTAAGGGTGAGAGTGGATCTTAGGGTGAGAGTGGGTCTAAGGGTGAGAGTGGGTCTTATGGTGAGAGTGGGTCTTATGTCGAGAGTGGGTCTAAGTGTGAGAGTGGATCTAATGGTGAGAGTGTGTCTAAGGGTGAGAGTGGATCTAATGGTGAGAGAAAATCTAAGGGTGAAAGTAGGTCTAAGGGTGAGAGAAGGTCTAATTGTGAGAGTGGGTCTGATGGTGAGTGTCGGTCTTATGGTCAAAGTGGGTCTTATGGTGAGAGTGGGTCCTAGGGTGAGAGTGGCCCTTAGGGTGAGACTGGATCTAAGGGTGAGAGTGGCCCTTAGGGTGAGAGTGGGTCTTTAGGTGAGAGTGGATCTAAGGGTGAGTGGGTCTTAGGGTGAGAATGGGTCTAAGGGTGAGAGTGGGTCTTATGGTGAGAGTGGGTCTTAATTCGAGAGTGGGTCTAAGTGTGAGAGTGGATCTTGTGGATCTAAGGGTGAGAGTGGGTCTTATGGTGAGAGTGGGTCTTATGTCGAGAGTGGGTCTAAGTGTGAGAGTGGATCTAGTGGATCTAAGGGTGAGAGTGTGTCTAAGGGAGAGATTGGGACAAGGGTGAGAGTGGGTCTTATGGTGAGAGTGGGTCTTATGTTGAGAGTGGGTCTAAGGGTGAGAGTGGGTCTAACGGTGAGGGTGGGTCTTATGGTGAGAGTGGGTTTTATGGTGAGAGTGGTTCTAAAGGTGAGAATGGATCTAAGGGTGAGAGTGGATCTAAGGGTGAGAGTGTGTCTAAGGGAGAGAGTGGTTCTAAGGGTGAGAATGGGTTTGATGGTGAGAGTGGGTCTGATGGTGAGAGTGGATCTAAGGGTGAGAGTGGATCTTAGGGTGAGAGTGGGTCTAAGGGTGAGAGTGGGTCTAAGAGTTAGGGTGGGTCTTATGGTGAGAGTGGGTTTTATGGTGAGAGTGGGTCTAAGGGTGAGAGTGGATCTAAGGGTGAGAGTGTGTCTAAGGGAGAGAGTGGTTCTAAGGGTGAGAATGGGTTTGATGGTGAGAGTGGATCTGATGGTGAGAGTGGATCTAAGGGTGAGAGTGGGTCTTATGTCGAGAGTGGGTCTAAGTGTGAGAGTGGATCTAATGGTGAGAGTGTGTCTAAGGGTGAGAGTGGATCTAATGGTGAGAGAAAATCTAAGGGTGAAAGTAGGTCTAAGGGTGAGAGAAGGTCTAATTGTGAGAGTGGGTCTGATGGTGAGTGTCGGTCTTATGGTCAAAGTGGGTCTTATGGTGAGAGTGGGTCCTAGGGTGAGAGTGGCCCTTAGGGTGAGACTGGATCTAAGGGTGAGAGTGGCCCTTAGGATGAGAGTGGGTCTTTAGGTGAGAGTGGATCTAAGGGTGAGAATGGGTCTAAGTCTGAGAGTGGGTCTTATGGTGAGAGTGGCCCTTAGGGTAAGAGTAGCTCTTAGGGTGAGAGTGGGTTTTAGGGTGATAGTGGGTCTAAGGGTGAGAGTGGGTCTTAGGGTGAGAGTGGGTCTTAGGGTGAGAATTGATCTAAGGGTGAGAGTGGGTCTTAGGGTGAGAGTGGGTCTAAGGTGGGAGTGGGTCTTAGGGTGAAAGTGGCCTTTAGGGGGAGAGTGGGTCTAAGGGTGAGAGTGGCCCTTATGGTGAGAGTGGGTCTTAGGGTGAGAGTGGCCTTTAGGGGAAGAGTGGGTCTAAGGATCATAGTGGGTCTTAGAATAAGAGTAGCTCTTAGGGTGAGAGTGGGTCTAAAGGTGAGAGTGAGCCTAAGGGTGAGAGTGGCCCTTAGGGTGAGAGTGGATCTAAGGGTGAGAGTGCGTCTAAGTGTGATAGTGGGTCTTAGGGTGAGAATGGGTCTTATGGTGAGAGTAGCTCTTAGGGTGAGAGTGGCTCTTAGGGTGAGAGTAGGTCTGAGGGTGAGAGTGGGCCTTAGGGTGAGTATAGCTCTTAAGCTGAAAGACGGTCTAAGGTTGAGGGTGGGTCTTAGGGTGAGAGTGGGTCTTAGGGTGAGAGGAGCTCTTAAGCTGAGAGGCGGTCTAAGGGTGAGAGTGGGTCTTAGGGTGAGAGTAGCTCTTAAGCTGAGAGACGGTCTAAGGGTGAGAGTGGGTCTTAGGGTGAGAGTAGCTCTTAAGCTGAGAGAAGGTCTAAGGGTGAGAGTGAGCCCTAGGATGAGTTCAACTCTTAAGCTGAGAGACGGTCTAAAGGTAAGATTGGGTCTTAGGGTGAGAGCGGGCCTTAGGGTGAAAGTCGGTCTTAGGCTGAGGTTGGATCTTATGATGAAAGATCTAAGGGTAAGAGTGTTAGGTTGTGAGTATTATATAGCGTTAGGGTGGGTCTTGGGGTACGTGAGGGTCTTGTGGTAATAGGGACTGATAGGGTAAGAGTATGTTTGAGGATGTGATCGGAGCTAAGGGTAAGAGAAAATGTTACGGATATAGTAGGTCTTAGCGTGAGAGTCTTAGGGTGAAATGTGTTCAAAGGGTGAGACTAGGTCATAGGGTGATAGTGGGTGTTAGGGTTAAAGTGGGTCTGAGGGAGAGTTCGGGTGTTAGGGTGATAGTTGGTCTTATCGAAAGAGTTTGTTTTGGGGTGTAAGTGGGTGAGAATGGGTCTTAGAATAAAAGTGTGTCTCGTGGTGAGTGTGCATATGGTGTATGGTGATAGTGGGTCTTAGGTTAGAATCGGTTTTAGGGATAGTGTGTTGGTTCCACACCTTGATGAGAGTGGTGTAGTGTTTATGGTGTCTCCCTCTCTTCAAAGAGGCTTTGGTCGATTAACACCAGGATGATAAGGTTCGTCTGGTTTAAGTTTTCGCCTTTCATATGAGATGTTGTGGGTTCGACCCCAAGAGGATGACAGTGTTCAAGCTTTATATATGTCCGCCCGTCGTCCAAAAAGTTGTGAGTTTGTTCCAAATACTGCGAGAGTGGTTTCCTGGTATATTTGTCCTCCCAGGATGATGTGGGTTCGATTCCCATCAGGGTTAGAGAAGTCAAGTGGTTTGGGTGTCCGCCTTTCATCAAAGAGGTGGTGGATTCTAACCCACTAGGGTGAAAACAGAACAGACAACAACAAGTATATAAAGTCACGTACATACATGAAAATACCTGACACAAATATAGGATATAACAAACAAATAAAGCCACGTATACATGAACAGCACCTGACACTAACACACAGAACAGACATCAAACAAATAAAGGCAGGTAATCATGAGCATTATCTGACACATACACACAGAACAGACAACATCAAACACATAAAGGCACTTATACATGAGCATTACCTGACACATACACACAGAACAGACAACATCAAACACATAAAGGCACGTATACATGAGCATTACCTGACACATATACACAGAATCGACAACATCAAACACATAAAGGCACTTATACATGAGCATTACCTGACACATACACACAGAACAGACAACATCAAACACATAAAGGCACTTATTCATGAGCATAACCTGACACATATACACAGAATCGACAACATCAAACACATAAAGGCACGTATACATGAGCATTACCTGACACATATACAAAGAATCGACAACATCAAACAAATAAAGGCACTTATACATGAGCATTACCTGACACATACACACAGAACAGACAACATCAAACACATAAAGGCACTTATTCATGAGCATAACCTGACACATATACACAGAATCGACAACATCAAACACATAAAGGCACGTATACATGAGCATTACCTGACACATATACAAAGAATCGACAACATCAAACACATAAAGGCACGTATACATGAGCATTACCTGACACATACACACAGAACAGACAACATCAAACACATAAAGGCACGTATTCATGAGCATTACCTGACACATACACACAGAACAGACAACATCAAACACATAAAGGCACTTATTCATGAGCATAACCTGACACATATACACAGAATCGACAACATCAAACACATAAAGGCACGTATACATGAGCATTACCTGACACATATACAAAGAATCGACAACATCAAACACATAAAGGCACGTATACATGAGCATTACCTGACACATACACACAGAACAGACAACATCAAACACATAAAGGCACGTATACATGAGCATTACCTGACACATATACACAGAACAGACAACATCAAACACATAAAGGCACGTATACATGAGCATTACCTGACACAAACACACAGGACAGACAACATCAAACACATAAAGGCACTTATACATGAGCATTACCTGACACATACACACAGAACAGACAACATCAAACACATAAAGGCACGTATACATGAGCATTACCTGACACATATACACAGAATCGACAACATCAAACAAATAAAGGCACTTATACATGAGCATTACCTGACACATACACACAGAACAGACAACATCAAACACATAAAGGCACTTATTCATGAGCATAACCTGACACATATACACAGAATCGACAACATCAAACACATAAAGGCACGTATACATGAGCATTACCTGACACATATACAAAGAATCGACAACATCAAACACATAAAGGCACGTATACATGAGCATTACCTGACACATACACACAGAACAGACAACATCAAACACATAAAGGCACGTATTCATGAGCATTACCTGACACATATACACAGAATCGACAACATTAAACACATAAAGGCACGTATACATGAGGATTACCTGACACATACACACAGAACAGACAACATCAAACACATAAAGGCACGTATACATGAGCATTACCTGACACATACACACAAAACAGACACCATCAAACACATAAAGGCACGTAAACATGAGCATTACCTGACCCATACACACAGAACAGACAACATCAAACACATAATGGCACGTATACATGAGCATAACCTGACACATACACACAGAACAGACAACATCAAACAAATAAAGGCACGTATACATGAACAACACCTGACACATACACACAAAACAGACAACATCAAACACATAAAGGCACGTATACATGAGCATTACCTGACACATATACACAGAACAGACAACATCAAACACATAAAGGCACGTATACATGAACAACACCTGACACATACACACAGAACAGACAACATCAAACACATAAAGGCACGTATACATGAACAACACCTGACACATACACACAGAACAGACAACATCAAACACATAAAGGCACGTATAAATGAACAACACCTGACACATACACACAGAACAGACAACATCAAACACATAAAGGCACATATACATGAGCATTACCTGACACATACACACAGAACAGACAACATCAAACACATAAAGGCACGTTTACATGAGCATTACCTGACACAAACACACAGGACAGACAACATCAAACACATAAAGGCACGTATACATGAGCATTACCTGACACATACACACAGAACAGACAACATTAAACACATAAAGGCACTTATTCATGAGCATAACCTGACACATATACACAGAATCGACAACATCAAACACATAAAGGCACGTATACATGAGCAACACCTGACACATACACACAGAACAGAAAACATCAAACACATAAAGGCACGTATTCATGAGCATTACCTGACACATATACACAGAATCGACAACATCAAACACATAAAGGCACGTATACATGAGGATTACCTGACACATATACACAGAATCGACAACATCAAACACTTAAAGGCACGTATACATGAGCATTACCTGACACATACACACAGAACAGACAACATCAAACACATAAAGGCACGTATACATGAGCATTACCTGACACATACACACAAAACAGACAACATCAAACACATAAAGGCACGTAAACATGAGCATTACCTGACCCATACACACAGAACAGACAACATCAAACACATAAAGGCACGTATACATGAGCATTACCTGACACATACACACAGAACAGACAACAGCAAACAAATAAAGGCACGTATACATGAAGAACACCTGACACATACACACAGAACAGACAACATCAAACACATAAAGGCACGTAAACATGAGCATTACCTGACACATACACACAAAACAGACAACATCAAACACATAAAGGCACGTAAACATGAGCATTACCTGACACATACACACAGAACAGACAACATCAAACACATAAAGGCACGTACACATGAGCATTACTTGACACATACACACAGAACAGACAACATCAAACAAATAAAGGCACGTATACATGAACAACACCTGACACATACACACAAAACAGACAACATCAAACACATAAAGGCACGTATACATGAGCATTACCTGACACATATACACAGAACAGACAACATCAAACACATAAAGGCACGTATACATGAACAACACCTGACACATACACACAGAACAGACAACATCAAACACATAAAGGCACGTATAAATGAAGAACACCTGACACATACACACAGAACAGACAACATCAAGTACATAAAAGCACGTATACATGAGCATTACCTGACACATACACACAGAACAGACAACATCAAACAAATAAAGGCACGTATACATGAACAACACCTGACACATATACACAGAACAGACAACATCAAACACATAAAGGCACGTTTACATGAGCATTACCTGACACATACACACAGAACAGACAACATCAAACACATAATGGCACGTATACATGAGCATTACCTGACACATACACACAGAACAGACAACATCAAACACATAAAGGCACGTATACATGAGCATTACCTGACACATACACACAGAACAGACAACATCAAACACATAAAGGCACGTATACATGAACAACATCTGACACATACACACAGAACAGACAACATCAAACACATAAAGGCACGTATACATGAACATTACCTGACACATACACACAGAACAGACAACATCAAAGACATAAAGGCACGTATACATGAACAACACCTGACACATACACACAGAACAGACAACATCAATCACATAAAGGCACGTTTACATGGGCATTACATGACACATATACACAGAACAGACAACATCAAACACATAAAGGCACGTATACATGAGCATTACCTGACACATGTACACAGAATCGACAACATCAAACAAATAAAGGCACGTATACATGAACAACACCTGACACATACACACAAAACAGACAACATCAAACACATAAAGGCACGTATACATGACACATACACACAGAACAGACAACATCAAACACATAAAGGCACGTATACATGAACAACACCTGACACATACACACAGAACAGACAACATCAAACACATAAAGGCACGTATACATGAGCATTACCTGACACATACACACAGAACAGACAACATCAAACACATAAAGGCACGTATACATGAACAACACCTGACACATATACTTTAAGAAGTGAATACAATAACGATGTTTAAATTATAAGCCTGTCAAAAGCAATAAAACAATCAAATTAAAAAGTGAACAAGAATCGCGATGTGACAAAACCAGATCCTAAGGGCCCCAAACACAATCCCATGGAAGTCCTCCATAAACTCTTCCTACGTATCAAGTTTGGTCACAGTATGTCAACCATAACAAAAACAGTAATCTATTTGAAGAACAGTGACCTTGACCCTAGGGGGCCAAAAGGCAATTCAATGAAAGCTCTGCATAAACTTGTCCTTTATAACAAGTTTTGTAACACTATGTCAACCCTTACTTGAGTTATTCAGTACTAACCATATTTCTATTTTTAGCAAAGTGACCTTGACCTAGACCATAACTCTCGGGGCCCAAAACACAACCTCATGAAAGGCCTCTATAAACTCTTCCTATATACCAAGTTAGATCATAATAATTATGTAGACTCTTACTGATGTTATTAAATACCAACCCTTTTTCTATCAATAGTAACCTTGACCTTGATCCTAGGGGCCTCAAATGCGTTCCCATTAAAGGTCTACATTAACACTTCGTATATACCAAGTTTGGTATCTTTATGTCAAACCTAGCTAAATTTATTTGATACATAAGGTGACGTTGAAGCTGCCCTCCCACCAGCCCGCCCGAACAATGACACAAGTCATTCAAATAACTTGTTTTCCTTTTATGAAAATGTGGTTAAGAATATTAAAATGTGCCTGTCAAAAGAAATTAAAAGAAAAAAAACCAAGGGCCATAATTTGTTTTTAGGGTTGAAATAGAGTTATGTGACCTTATTGTGAGATGGTCATCATTAATTGTGCGAAGCATTAAGTGCATTGAATGAAGGGTATAGAAGTTTTTTTTAATAAAATCCCAACTTGTGCTTAAACTTTAACCTGTCCTCAACTTTTACCTAAGTCAATCAGGGGCCATAAGTTGTATAAAGGATAATATGGAGTTATGTAACCTCATTGTGTGACGGTCCTGAATAATTGTGTGAAGTATTAAGTCAATTGAATGAAGGGTATTGGACTTGTAAGTGAAAATCCCAACTTGCCCTAAAACTTTAACGTGCCCTAAAACTTTAACCTAAGTCAATCAGGGGCCATAACTCTTATTAAGGACAATATGGAGTTATGTAACCTCATTGTGTGATGGTCCTGAACAACTGTATGAAGTAATAAGTCAATTGAACAAAGGGTTATTAATAAATATCCCAACCTGCCCTAAAACTTTAACCTAAGTTCCATAGTCAATCAGGGATCATAATTTGTATAAAGGATAATATGGAGTTATCTAACCTCATTATGTGATGGCCCTGAACAATTGTGTGAAGTATTAATTCAATTTATTTAACCGGACGCCGACGCCGACGCTGGGGCGAGTAGTATAGCCCTTCTTATTCTTCGATTAGTCGAGCAAAAAACTGATATAAAAATCAGTTTTTCCATAAATTAAATTTTTGAAAATAAAAACAAAAGTATGTTATCAAAGAAACATAATCAAATGATAATTTCATTTAGATATGTCGTGGTTGCGTTTCAGTATTCAGCAACCAAGGCCATACTAATTATCTGGATTGCCTTTCTGAGGAGCCGATCGAGGATTTGGTGCTAGAGGGGGCGTAACTCTGGGGCGTAACCTTTTCACTTGCGCCCCTCACTCGGAACCAAAATTAATTTGGTCTAAAGTGTTGACAGGAGTTGTTGTTTTTTTTTGTTTTTTTTTTGGGGGGGGGGGGGGGGAGGGAGGTACTCCTCAAGAAAGTTTTAACAATTTCTAGTCCGAAATGGTGCGTTTTGGGCGTATTTCTTTTCTATTTTTCGGCTTTATTGAAAGCTCGCCACCCCTTGGATCCACTAGTGTTTCTCGAAAATCATAATAGCTTTACATGACAGACACATTGAGAAAGAGCAGTTGCTGAGGCCGACATTGTTTGCGCTGATGCCTCTGTCAGTACCCTACACTCGAAGGGCGAAGATACCGAACTGCTCATTGAAGGTCGGGTTAATGACAGGGTAACGAAACTTATACTGTCGCTCCAGGCTTCTGCTTACGACTGCATAATAAACAATGCATGCCCTAGAGCAAACAACAACGTCGTTTGTTTAATTAGGTCTGACAACAGGGGTATGACACAACGTTTTGAAAAGTAATGTGCGGATTTTTGCTTGTTATTGACGTATTGTCCATGGCAAACTTATTAGCAAGTTCCATTTGAATGCCTGAAACGGTCTCAGCGTAATGACAGTAATACAATTCTGTACAACCCTGATGTCAACGCAACCAAGGCTACAACATTAATTTCGTTTCTCTTTTAAAAAAAACTTAAACTCTTAACATGAAAGATAACCTGAGCTAAAGCAGTTCGTGACGAGGACGACAGTGTTTGTGCTGATGCCTCTGGCTCAGTGCCCAAGGAAGTCAGTGCCGTACACCTGCCCTACACCTGAAGCGGGATGATACCGAACTGCTCCTTGTAAATCCCTTGTAAGCGATTGGATTTTAAACACATATTGTAGCTCCAGACGAAAGACAACACATGGTTTTGCATGATACGGCCAAATCTACGCAGTGTCTATGCCACTGCTATCATAATTGTTCAAACAATGTTATAGTATATTTCAGTAGATCAAAAAACGTTAAAATATAAATATCATTTTGCCAAGTTAAAAATTGCTCCATAAAATGTTAGAAGTGTGTACGTTGACATAACATAACAAAACATTTCACGAGTGTTCACGTTGGCGTTTCTACAGTAACACGTTTTCACGTTTTCTTTTAAAATCCTGCAATTAAAAACATCTAAAACATACTCTTCTTTTACATCGAAAAGGTCACTTCAAACCATTTGCAACGAATACTTACGGTATTTTGGGACGATTTCATAAAAAATGCTCAAATGTGTGTACGTTGGAATGCCGTGTTGGGAAAATATTGTTTGAATGTTCTCAAAAAGTAAAACGTTCTGAAAGAAAGTACGCACATTTTCTGAAAGCTTATGAAATGGTACGGTCGGTAGGCTAGGTGTCGAATTTAGGAGCGAGTTCATAACATATAAATATGCAAATAACTTGGATGAACAATATCCTGGCCCACTGGAAATTCTTGTCGGGGAGCCAATTTGTAGGAGTTGATACATTACAATAACACTTATTGGAGTTCTTCAGTTTATATTGTGGGTAAAAATACTATTAACATATCATATATTATAACAAACTATAAACATAAAATGTATTTAAATACAACACAAAACAAATGTTAAAAAGACATAACACAGGGTACAATATAATAACCACGCCCGTGTAATGGAACATAATAGAAATACAAATGTGTTTAATTATTTAGATATTATTTAATACAAATGACTAATCTTTAACTATGTAATGACATTAAACAACTCACCAGGATATGAGACGATACACTAAACTATACTTTAAATATAAAACAATTTAGTGATACACTTAGTGTTATTTAACAAATTGAAAGTAACCGCCAAACATTTCAGTTTGACGTACCGGTAATGAATCCGTAGAGGAAATAGAAAGTTGGTCTGGTGCGGTGAAAATGTAAATATCGACCAATGAAATTGTAAATTAAATATATAAAACCTCTTTAAGACATCGTCCCATTCAGAACAGTGTACATACATGAAGATTACATGGACTTAACGACAATGACAATTACGTGGACAGAACAAGTGTCAAAACAAAAGGGACTGCTAGGGTGAAGTTGACCTGTCTATATATGTGTGACTTAGTTTTTGTGTTCTAATACTAGGTATTTATTTACTCTCTGAAATATTCTGACCAGATGACACGATGACAGACTTCCAGGTCGCAATTTATTATTCGTAAGTCGCTCAGTTGCTTTGTTCAATCGACACAGCGATGCATTAACATGTCAACATTTTGCATGAACAAAAGCCGACAATCAATTTTGGAGTTATTCAAATGCTAGCAAAAATAAATGACAGTTGTATTATCCGTGCGTGCGCAGACGACATTTGTCACTTCGTTTTAAATTATCGAAGTTGCTGACCGTCCGAAGACGTAAAAACTTATGGCAAACATTATTTTAACATTTGAATTCACTTATTTGTGATATATTACATAATAACCAACGGTGACTGTACTTGTTAAGTGTTATTCTTATTTAGGTATTGTTATTTTTAAGTTCTCCGTAAAACGCCTTAGTGGTTGTCGTAGTAACTATTATGTCCATCGCTATGCATTTAAGCTAAAAAAGAAAATCAGCTATATAAAACTTGAATGATGTATCTACAACAAGATAAACGTCATTGTCTATTGCTATATGCTGGTACAAAGATACACGCTCATAATCTCAAGGATTTCCGAAAAGCCCTCGTATTGGATGAAATATGACGTTTTTGGTCGGTTTGTCTTTTGGGGAGACATAATGATACATTCATACACATAAATATGTGCCTAATTCGTCCTTCTGACGATAATGGGATTTTGTTCCAAAGTTATATTTATTTCGGCTTTTTATTGGATTCATGAAGTACAATGTTACGTCATGTGGTCTTGGTTTTTAGCTGAAATCGGTGATTTTGTAATTGATCAATGGTTACGTTTTTATCCAAATCCTTTAAACCATAAAACCCGACTTAACAACCGATTTAGCAACCGACCTGACAAACGACTTGGTTAAGATAACATTGCCAAAATGAAAGCTAGATGTTATAACTATGTTTTCTTTCTTTTAAGAGTTCATTTGTTCCATTTGAATCTTATCTGAGGAACAGTTTTGCTATGAAATTGATTTAAGTGGTTAACACTTTCTATAAACAAACCTCTATGTTTCGTCTAATTTTTATTTCACCCCTGAACCTAAAGCACAATACAAACATCTTGCCTCCCAATTGATCAAAACATTGATTCCTTTTTCAGCCGCATGCATTCATGTGATGTACTTAAAGAACCATGCAAATAAATGGCATTTAAAGTTTTGCCACATGGGTAGTTAAAAAGTAGTAATTAATGTTCCCAGCATATGTTTGTTTTGTTGGAACACGGACATATTTAGACCCTACTGATTGTTATTTAACGTTAGTCATAAGACTCGACAGTGGTATATATTCAAACGATCGGGATCGCGAACGCCAAACCACAATGGGGTCGGTAACAAAACATGTTTGGATGTTTTCTGTACTCGCCTGTGCTACAACTGGAGTCCATGTCACCGATATCCTTGACGTTCACCAGCGTATGAAGATCTTTGGAACTAATTCTACGCATCTTTTTCCAGACTATAGTCACGTCAAAGTGGAAGAGTTAAATGATGAAAATACAGCCGATTTAAAACAATTTCGAAAACGCCCACCGAATCAACGCGTGTTTCAAATGACAAAAAATAATGAAACGTTCCTTCTATACTTACAGCAAAACCCGGAAATGTTCACAGACGAGTGCATCATACGAGAACTCGATGAGAATAACGCCCTAACAGTTCATCCATGCTCCGACTTTAATATTGATTGTTTTTACACCGGAAATACCAACGACCAGAATGACTCCTGGGTGGCGGCTAATGTATGCGGTGGTCTAAGAGGACTGATCAGTTATGGAAACACGAGTTTTGTTATACATCCATTGCGCAACAATGAAAGTTCTTCCGATGTTGCAAACCATATCGTCTATCGCTTAGACCAGAGTGAAAAACAAGTTTGCAAGACGGACGGATCACCTGTATTTACCCATGTTGTACTTCCGCGAAAAAAACGAGATGCGCCACGCAGATTTATAGAAGCCGGAATCATAGTTGACCCAACTATGTACCGATATCATGGAGAAAAAATTACGGAGTACGTTTTCACAGGTTTTAATATCGCGTCGAGACTTTACGCAGACCCGTCAATAGGAACTGACATTGAACTGGTGTTGAAAGAGTTGGTTATATTTAAGTCCAACAATGGATTTGATGTGGACACCTCAGCAAACGCAAGTAGAACACTGTCTAGCATGTGTCAATTCCAAAGCCGACACCAAACATTGCAAACAACAGATGTTACTATTATGCTTACAAGGCTGGATTTAGAGCACAAAGGCGTCCGCTCAACTACCGGTGTGGCTAATGTGGGTGGGGCTTGTTCGAAAAACGAGAAGTGCGGTATTGTGCGAGATACGGGTCCAGTGTTTGGAATATCTTTAGCGCATGTCATTGGCCACTTACTTGGTATGACCCATGACGGCAATGGGAACAATAACTGTACACCTATACATGTAATGTCATCGGGGAGAATCAGTGGTGATGAAGGATTTACTTGGTCAGTTTGCAGTGCGTCACAACTGCACGAAGCACTTCGGAGTTTAAGTTGTCTAAGAAACAATCCACGTTCCGGAACTTTAATCCGTTACACCAAATTACCCGGCGTGATATATACGGCAAATGACCAATGTCAATTATTGTTTGATAAAAGCGCAAAATCGATAATATCATCAAGGCAGTATCCATGTAAACACCTTTGCTGTTTTTTCAACGGTGGCGGTTTTTGTGCATCGCAACCCGTTATGGATGGCACTGACTGCAACAACACGAGATCATGGTGCTTCAGAGGGTCGTGTGTCCAAATGAATGAAACGTTTAACACTGCACCTGTTCATGGTGGTTGGTCGAAATGGGACGAAACTTTTACCTCGTGCACGGCAACATGCGGAGGTGGTGTCAAATTCAAGTATCGTTATTGTTATAATCCAGTGCCGCAGTACGGTGGGCGTGAATGTTCCGGTCCGAAATTCATTGCTAAATTATGCAACGTCGTTCCTTGTAATTATGCACCGGAAGTAGGAGATTTATGTCAGAAATTGAACAAGACATTTCCGTATTCTGCTAAAGGGCAGTGGCACATGCGTCAAAACCCTTTTCAATTGATGGGAGATGACGGCTGTAAATATGTTTGCAAAACGAATCATTCTGACAAACCAAACTATGCTGTAAAACTACCATATCCTAATGGCCGGATATGCAAACACTTGGACTTTAACCAATTCAGTAGATGCATAGCAGGTGTTTGTAGATCGTTTGGTTGCGATGGTGTGTTGGGGTCGAATTATAGTTACGATTCATGTGGAGTGTGTAATGGTAATGGTAAGACCTGCCGTCAAGTAATATTTACTGTCGCACATAAACTTACAAGCTACCAAAATGGGTTCCAGGCAGTAACAATTGTGCCACAGGGCAGCACCGACGTTTTGATAGAGCAGAATAACACCGATGTTTATCTTGGCATCAAAGTTAACAATATCACTTTGTTTGATTCAAGAAACGTACAAAAAGAGACTTTAATTGATACACATGGAGTACGACTAATATACAGGCCATATTTTGAATCGATAAGAATCAACGGACCCTTATTGGACAATTTCCTAATAGTTGCGCAGGCCAGGTCTTCAGCGAATGATAGCAATGTGTTTACCGTAAGCGTTAAGTATCATGTCAAGGACAATAATGTTACCTCCAGGTACTACTGGGGGGAATTCGTAGGCCAGTGTTCAAGATCATGTGGCGGGGGTCTACGGAAACACGAATTTATGTGCTTGGATCATCTGTTGTTATATATTCAAGCGGAAGATTACCTCTGTGACCTCCGCACAAAACCGAATGAGGAACCTACCCCTTGCAATGAGCACGCCTGTCCATGCAGATGGTCAACTGGAAACTGGAGTGAATGCTCGGTTTCATGTGGCCATGGACTAAAAACGAGGGATATTAACTGTTTGCAATTCCAAGATGGAGAACATCACGTTGTGCAGGACGTTTTGTGTGCCAGTGAAAGAAGACCTGCCGATCAAATGTTGTGTGATCTTGGTCTATGCTGGAAATGGCAAATACATAACGAGTCAGCGTGCTCAAAGACTTGTAGCGAGGGCTTTAAGTATAGAGCTTACATTTGCGTCGAAGCCGCTACATCTGTTGTGTTACCCATTGACACTTGTGACGAGGAGAAGAAACCAAGATACATGGTGAACTGTAATCACGGACCTTGCATGAAAAGTACCACGTGTACTGATGACATTGACCATTGTAAGTACACTTATGGTGACGATATTTGTCATGGCCGTTATTCTATATGGGCTGAACACAATTGCAGAAAATCATGCGGCGTTTGTGTACAGGACGACGACGATTTGTGTTCACAGTATAAACACTACGGAAAATGGATCGATCTCTGCAATGAAAGGTATTCAACCTGGGCCGCAAGACACTGTCGATTGACATGCTCCTCCTGTACTTTTGAACCTGATCATACCAACTGCACACTCTACTATCCTGACGCATGCACCGACCCGAAGTACCAAAGTTGGATGAGCAAAAACTGTGGACATTATTGTTGCTCGAATCTCTTTAACTGATGAGCTTGGTCAAACATAATAATAAAATGCGTCTCCTCTGATTGTGACACTCCCTGTTTAACGACGCTTTTGTAAACTGCGGCGTGTTTTAATTTTTGGGACTTTTAAGTTTTGAGAAGATATGATATGTATTTGCTTGATTGCCATGTAATAGGTGCTTACAAACAAATTATTGAATGAGTTTATAGTTTACTTTAGAATCGATTTATTAAAGACAAGCTATTTTACATACAACTGAACTATAAGTGTAAACTCTTATAATAAACTAAGTTAAGTTTCATAATTTTAATACAGTTGTCATAAACTATTATATGCACTGTTCTATATATAAACTCTATAAATTGAATGAACTTGATCAGAAAGCATATTGTTAAGACTTTATAAAACTATGTTGTACACAAAGACCCAATCACGGTAACGTGAAACGAGGTATGCATTGGTTTTATCGATAATAAGCTACTCCGGGCGCTTTTGTTGATACCAAATTGGTTGCAGTTTTGGTTTCAATGCTTTCAGTGGTTTAAAAACCTGTTTCGAAATTGTTGCTTCAAGCTACAAATGTACGGTTTTATGTAAAACATGGTGGAGCTCCTGCATGTAGCCATTATTTCTAAATTTCTTCAAAACAATTATTACACAGATGATCGTTTGCCTGTTTTATCTAAATGGTTTTTCAACACACGTGTTAAATCACTGTCCGCCATGTTGTTTTTCAAAAGAAAACTAGTTTTCGGATGGAACGAACCGTCAAAACTGCCTACGGAGGAGGTTTCGATTGTTTCAAAACCAGTTTCGGTTTTTGTAAAACAAACGATAAAACTGGTATTCATTTTATTTAAAACTGTGACAACAACAAATACACAGTTCGAGAAACCAATATAAAACCAAAACTAGTGTACCAATAAAAACGCCCGCAGTAAACCAGTTTACACGTCTAGTAGCCTGCATGAAAGCTTTGTGTTTATGAACTGGTATTATCGCTCAATATCTACTTTTTTAAAACAGGCTGTAACCTTTCTGACTGTTTTGCTTATAAATTGGCTCATGTTTGTTTTGATTTACATATATGTATCGTGGTAATGGTTTTCGTTAAAGAGGTTTTAAAACAATGATACTATAAAAGATTGTGTTAAAAGAGCGTTTTGTTATTGTGTTTGTTAAGCATCAGCCAATTGTAAACACCCCCCCCCCCCCCAGGTCCGGGTGTATACCGGGGATAGCGGAGAAAATGGGCCGTGGTTTTACCTTCTAGGTGGCCCCGCAGTGCCGAGTGAATACGGTGGTTTTGTTTTCGCGCCGAATAAAAAGCGGAGAATGTGCCTTACCTAGGATGCCCCAGGATGCGAGGGCATTTGGCGGGATTTTACCAGCAGTTTATCCCCGCAGGACATGGATTTTACCAGGGATTGGCTGGACCGAAAGTCAAAGTCCCCGGCGTGGGTGGGGGATACAATTGACTGGTGCTTTATTGTATCAGTATTCTCTACGTTTAATCTGTCTGCAATTTTTATTTGTTTTGATTTGGGATCACAGATATATGACAATGTATGTTGTTCGAATTCAATTAAAAATCAAAAGGGGTGTTCATAAATCAGTATCCCATAGTATTAACGCTGTACATTATAGTATTAACGCTGTACGTTATTGTACGTAATGTCAGATGTGTAGGTCATTTAATTATATAGAATGTCCGGTTAGCGTTATTGTTAGCGCATTGGCTTTCCACAAGTCGTCCTAGGTTCGATTCTCGGCACAGGCGTATGTGAGTTTGGTTATGGCGTCACCAAGCCGGACAAGTGGGTTATCTCCAGGTACTTTGGTTCAATTGCACCCACAACTCATGGTCACACTATTGTACGCAACAGCGTTACCAACGAAAGTGACTTTAATAAATGAATATAACTTTTGTCACAATCGTTTTTAAGATAAATCGAGTTATAACAAAACTACTTGTCTAAAATTACATTCATATAAATAATGCAAAACAAATGGTCAAGGGTTTCTCGAAAATATCAAGCATTCTATAGTGACTAGTTTAATGGGGTAAAGTAACTATACTGATTTTTTGTTATGACATTTATTTCTGAATTATTGTTTTTAGGAAGAAATTACCAAATAGATAATGTTGATGGCAATCACAAATATGTTCTATAGCAGGGTTTTCGTTATTATTTTTACAGCCTGTGCCTTGGAAATTGGAAAGAAAATCGACTTTCGGAAAAAATATAAAATCAGGCCAAAATAGCTATTATAATGGCAAATATACATGTTTTAACTTTTTTTGCATACATTATGCTGTGAAAGAGTTAGTCTTGTCAAGATTTTGTTTATATTTCAAGGAATTCATTGCTTTTTTATTTGTTAACGTAGTCTGCATCTATCGAATTGTGAAAAAAAAGTATATATATATATATATTTTATGGGGGTGGGGGCGGAATGGACATTGTTTCGCAAGGGGAAACAGCCTTTAGAAGGCACCAAAAATATCACTGGTGTACAGTTGCCTTACGGAATTCTGACACTAATAAAACTATATAGCTGCATTTGTGATATTAATGTTGGAGACGCCACGTATATATATTGATATCTTTAAAGGGTTTCATTAACTGATTTACAAATACATGGATGTACGAGTCTTAAATTAAGTAACTAAACAAATAGTATCGACAAAGCGCACATAAAGTCTTAACTGCGACACTAGAGTAGGGAAAGTTGTACAAATCCTATGGGTCGGAGATGCTTCAGGCATCAAAGCAATCCGAGGGGTGATTGTGAAAAGGTTCTAAATAAAGAAGCAGGTAGAACCTTTTCGCTTTCACCCATCGAATCGGAACACAATAGCCATATCCGCCATTAGAAGGAATATGACCGAGGTGCTCCCATTAGGAATCAAGGATAAGGCCAAGTTTATTCTCTATTGTCCAAATTGGGCTAGCCAAACTTCCACCCTCTGTTGGAGCAAACCATTAATAGGTGCATATGAATACATACATATATGATAGCAATTTCTCGTATACAATACTAATATTTTAAACAACGCCGCGGTTATGTCACTTGGGTCTTGATAAAAAGATACACGGCAATGTATTCTAAATTATGTAAACGCCTTTCAACTTCTCTTTTATTAGAAGTAAGCTGAATAGCGGGATAAGGCCAACTTAGCTAACATACTGATGGTGAGAGACTATGGGTTTGCATTTATGGT
The DNA here is from genome assembly GCF_026914265.1 of Mya arenaria. Lineage (NCBI taxonomy): Eukaryota > Metazoa > Mollusca > Bivalvia > Myida > Myidae > Mya > Mya arenaria. Next base: position 45,641,528 of record NC_069122.1, read on the forward strand.
CTGTCTGTGTTGTTTGTTTATTAGATGTCTCTCGTTCAATGTCTGTTAGGCCCTTAGTTAAGTCCCTTTAAACAGGGTATTTGATATTGGTTGGCTACTGGGCTTAGTTTAGACATCTCTATTGAAAAATAGTTGTAAACAACACAAGGTACATGTAAATATACAACATATGATTGGAAAATAAGCCTCATATTACATGCCTGGTCTTATATTGCGATAACAGTGATATGAGCCCGGATGCCAGGTCAAAATTTACTTTAATAATACAAAAATACCTCCAAAAATTGTGTTCAGCACTGAACATGTCCCTCATTTAAAATTCCGCAAACTAATTTACGTTGGACCCTTTGGTATTGTAAGTATGAAAAGATTCCCATCATTTTAAACAACACAAGATAAAGATGTCCAAACACAATAATAGAAGATTGGAAAATAAGCGTCATAGACACTTGTTTCAATTCCTTTTCTGGGACAGATTTACACTATACTTGAAATTACATGGCGTATAGATAGTGATCACATTAATGTATATAAACGCGTGAGTATTTTTATTTTCAAAATGCAACAAAACATATTATATTATTATACAGCACAGTGCGTAAATACTATATATATATCAAGAATTGTTAGGTACCGCCTTGGAACGGTCAGTAAAATGTAAATTTACTGGGGGTTTAAACCAGTTTATGTGCACAAACCTCACCCCTAACCCAACAATTCTTAATAAAGATAAAACGCAAAAGGTAAATCTTATCAAAGTAAGCATTAACTTGAGTAAGTACTTCAATGATTAGAGATCCCAACTCTATCTGCAGACGGAGGGAAACAATTCAGAGCACCTAATGCAAATACTTTTCAAAGATACGATGCAGTCATCGTTAGAAACTAAATACATCTCAAACAAATGAGCAATAAGACTGTATGTAGATTAGATCATTATATGTTTGAGAACCTCACGTATAAGGTGGCAACACAAAAATGGAACAACAGGGTCAAGGTTCATCCTATACATAAATTGTCCATTTTGATACCAAAAGAGGACATTTAGCTGCGAAGGAAAAATATTTGTTGGGATGTTGCCAACTTAACATTTTATGACCAGGGAAAACTAATTATTATATTGAAAAATCGAGTCAATAGTCCAATACAAGCATTGTGAAGAATGAATATCCCAACAAAAAAATGAATACATTCCTTGAGGTGTTGCTATCAGTGACAGAAAACAACGTGCACAAACCTTTAGTGAAATGCCATTTGGTTTCAATATTGTCATTTAGAGGTATGTCAGCATTCTTTTCTTTTTTTAAAGTGTGACCTTTACCATTTACTGAACTAATCATGTCCCGAATTTGTCGAAACTTCGTTTCAATTAGTCAAAATACATACTTAAATTGAACTTTGATAAAAGAAAAATGGTTCATATTGATTTTCATAAAGATAACTTTTATCTAGTATAAAAACTAAAAAACTGTAACTGTAAAACATTATTATGCAAATGATTGAAAAACAAAAATAGTGAGCTTAGCTTAATCCTGATATAAGAGACTTAAGAAGTTTCGAGAAATTTTGTCAAGGGGCTGGTAGAAATTAAGCAAATATATATATATTTACAATTTAACTCGGGTTATGAAAGTCATACTTTGAGACTATGTCAATGGTAATTTCTATCTTGGTTCTTTAAAGTTTAAAACCATAAAATATGTCATTGATTCAAACTGTTAACGACTTTTTGAGTACCATCTGAACCTGGGACAAACCAGGCGGCTGGTCCTGATGAGCTCCCCAACATCGTCCTTCAAACATGTGCTGAGGAGCTAGCCCCTGCAATATCTTCAATTTTATCGTCGACTCCGGTGAACTGCCTGATGATTGGAGGAATGCCAACATAGCACCAGTATGCAAAAAAGGTGCTCGTCATACCGCAGAAAACTACCGACCCGTCTCTCTGACATGCGTGTTATCTAAAATCCTAGAACATATCGTCTGCCACCAAATGTTAGCTTATTAAACCACCTAGACAAGCATGATGTCCTTGCTTTCCTCATCCACGGCTTTAGATCTGGCTACTCCTGTGCTTCGCAACTGATTGTAACAACACGTACATGAACTACTTAACTAATATGAGAAGAAAAATACAAGTTGACATCGCGATATTAGACAAAGTAAAGCATTTGATACCGTGCCATACAAAAGCTCCTCAGCAAACTTGAAGCATACGGAATAAGAGGCTTCACCTTGTTATGGCTCGCCCACTTTCTTACAAAGAGACAGGTGTGCGTAGTGGTTGAAGGAGAGCAATGTACAAGCTGAATCCGGAGTCCTACAGGGCCCTGTCCTTGGGCCGCTTCTCATTCTCTGCCACATCGACGACCTTCCAGATAGAGTCATGTCCATGTAAATCTTTTAGCAGACGATTGCCTACTATACATAGCCATCAACAACATTGCTGACCACCACCAACTACAACAAATCTTTGAAAATCTACAATCCTGGGTGGACGACAGGGGCATGAAGTTCATCTCCAAGAAATACTACATACTAAGCATCCAGAAAAAGTCCAACTTCTTTTACAACATCAACAACCAAATGTTGCAACAAGTTTAAAAACAAACCCGACCATGGAATCACCATCTATGAAGATCTTAAATGGAAAACCCATATCAACAACATATGCAAGAAAGTGAACTGTACCCTGGGATTTGTTCGCCGCGACCTTCGCCACTGCCCCATGCCCTGAAGAAAGAACGCACACCATGTCTTAGACCGTGCAAAACAAGACCATGGAAGCGTCGTCTGGGATTCCTTCCTAAAATGTGACATCGACCGCCTAGAACGCATTCAACGCAGACGGGCTCAATTCATTACATGCGACTACAAATCAAAACAAGAGGGCTGTGTCTCCGAAATGTTGCAAAACCTTGACTTATAGAACCTTCAAGAGAGGTGCGGACACCTGAGGTTGAAGTTCATGTAAAAGTTGGTGGAAGGGAACTTACCATCCATTGACATTGACCATTTCTCCTAAAAGAACTATACGGCCTAAAGAATTCAAAGATTACATTAATACAAACACTGTTGAGAACTCAGAGAATAACAACAACAATTGTTTTGTGGCTATTCAAACTAAAAACTCATTCTTTGTGAGAACAGATATTGACTAAAATAAATTTAGTGACAAGATAGTATACACTATGATTCAGTGAACCCATCCAACAGATCCACCGTTCCGCCAACTTTTTATTTTATTTTATGTCTTGGAATGAGCCAAATTTTTGCGTCAATATCTGCAAACCAGTAATAAAAGACTGCTGACAAAAGATCAGATCGCAGGTTTTCATATATCCGTTCGAAAATTAATGTTTTTATGGCTAATTTAAATAAGCGCTACAAACGGTTTGAGAAAAAGGCATTAAACACCATTTTTTGAATTTAAATATAAAAATCTGAGATATATTTTTCGTCAGAAGTCTTATATGACTGGTTTCCATGCATGTTCGTATAAATTGGCTCGGTTCAAGACAAAAATTTAAAAAAAGTTGCCAAAACATTCAACTTAGTCTAGGATAGTGCAGCTTTTAAACTGGTATTAACAAAAAGTGATTAAGCACACTCATTTCCCGTGATGTTAAAGCCAGTAATGGAATCTACCACGTATCATTCAGAATCAGAGACAGATTCACACGTGCTATTAGTCACAGTCTAAACGAACCTCTGGTCGTTTACTGAGTGAATCGCCCTTCGTTGCTGGTGTGAGATTAACCCTATATTAACATAGTATGTTGTAGCCTGGCTGACAACGATACAAAACTTCGTTAAATGTTATTGACCGATGACGTCATTTTCCCACAATTCCCTGTTGTAATGGAGGACAGGAGGCTGAATTTTTGATGATGGAAACATAATTTTATCGATTTATGTATATACTTTTGTATTTAGTCGAAAGGTGGTGTTAAAAATCAATGCATAAATGTATTTTTCATGAGCATCTGTAACTGGTAGATCAAGAATTTGTTAGATTAAGTAACAATTTAACATTAATTGTGTAAAAATGAGTTCTGAAAAATCTTGACAGCCACACCTGGCTAGGAAAATTATATCGTTACATGGTTCTTTCAACCAATTTACTGATTAGAGAGTGAAGTTTTAACATAGAACTATGATAGAGCCTGTAGCACCATCTGATGAGACCATCAAGGTCGTTTGCAGAGTGCGGCCATTGAACAGCTCAGAAGAAAAGGCTGGAAGTAAATTTGTCCTCAAATTTCCATCGGACGAGACCATATCATGTGGTGTAAGTTTGTTGTTCACAGTTTCTTGATTCAAGTTAATTTACACCATTTTAAAGGACAGAAATTTTCCTCAGTAGGAATACTTTGCTTTTGATCAAGTTACATGTTTGCATATCACATCATTGATAAGTATAGAAAAAACACTGATGATTCCATTTAATTTTTCTTTATTGTGATCATTTTATACAACCATTTTTGAGAACTTTTATACTATTGTATATTAATTTCAAAATCTTACTCTAGTCTTATGTTTTTTAAGTACTTTTTTATTATTTTTCAATAATTTTGATTAACTACTTTTGTGCACGGAGGTATACATCATGGATTGGAGACTGCAGATATCAGTGACAGGGTTCTCAATAAGTTTCAGTTGAACCGTCTCAAATACTAAAGTAACCGAACAGCTACTACTTAAAATCCATTTGTTTTTCCAGATTTGAACCAGCCCAATAGCCATTTGAACTGTCCATTTTGGCCGGCAACTGGTTCTTATTGAGAACACTGAATGATAAGATCTAAAGGAATATATGTGACATTAATTAGCTCGCCTTCTGCAAGTATCAGGGGGGGGGGGGGGCGGGAATTCCACCAGTTCTTCATTCAGAGATAATTGGCAAACTCTGTCAGCTCAGCTCTGCTTATAAATAGCATGGACATGTAAACCACTTATATGTCCGTGTAATTTGCAAATTACCTTTTTAATGATATGGACTTAGAAATTAAATTGATTGAAATTGAAAAATATGAAATATTTGAATGGGTATAGTTATTAATGTGTAAAGTCACAGATATATATATTGGTGAAACAGTAAATTCACAAATAATTTACTCCAAATTCTTGAGTGTGCTCAAGTATCTGTAAATTCTGCTAGTAAAACTATCACTGCGAATGAAATGTCACCGAATGCGAGCATTTAAAATTTCTATTTAGACATAGAACTTCCAATCCATGGTTTATATGTCTGAGATACTAGTTAGCGACATGATCATGAGTGCTCATGGGTTTGATGTGCTATTTATTTGCTGCCTCATAGTTTCATTGTGAATCATATTTCAGGGTTTAGGATCAGAAAGCCGTGGCCCTGTGAGTTGAAACAACTGTCACTTGTAACACAATGTATAGTCAGGCAGAAATGTTTAAAAGATGTGTTGAATTTGCCTTGGTTCTGTACTTCTATTACTTGAGAATTTATAAAATGCCATTCATATTCAATAGGATCAGTTGTAATTCATTTACCTTATGGTGGTATATTTCTTTATATACATCAAATGTATCTAACTCTCAGTGCATTGATATCAACCTACTTAATACAGAAATGATTGATTAAAAATAAGTATAAATGAAAATTAGTAAAAAAATCTTTTCTTGGCTTTCCGTAAATGAATTTTAACTATTAATCTAAAACATGTTGCAAAATGATGGCCTTTTTATGAGTATATGTCAATCGGGAAAGTTTAATTTGTACTTATCTACATGTATCTCTATTAAGTCAGGTAGAATTTACTTATACATTCCATTTTTATAGCATAAACATTTGTGCCTGTCTAAACTTGGGGATTAGACCATTTTTGTTGGCTAGTTATCATTCCTCTTCATTGTTAACTGGTATTGCAAAGTCTAGGCAAAAAGGTGCTTTCAATTACAATACATTTTGAAATTTTGCAGTCAGTTGATAACAAAAACATAGATCAAAAATGAGATGTATCCAACACAATTTTTAAAGGGATTCGTTCACGCTTTATAGGGCCAGACATTGAAGAACCTTTTTTTGTATGAAATGTGAAGATGATGCTTGTAACATTGATAACACATCAAGAGTTTAAATAAGAACTCTTTTGTTAAAAAGTAGGATCGAAAACTCTTTTTGAAGGAACGCTATTGAAAATTGATTGCCTTTAGCCTTGGATTTGTTAAATTCTGTACAAATGAGAATCTATCAGTTGCTGATTGGAGTTTGTGCATAAAAATAAGTAAAATAGCTTGATTTAAACAAATTTAAAACAATAATGTTACCATAATAATGTTTGCCACATGAAATTGTGAACAAGTCCCTGTTAGGTGGTTCTTGATAACATTATTCTGTAACGGTATAATGATATGCATTATGCACATACAATCTGCCATCTATCAGACTGACAGTGAGGCCAAATTTCATGATAGATAATGCGCTAGAATAAGTAATGCGCTAGAATAGATAATTCGCATGGTGGGGAAAATCAGGTAAAATCTGAAATGGACTAGCATTGTTCATATTTGGGGAATTACTGCATACTGCTTTCATCTACAGTAAACTTTAGTTGGTCAATTTTCCATATACTTGAACTGTTAATTGAAAGGGCTCTTATTTATATTTGAAGTTGTTTGGTTTAATATCACGCTATGTATATGATATCATCGTTAATAAGTTCTTAAGAATCAGTCTGGTGCACCAATACTAATTTATAGGCCATGGGTTAAAGCTAGAAGGTACCAAAACCTTCTGTGTGTATATTTCAAGTGTTGCTTGGTACCTCCTGGCTTTAACCCACAAATTGTCATCATAGCATGCAGTTGCGTCTGAGATGATCAATCAATTAGATTATTAATCCTTGTGTATACAGTCTGCTAGAATACATGTATGTGTGTGCTCAATTCATATCTGTAATAATATGGTGTTTAGATAAAAACAACAACATTATAACAACATACTAATCAATAATCATTTACAAATGTACTCATATTTATGATGGTAATGCGCATTATATTCATATTCTAAACTGTTCCTAGCTTTGTTGAACTTCTTTTTTCAATTTGTGGTCAGCTAGCCTACCTTTTTGATAACGTTATAGATTAGAGCATTTGTTTTTGTTTTTCCGTATCTATGGGAAGTTTTAGTTCTGTTTTCTGTGTTTATGTTTACTTTTTGTCTAGTTGGCTTTCATGTTATGTTCTTTTGGATTTTCTTCTTCTTTAACCTAAATGGTATACATAGTTCTTATCACGTTACTGGCTCTTACCAAATATTTTAGTAAAATGTGACTAACTACATTGTGATAGTGTGGTCACTATTATCATATGGTGCCAAAAATTGATACCAGTAGGCAGTAGCATTGTTGTGCTTCCAATTCATTTCACAAAATGTTTAGTCAAGGAATTTATTGCACAAAACATCTCATTGACATTTTACAGTTTGTGAATATTCATTTTTCATTTCATTCAAATAAAACAGCAAGAACCGCCCAAGGTTGGCTGAACAGGTTTAACATTTAAAAGATGACTACAATTAAAAGTCAATTCTTTTATCCAATTGTCCAGTCTGGTCATGTAATTTCCAAATTTTGAGCAAGCTCCAAAATGTTTTTACTTGTAATAGGTGTCTTGGAGTCTAACGCTAATTTCCAGAACTACATTAATGCCTAGGAAGGCTAATAGCAAGGGTCCAATACAATGTAATACTGCTACCGTCTGCAGATTATATGTACATGTTAGCTGTGCCAGACTGGGATCATAGCCGTATTGATTCCTACACATCTGACTCAATCGGTCTTTTGCGTCGTTTTTCCTATAGTGTATTTCCTATCGCAGCAAATTCTGCTCTGATATTTTGTTTGCGTGGTAAAATCTTGGTTGCACTATAAATGCTCATAACATATGACGTAAATCGATGCATTGAACAGTTGTTCGGGTTATAAATGTCTGGACCCAAACATATACAATAATTCAGGGTTAGGTGTTTATTTAGCAAGCATGCACGCCATTAAGAAATGCCTCTGATAGATCTAAGTATTTTTAGAAAAGTCTGGACCAATACATAAACAATAATTCAGGCTCAGGTCTTCATTTAGCCAGAATGATGCCATAATGAAGTTCCTGGATGGATAAGTATATTTTAGAAAAGTCTGGTCCAGTACATAGACATAATTCACGGTCAGGTTTTCATTTAGCCAGCATGACGCCATTATGAAATTCTTCTGAATAGATGGATAAGTATTTTTAGAAAAGGAGAAAAGAAATGCCATTGCCCAAGTGATTAAGAGACAACAATTTTTTTATGGGGGTTGGGAGGGGGAAGTAAATAGTGATACAAAATGATATTATAGAGTAGTATGATTTCTTTTTCAAAGAATTTAGATCTCAGCTGATCACATTTCTTTGACTAAGCTTCGGAATGTCTCTTTGCATGCTGTCTTGTTTTCTATACATTGTTGGCAACTAATACTCTGTTTGGCTATAGTCAGTTAGTTATATTTATACTAATAGTAGATATATTACTTTGATGTATTTATTACTTACTTATTTCATTTTTTGTATATTTCACTTTTGTTTTTGCCACACATTTCTATTTATGTTTTGTCTTGTTTACATATTATTGGAAAATTTGGTTCCGGTTATAAAACTAATGTGTACATGCATGTATACTGTTATGTTTATTTGAATTGAAACTAATTTTGCATTATAATATAAACCATACAAGCAGTGTCATACATCATGTTTTGGAAATCAGCCTATTATAAGTAATTATTAGCCTATTTTACTGAAACACTAATGAAACATCTGGTTTTTTTTGTTTGTCCAGGTTTTTTCGGTATTTTGGAGTAAATGACCTTCCTAGTATATCCTTGGAATTGCATTTTTTTAGTCTTTTTTCACAAATTTTATTTTATTTATAATAATAAGTTTAAATACTGTTTTATTTGTGGACTTTTACACCTGCATTAAGTATTTTCAAACAGATCTTTTTTATAATTGAAAGAATAGGATATCTGATTGAGATTATTATTGAACTTTTTTTGGGAAAACTTACTTTTTGGCATCAGAAGTAGAGATGAAATCAGCAAGCAAAAAATGCCGAAAAACTCCTGTTTGTATTGTTGACTTTTTTGTAGTTGAAATGATTTGAAGAAAACAAATTTCTAGGATCTTCACTTATACGTGCAATGTTAGTGTCTGTGTTATTTGCACATATTTTCAACTTGATTTCTTATGTTATAAAAATACAAATTTAGTTACATCGGTGCTTTTATGCTTATTTGAAATTTTACTGTGTGTTTATTTAGAAAACATTATTTCACGAACACTGCTTCAAATTGATGTGTTTTTTTTATAAAAAAAACATTATTCAATGATTTTTGTCAAATTATCAACCATGTTTTTGTATTTTCTGTTGATTCATAAAAGCACTATACTGGTATGTAACTTAAGGTCAATGGTACTTATGTCATGTAACTCATCTTACATTCATTATCTTCAATTTCCTTTTCCTTTTATGAAGACAAAGTATTGTAATTTTTGTTTCAAAAACATATCCTGATTGATCAAGTTACATTGTATGTATTAAAAAGGGTCTTGGGTGAGTGTGAGGGCCCCAGTTCTCACTTTCTGAAGGGAAAGTTAAGAAATGAGATTCACAAATTATACCTAATAAAGAGCTCAAGAGTCAAGTGAATTTTCTTTTTTCACAATACAAATAATGATTTTCTATTTTAAGATTTTCAATTTGCCCTTAGGGGTCGAACTGGATATTAAAACCAGTGAAAGTAATTATAAGTTATTATCAAATCATGTTTTTTGTATGGTCCTTTTGATAATATTAAAATATATCAACAGACATATGGATGCATTTCAATTAATAGAGAAAAAACTCTCACTGGGCTCAAAAAGGTATGGTTTGATTATTTAAGCAGATTTCTTCTGCCAATTCTCCCTTGTCAAACTTGATCCCAATGTCATTTCATGGGATCTAAATAGTGCAGTTCATTCTCAATTAATAGTTTATATTGGGGCTTACAGAGATGCAAAGCAAGTTAAAAACTGGGGTTCATAAGCCAAAACATAGCTTCTGGGACCCAAGTTTCCTGCAAGAGGGAAAGCCGTGCTGTATTACAGACAACAATGTAGCTTGATCCTATTTCTTGCATGCACATGTACCCTGTACACCTTTTCCCAGAGGGTTGACGCATGTTTTACACATACATTTTAGGCCAAGGTGTTTGCCTTTGATCGAGTGCTGAAGCCGAACGTCTCCCAGGAGTATGTGTACACAGTGGCTGCCAAGCCAATTGTGGCAGGTTAGTAGCTTGTTGTAAAGAACTTGCAGTTTGAACTGATGTGGTTAAGTTTTTATTGCAAAGACAGCAGCTGATAAATGAATCATTCACAAGCCTGTTTGAGTGAGTGGTACGGTGACCGGTACTGATGTCCTTTTTGAAAGGCCTAAAAACATTTTAGGCCCTGGTAATTGATTATAAATAGAGATATATGTTAATTCAATGGCCACAGGTTATTGTAAATGACTTTGAAACAAGTAATACATGCAATTTTCGGCAATCATAATCATGGAATTTGTGCATGACAAACACTGGAAACTAGGTATACATGTACAATGTTTCATTAGATGTACTCCGAAACCCAATCTTATTGAGCTTCGCTTTTAACATCCAAATCTCCATTTCTCGTGTATTGAACTACTCTCTAAGACATTTTTACACTGAGTCACAGAGGGATTGAAAAGAGGCTTTATAAGGATTATTCTTAATGGAAGTAAAACACCAATTGAACCACTATTGTTCAGCGTTACAAGCATTCACAAGCAGAGTTTGAACCCCGTGCAAGCAAAGTTTGATAGGGATTGTATTGGAGTCATCATGTTTGTTAAAAAATGTTTATGGAGTGAACTACTTGCACAGGTTAGGAGGTATTACTTTGATATTTGGTACACGTTATCACCATCATGTGAAGTGGTGCCTGTTTGGTTTTGGTTACATAGTACTGTATGAATGAGCTCAATTAATACTACTGTCAATTTCAAAGTTACATGTTGGTTATTTGTCCCCTTACAGATGTACTGAGTGGGTACAATGGTACGATATTCGCGTACGGACAGACATCCTCCGGCAAGACCCATACTATGGAAGGTGTTATGGGTAATGACGACCTGCAGGGAATCATCCCGAGAATCGTCCAGGATATATTCAACTTTATCTACGGCATGGATGAGAACCTAGAGTTTCATATTAAAGTATGGGGCTTCTTCTTACTCAACTACTATTATATGTTAATAAATAAGTGATTTGATATTGGCCCTGTTATTTGTCCGAGGGCAGTCGTATTGGCACGAGGCCGAAGGCTAACTGATATAGATATTGGCACTGTTATTTGTCCGAGGGCAGTCGTATTGGCACGAGGCCGAAGACTAACTGATATAGATATTGGCACTGTTATTTGTCCGAGGGCAGTCGTATTGGCACGAGGCCGAAGGCTAACTGATATAGATATTGGCACTGTTATTTGTCCGAGGGCAGTCGTATTGGCACGAGGCCGAAGGCTAACTGATTTAGATATTGGCACTGTTATTTGTCCAAGGGCAGTCGTATTGGCACGAGGCCGAAGGCTAACTGATATAGATATTGGCACTGTTATTTGTCCGAGGGCAGTCGTATTGGCACGAGGCCGAAGGCTAACTGATATAGATATTGGCACTGTTATAGAGGAGGCCTTTGTATTATTCGGGGAGGCAAATGCTGTGTTTAAGGGCTAATAATTAATAGTTATTTAATAAAATATTTATAATAAAATACTAACTAAACTTTGATTGCTTTTCGCTGATAGTTTCTTGATGTATTAGTAATGGTATAAGGTTTATTAGTATGCAGTTACCAAAATAAATTGGTCTGTGGCCATGATTACGAATAATTCCACGTCTAAGTCTCACCCCAGAAAAACATTTTTATCAAATTACAAAGAATCATCTGATTTCCTTTTAATTTACATATATAAACATGAGTTATTGTGCAATTTGAAATATGTAATTTCATAATCAAATATATTAGGAAGAGAGTAACAATGAAATTAAGATTTTCAGTTTTGCCTCTTAAGTGAAGTCTGACGTTAGACTGTAGGTAATCATAACCCCTGGTAGTTGAAGACCCTCAACCAATTTATTTTGGTTAACTAATACTAACAATCCTTTTACCAGTCTAGTGGTCAAGATTATATTTTGTCTACTGTGCCAGTCTTCAATATTGATCTTATCCTTACCTTTCTTATCCTTAGACATGACTCAGTGATTCCATTCAGCCTATTGGTCGGCTAAATATACAGACCAATCAAAATACTTAAATTCGAATCCTAGACTTCAGTCTAAGTTGATTATTGAATACAACCACTAACCAAGCTTCTGCTCAATTCTAGTGATTCCTGATTCAAATCAATAATAGCTGACTGCTGATTTACCTAAATAAATGTACATGTACGGCAGAAGAATTCTGAAATATTGACATCCCATTAAACAAAATACAATATCGAGCACTTAAAATCTTTTAAAGAAGATATTATCTGCAAACTTTTATATTCTACTTGTTAAATGTTTCAAATGTTCATTATAACTCTTTGAAAGAAAGATCTTTATAAATATGAGTTTATCTAAATATAGTTAATATAGTACGTTGGATATTACATTTTAAAATTGTAAACCAACATTTTTTGGCAGTTAAGAGTGAAATGCAATCAAGTCATTTTTAAAAGATGAACTTAAATTTGCTTTGAAAATGTTGAAACTTTTGTTTTTAATGTTATTGTTCATTTACAGGTATCCTACTTTGAGATTTACATGGACAAAATCAGAGATCTTCTAGATGGTGAGTGTAGGAAAAAAAAAAAAAAAAAAAAGGAACTCCAAGCTATTATAAAATTTAAGTGTTGTATATGATATAATAGGAAACTGCTAAAGCATTTAAACTGTGTTGGTTAAGAAGGAATGTTTTTAGGTCATTGCAGACTTACAGATTGTTCTTACAGCTAGAATCTTTCATATCTGAAGTCGTACTAAGAAACTCTAAAATTTACAACACTTAACTCTGTTGTAAAACTAGCATGTGAAGCTAACATTTTTTTTTAATTCCAGTGACAAAAAAGTTTTTCTTACAGTTCGAACCTGTCATATATTAAGTTATCTTACTAAAAAAATCTTAGATTAAGCACGCACAAATCTGTTGTAAAATTCTCAGGTGTTATTGTTGACATTCTGCAATATTGATTGGTTAATGCAAACATTATTTTCATTTCAGTGACAAAAACCAATCTCTCTGTGCACGAGGATAAGAATAAAGTCACCTTTGTGAAGGTAGGCTCAGAAATCTGTTACCGCTGAATTGAGTGGTATTTACACTATAATTAATTTCTCATTTGTCAGAGTTCCCATCTGTTTCCACAACTCGATGGAGTGAAGCAATAAGTTGCTTTAGTTTCCACTTATTTCATGATTATCATGCAGATAAGACTTTTCATGCTTAGGGCTTTTCCATTTGAACATGTAACCTTGCCAGTAAGAGGAATTAAAGAAATTTTGTATAGGGGAAGTTTCTGTTTACTTTTTATTATCCTCAGCTCTTATGCAACTTAATATCAAAGTTGAAACTTATTTATTGAAAAAAAAAGAACAATGCAAAATGATAGTTATGTTTATACAGCTGCTAACTTAGTCCTGACATAGATTTGAAATATGAATAATTCTAATTTAAAATATAAATTAATTTAATTAAATTATCTTATTTTGAAATTATTTTGAAGTCAACTGACTCATGCCAAACAAAGATCGAATGACATAACAGTGGAATTTTCTTCCCAAGCATTTCAACAAAACAGCCTATCATAATTGCAGCCATTGAAAAATTATGATTATATTTAATTTAAAAACCGGAAGATTCAAAGTGAAACTAGATTTGCGAAACAGATAAAAACAAAGTGAAAGTAGATGTCGCAAAGTAGAATTAATTATTTTATATGTAAAATATGCCAACATGCAACCCATGCCAGAAAGATTAATAAACATAATTCTACAGGGAGAGATTTCTGGTAACTTTTTTGTAACTGAATAAACCCCAAAGAGGATGGTGTCCAATTTGAAAGGGTGTGTGGTAGGTTGCATGTTTAATTGGAACAGCCCTTACACAGTCTCTTCAAATATTGCAATACAGTAAGGTGTCACAATGAGGGACATTTATTGACTCAGTATTTGAGATTTATCTCACATAAATTGTAAATTTGAACCCGTTTTACTCTTGAGCATCATTATACTCCTTCTTCTATAGGGGGCAACGGAGCGGTTTGTGTCAAGCCCTGAAGAAGTGATGGAGACTATAGATGAAGGAAAGTCGAACCGACATGTGGCAGTCACCAGTAAGTTTAGGGAATCTTTCACCCAGTTTGACTGATATAATCTATTTTAAGCTCATCAGTTTTACAAGACTAAATATTGTGATAGCCTCGGTTGTATGTAACTCTTTGTGAAAACTTTAACCTTCGTCCGTCATAACTCAAAAAAAAAGATCAGAAATTCAAATGAAACTTGGTATAAAACATGCAGTCATGTAAATCATATTCAGCAAGGCTCCACAGCACCCCTGTTGTAAGCATGGGTTTATCATAAGCAGGATTTTGTTTCATCGGGGATTGAGATTTCCATTGGCATTCAGACCCAAATGGGCATGTTGAGGGCCCTGAGGAAGCACACTGCAGATATGCGAGATAAAAAAACAATTCATTGTCTCGAAATCTGGCATTTTTTGTTTGCATTGAATCATTGACGTCAATGTACAAATTCGACAAACTGTATGTATTGACACTTGAAAAGTTACAATTTAAAGGAATTGCCCCTAAGTTAACATTACCTCGAACTGTTTTTCAGATATGAATGAGCACAGCAGTCGAAGCCACAGCGTGTTTCTGATCAATGTGAAGCAAGAGAACACAGCCACACAGAAGAAACTGAGTGGCAAACTTTACCTAGTTGACTTGGCCGGAAGTGAGAAGGTGAGTCCTGCTAAAATACAATGATTATAAATGCCCTGTTAGTTACTAGGGTACTGAGTGCCCTTTTCAATGCCTTTTGGTGATCACAAGAGAAATAGTGGTGTAAACCTACATGTAGTTGACGCCAGGTTGACTTGGCTGGAAGTGAAATGGTTAGTTTATTTCCGTAATGGTGCTCACATGTATGTTAGTACCTCAGTCATGTTTATTGCAGGCTATAATTTGTTTTGTGTACAGAATTAAAGAGTAAATAAGCTTAGCAATAATAAGCTATATATGCATTGCTTCATAGCATATTCTGATGAAACCAATCGAGACTATTATTATTGAAATGATTATTATTATTATACCCCATTTATATAGCTCTTTTATCATAAACACATACAGTTAAAAGTGCTTAAAAACAAATATATATGTTTAACTGCAAACAATATTTAGAAAGAAGCTGTAGGCTTAAATTTTTTAATAAATACACATGATAACACTATGGCTACATACAACCAATTTATTAAAATCATCAGTAGGTATAAAAAACAAAAAGCGATGCAAAAAACAGAACTTAGAGGAAAACCAAGAAATATCAAGGGTTCAAAAATCTGTGAAACTTGAGTGAGATGATTAATAACTGCATGTCTTCCTTCTGTTGTACAGGTAAGCAAGACCGGAGCAGAGGGTGCAGTGCTGGATGAAGCCAAGAACATCAACAAGTCACTGTCAGCCCTCGGAAATGTCATCTCTGCACTGGCTGAGGGAAATGTATGTATAACCTTGTTTTGCTGATTTAAATATTGTCATTAAATATAGTAACATATTGTACAGTTCAATAGATTACCTGTACAAGTCCATGTTTGTTTTAGGTTGTGTCATCTCCGCCCTGGCTGGGGGAAATATATGTATAATCTTGTTTTGCAGTTTTGTTATCATTTGATACAATTCCGTTGTACATACCTTTGATGTTCAGGTGTAAACCATGTCATATTTGACCTTTGAGCGGCAGTGGTTGTTAATAAGCTTCTTCCTGTCCAAAATTTCTTTGAATTCTGCTTTCCGAAAAATTGTCTTAACCTTTGAAACTGTCATTCCTCAGTCCAATATAAGGCTAAAGTCCTTCTCTTTCTTTGAGAAAATTCCCTGCTGCAGATCTTGAAATTTATATCTGAATATGTAATTTACATAAATCATAATACATGCTCCAGAAGAGTTATTATAGAGACCGCAAGCTGACCGGTATCCTTCTAGAGAGTTTAGGAGGCAACACTAACACCACATTGACCATCTGATGTTGTTAACCTGCATAATATAACCAGTCTGACAAGTTTAATCTAACAAATCTAACTTATTATTCACCCCATTACAGAAAAGCCACGTTCCCTATCGAGACAGCAAGCTGACCCGTATCCTACAGGAGAGTTTAGGAGGCAACGCTCGCACAACAATGATCATCTGTTGTTCTCCAGCATCGTATAACGATTCTGAGACCAAGTCTACCCTGCTGTTTGGACAGAGGTGGGAACTTGGCATTCTTTTATATGGATTGAATAATGCAAACTTGATATGTTGTATATGTAGGATATCCAATTAATATTGAAGTAGTAAATCTGTTACTTTTATCTGTTACTCTACATGATACTAAACTAAGAGATAAATTAATTACAAAAATGTTTGTAAAAAGTGATTACGTTATTTCAAATGGTTTACAGACGTCTAAACATGGTTGACAGACTTGTATCAAATGCACATTATGTCTGAAGGGTAAACACGAAGAGGTCTTGTCTGCTGCTTCATTTGATTCCTCTTTGATACTTCAAAATCTAAAATATTAAATGATAGCAAAATCTGTCATCAAGCTCATCAAGAATAGATCATAAAATGAAAACAGGAAAATAAAAAGCAATTATTTTTACACAGAATATCTCCCTTCTTAAGAAAGATAAGGCAATGTAATAATATTTCTCCTTCTCTAGAGCAAGATAATAAATCATCACCAGGAAAATACAAAAGCAAATACTTTTAAATAATATATCTCCCCTTCTGGTGAAAGATCATTAATTATCATCATGAAAATATGAAAGCAAACGCTTTTTACACACTATTTTCCCCCCTTTGGAAAAATGTCGTTGGGATATTACAAAAGCATATATTTTTATACACCCCTCTAGAGCCAAGACGATCAAGAATGTGGTGTGTGTGAACGAGGAGCTGACTGCCGAGGAATGGAAACGGAGATATGAGAGAGAGAAGGAAAAGAACTCCAAACTGAAGACTGTCATTGAAAATCTGCAGGCAGAGTTAGCTGCTTGGAGGAGCGGTGAGTAGGGGGGAATGATTCACCCATTTGTAAGATATATTTGGTTAGAATGAATGGAAGGGGGGATATGAGATTCAGGAAGAGAAGAACTCTGAATTGTAGAGGATACTTGGAAAGGTTCTGACTGAGTTAGCTGCTTGGAGGAGCAGTGAGTTCAGGGGATGATTTTAGTTTTTGTAAGATATATATTGGGGGTGGGGGATATGAATTTGAGAAGGAGACGAACTCTGAATTGAAGCCGATTCTTGAAAAGCTTCAGGCTGAGTCAGCTGCTAGGAGGAGCAGTGAGTTTACCCTCTTGGTGAACTACTGCGCTCATTAAGTTAGTGAAGTGTTTGATGTAATACTGATTTCATGTTTTAAACTTTTTAATTTTTATTCATGAGTATTTGTAGGCAGGATAAAAAAGTTCATAATTATTTAAAGCTTGGCTGTTTCAAGGCAGTAATGCCATCATGTATTGATAAAGCTGTTTGATGCATAAGGTCTGTTAGTGGTGTTTTTACATTTGTGTCTCTGGTTAAAAAAGCAGGCACTGCAGATTTCATGGTTATCATGGCCTCTAAATCAATGATCAGCGTAATGACTGGTTCCATCAGCATGTTTATATTCACTTGACTCTCCTATCTTTCTTACAGGCCAATCAGTTCCCGAAAACGAACAAGTTGATGTTAAGAAAGCAGGCACCGAGGATTCCATGACTGCTACGCCCTCTACATCAATGATTGGCAGTATGACGGGTTCTATTGTCATATCCGAGGCAGACAAAGCTTCCTTCGAGGCTGACAAGATGAAATTGTACCAGCTTCTTGATGATAAGGTGTGCTTTTACAATGTTAAGATCTTTTAAGAGTCTTTCATGGTGTTTTAAAGAGACCTGCTCATATTTCTTTTTGTTTCGAATTGTACAGAATTTAAACATGAAAGAGCAACATATTATAACGTCCAGCTGGAATTTGTTTGCTTTCATTTGGCCAGTTGAGAATTTCAAGAGCTTAGTATAAAAGACATAGGCAACCCCTTCTTTGCATGGTGTTTAAACTGTATTGCACTTAGCCCTCGAATAATCAAGGGGCTGGTTGTTCAGAATTTTGTTTAAGTTAAAAATGTTGTTAACGTCCCCATTGTTTTCTTTCGAATCTTGAATGCTCTAAGTGTTTAATGGGTACATTTGTGAATTGCAGTATTTCTAACAAGATTTGAGACAGCTGTTTTAGCTGCACTTGTCTATATTTAGTATAGTAGCACATCATTCAAGTGTTCACGTTTAAAATTAACATTGATGTCATTAATGATGTTGTTAGCATATTGAGAAGTTATTATTAATTATTCAAGTTATGAACATACGGCCTTTAATTTTTTGTTTGTATCCAATAAAACAATTTTTTCTTTGTTTCCAATAAAACAAATGAAAAATCAAATCAAACAACAATAATGAGTTGCTTTTGTACCTGTTTAATAACAACATGGATTTCAATTGACAATATATCTTTTACAATACCATTGATTTACCCCCAGGATGATGAAATCAATGAGCAATGCCAGCTGATTGAGAAGATACAACAACAGTTGCTGGAGCAGGAGGAGCTGATCGCTCAGGAGAGGAGGGAGAAAGAGTCCCTACAAGCCGACTCTGCCACTCTCTCTCAGGAGTATGACTCTGCCAAGGATGAAGTCAAGGAAGTCTTACAGGTAAGAGTTACACTCATTGCAAAATAACACATTTGAAATGTACACATGTGGCACAAAGTCTGTGAACACACAAATACGAGATTGAGACCCTGTCACCCTACAAGCAGACTCACCACTCTCTCTCAGGAGTATGACTCTGCCAAGGATGAAATCAAGGAAGTCTTACAGGTAAGAGTTACACTCATTGCAAAATAACACATTTGAAATGTACACATGTGGCACAAAGTCTGTGAACACACAAATACGAGATTGAGACCCTGTCACCCTACAAGCCGACTCACCACTCTCTCTCAGGAGTATGACTCTGCCATGGATGAAGTCATGGAAGTATAACAGGTAAGAGTTACACTTATTAGAAGATAATGTGGACATATTTGAAATGTACATATGTGGCACCAGCTCTGTGAACACACAGGAAGGAGATTGAGTCCCTACAAGCTAAAGCTACCACTCTCTCCTATGAGTATGACACTGCAAAGGATGAAGTCAAGAACAGGTAAAATTATACTCTTGTGTAAAAATAATGTGGACATAAATTGAGAAGTACACATGTGACACTAAATTTGTAAACACACAGAAGGAGAAAGAGTCTCGAATGGTGACTGATTCTCTGTCTTAGAAGTATGATGCTGCTAAGGTCATGGTAAATGAAATTTTTTTTATCATATATTATGGATACTGTCACTCCACAGAAGTATGACGCAGCCAAGAATGAAGTCAAGGGAGGAAGATGTACAAGTTTAAGATACACCTGTGGTAATAACACTATAGACACACTCATAAAATTCACGGAGAAAAAGTGATTTATTATTTCAGACAATGGAAGAGATGACTTTAAGCTTAAAAAACCTGGATAAATGAAGCCATATATAGAGCTTATTGAAGAAATCTAAGAACACACACTTTCTTATGTTGTGTGGCCCCTATTTATAGTAAATAATTCCTGACCCCTATTTCAGGCCCTTGAGGAGCTGGCTATGAACTATGACCAGAAATCCCAGGAAGTGGAAGCAAAGAATAACGAATATGACCAGCTGAATGATGAACTCTCTCAGAAAATTGTAAGTGGATTTTATGGTAATTTTTCGCATATCATTCTGCCTTATTGATGATCGCGATGATCGCGTGGTTAGCATATTAGCTTTGAATCAGAAGGTCTTGGGTTTGATCCCTACTCAGAGCTATGTTGATGATAATAATTGTTATAACCCAGGAATGGTAAATGGTTCTTCATTACATGTACATAGCAGATTTTAAAACTGTACATATGGTAAAAAGCTTTACAGAGCTTATGTTGCAAGTTCTTGATCATCAACGATCATTGCAACGTAAAATAAATCTAACCTTTACCTTAATTGTTTTTGAGGGTCTATATTCTTTAAAAAAACACATTTTATATGGCTTGACTTCTCAAAACTAAATAATAAATTGTACACCTATTTACGGTATATCACAGGGTCCGAATTTAACTTTGAAGAGTACTCGCAAAAATTTGCGAGTTTTTTTTTGAGGCAACTCGCAAAATGAAAAATCAACTCGCAATTTTATTATTTGCTTTATTCCCCTATAATATTGTCTAATTAAAGTAGATATTTACACATTACACATATTATGAATATTAAAAAGTATCAATCTTGAGTGACTCGACTACTAGAACTTGTTGATGGCTTATTCTTTTTTTGGGGTACAGATGACTCATCGGATGCTGGCCGCTTTTTGATAACAAAGCTGTCCATTGACATTGTTCACTTTGACTTGGGCGGATATATTTCAAGGTTGATGGGGTTAACATATAACGCGAAAGCGTTAAATTTAGCCATTGACTGAGCTAGGTGATTACGTCATTTGTATTCACTTTGTATTTGGCACGCCTCGGAGCATCCCGGAAAGATCCGAGATTATACTCGGCCTTTTCCGTACTTGTTCTATTTTTGAAAACTTAGAGCGTGACTCCATAAAGCCTACTCTATACTGGTAGTGTAAACATGCCATTTATAAACTGATCACACTTGACTACATAGCGGAGTTAGGATCATGTTTATTCTACCTTTGTTTTAACGTTTTGTTGTCTAACAAAAGCCACTCGCAGAATTTTGTGAGCTTGAATAAAAGTCACTCGCAATTTGCAAATATCGCTCGCATTTTGCGAGTATGCGTGTCTAAATTCGAACCCTGTATCATTCTCACATTTAGTGTTTTAGCTAAAGGGGAATGGAAGGGCGGTCCGCCCTGCCCTTTTTTGACCCCGCCCCGTTGCCCCTTTTTACACGCCCTGTCATATTTTTCACGCCCCCTTGCGCCCTCTGGCCATTCAGATCGTTGTTTATCAAGCTCTATAAGGATTTCATTGGTCCATGTCGCCATTTCCTAATCTGTCACAGATCTGTGCGTGCTAAGGCACACGACCATCATCACCGCGGGTCGGATTAACGGTAATTCACGCTTATAAATATGGTGCTAATTGCTGTTCATTATGACACATTTTTCCTTGTCTGAGACATCGAAGTTGTACCTCTAAATGTTGATCTTTGATGCCGATGTTGTTACAAATTTAATTAATTTAGCCATTAATAATCGGTAATCTCCTTATCACATACTTGGGTCGTCTATCATCCAATTATCGAAACGTCCCATGTTAACCAATCAGAGAAGACACTGGTCAAATGATAAAAAGTTTGTTAAATTGCGATAGAAAAAGCGTAGAATTGATGAAAAATGTTGTCAAGCATTAGTAACCAACTGATACTTGCAGTTTAAAAACAAGGCACACTTTTTAGAACATTGTTTCATTTGAAACAGACGGTGGCGCTAAGAAAATCAAATACTCAATACTTCATGACCAATATTTGATAGTTTTTGTGTTGAATGTTCATAATGAAAATTTGTTTTGTAATCTCAAAACTTTTTTATTTGCTTTATATAGCGTTTACTTACAGTATTTTCCTCATTTGTACGATGTTTAAAAGTAGAAGATTCGGCCATTTTGTCATAACATTTTTCGGAGTTTCTAGTTCTATTATGAAGTGTTAGTGAGTTTTTCATGAAGGATAAAGATTTTAAATGTCATTTTGTTATAAAATGTCAGCATATATATTGAAATTTATTTAACCAAAGACAAGTAAACAACAGCAAAGCTGAATGTGACATTCGTACCCTATCCTGATTGTACCAAAACAAGATTCGCCCCCTGCACTTAAATGTTTTTAACAGCTCATATATAAGGCCATTCTGATTGTTTCAAATGGTATTTTTTTAAATGTCTTTGTTTTTATTTTAGATGCTTTTTAGAAGTAAATTATACATTGCAAAAAGGAGACTCTAGACAAGTACACTTTTGATATGCCAAAAAATAACACTTTAACATTCCATCTAGTAAAAGCAATCAAAGTAAATGTGAATTTAAAGTTTTGTGGCATGGCACAATATTTATCTCAGGTTTTACGATGAATATCTTTTTTCCTTAAAGTCTCCCCACTTCTCCCTAATTTCACTGGTGGGAGAAGTGACTTTTCCCCAAAAAATCAGCCTTGTGAGAGCCCTGGAGACAACAACCCAAGATGTTAAAGAAAGTGTCTGAAGTGAAAATGAACAAGAAAGAAGAATAAGAGTATTCTGTAGGGATCTTACTACAATGTGTGCATGAAAATGGTCGTTTTACAACAATACAAAGCTAATATTGTGCACATTGTTTTTCCATTTAAGAAAGCACCATGCCCCTATTTTGGCCAACCCTGCCCTTTTTTTGGCCCACCCTGTCCTTTTTAATTCCTGGCTTAAACACTACACATTGCCATAATGAAATCAACATCATAGATTCTTCATCTGTAATTAGTGTATTAACTTTTATTGTGATGTCATTAATGAACATTTCTACTGTATAGAGATATTTTATGTATTTAGGATGTTAAGATGATATTACATTTGTGGTCATTCAATACAAAATTTATTAAGTCCTTTAGTATGTTTTGTATTGAATGACCACTTATGGAATATCCTTTATTTAAAAGATCACTTGCTGAAATACGGTAGGTCAGGAATCTCTGAAATTGAAATTTGTATTCCGTGTATTGTTTTGTTAGTGATTAAATATTGTTATTTCCCCTTAGAACCTGTTGAACAGTCTACAGTCAGAGCTGGACACTACCAAGGATTCCTCCCTCCACCAGCGTAAGAGGATTACCGATATGATGATGTCTCTGCTTAGAGACCTCAGTGATATCGGCACCATCGTGGGCGGAAACTCTGCTGAGACAAAGGTAGGTTTACAATGTTGTATTTATATATGAACAATTTGTCTTGCCATCAACACAACAGAGAGTGAACAACAGTATAAAATCATATTCATTAATTTTCGCCAAACATATGTCTCATGCACAGTCTCTGTTTTGATAGATGGAATAGACAGTAAATACAGCCTTCATTCAAATTTTATACGATATTCAAATATTTAGACGATATTTTTTAGCTTGTCTGTTTTTCAATGAAAAAAAATAAGGCATTGTCAAAGCATTATTGTTTTAAGCATTTGAAGCATCAACCGTGGCAATTACCTGAGAGATATTAACATGGAACTTGGTATACATGTTCAATATGACAATATCCACATGTGGAGCACGTCCCATGACTCTTATCAACAGGGTTTCCAAGGTTAGGGAAAAGTCAGGGGAAAAAGATCCTAGGAATTCAGGGAATTTATAATTTGTTCAGGGAAATTTTGGAATTGAGCAAAAGTCAGGGAAATTTGGAACCTGAGATTTAGGGCTGGGAAACAATTTGTAAAAATAGCAGAAAGAAGGGAATTAGGCTAAGGCAGTTTCTTACTTTCTGGTAAAATCAAATACTTCAACAAATCTTTATTGGCACTATTAATTGAATTGTATTTCCCAGGCCAACATCATTTATTATGCTCATAGATGACCTATTAAGCTCCTATGAACACTGATAGTTTGGTCCGGGAAAATTGCTAGTCAAAACCTTACCAGCCCTGATATCTTTTCATGACGTATTGAAGAATTCTGATAATACATTTAGTGTTCAGATGATCCATTATAATAAAAAATTGGTTGGTTCGGCCTGAAATCTGCGACAATCAATTATATTTGGTTAAAATTGATCATCGGAAAAAAAATTATAAAAAAAATTAGTAAGTGTTCAGATGTTATTTTTAACAAAATGGCTGATGAAAGCCACAATGAGCAAGAAAATAAACTATTTTTTATACAACAACACTTAATAACTTTAATCATAGACATAACATATATGCATATAATGATTACCGGTAAGAGTTTAATACTGTACATGAATAAAACTACAATTTCTAGTATTTTAAAAAAATGTTTGTACTATCGATAATCGGTTACTTGAGTGGAACCGATTATCGATAGTAAAATAGGAACCACTTCCCAACACTAAATACATGTATGCTTCGATATCTGTATTTAATAGATTATTACTACTTTCGTTTCGTCTCGTAAAATGTCAAACAGTGCTACATGTATCTTTATTCCTCACAGATGGTAACGGGCAACAGTGACAAGATTGAGGAGGAATTCACCGTGGCTCGTCTTTACATCAGCAAGATGAAGTCCGAGGTGAAAACGCTCGTCATGCGGGCACAGGCTCTTGAGTCAACCCAGGCTGATGTCAATAGCAAGCTCTCAACTGCCGAAAAAGAACTTGATGAATGCCGGCTGGTTATCCAGCAGGTGAGTTTCAAGCGAAAAAGTAGAGGTATTGTGAAATTATTGTCGTTGTTGGCTATTAAACAAAAACCCCGAAGTAACCCACATTCTTTTCTTATGAGTCAAAGAAGAATTCTCTCAAAGAAATCACTAATGATATCAAAGCAAAGAACAGACTGCTTGAAGATATTGGAACATAATATATTGTTATGAAGGTTACATAAGACTTTTTATGCACAATCTTCTTTTGTGAAGCAAGAATGAATTCTCTCAAAGAAATCAAACATGGTATGGAAGCAAAGAAGGGACTGCATGAAGAAAATTGGGATTTGATACACAGTGATTTATTTCGCTGCACATCTGGAGTTCAATACTCAACATTATTTTCTGAGGGTTCAAAATTCTTAACATGTGGATCATCCAACACACTCTTTTCAAATAACTGTACAAATAAAACTATGCTTGGGATTCTCAGCTTCTCTGAATGCATGGTTCTGAAATATGTGAGATTAAGGAATGCATTCAAAAAGATGATTTCAAAATAAATTGCTGAATACATGGTTTTCAAGGTTACATTCAACCATTATTTTGAGCACTTTCTGCCCACTTTCAGCACGAGGCTAAGATGAAGTCCCTCCAAGAAACCATCCAAGATGTGGATGCTAAGAAGAGACAGCTTGAAGAAAATATGGATATGCTGAATGAGAGAGTTGTGGCTGCAGCAGCTGCTGGTAGGTTGTTAATACCAATAAGTGAGACACATTCACTTGGTAATCCTTAATTTACTTAAATCTTAACTCTCTGTTGTAGAGGTCAGAATGTCAGAGAATGTGTATGATGGAAGATCTTTTAGTTTTTCAGGCCAAAAAAAATTGTTTGGATAGGGTAACATCCTTTTCAAAAATGGGTAGGGTAGGTAGGCTTCTTTTTTTAATTAGTCTTAGCACGTTATTGTCTTTATTGGAAAATGGTGTTAATGTAATCTTCTGTATAAAGCTTTCAAGATTTGAAACTCCCTTGTAGGGTTGGCACCTATTTCGTAGGTAGGGTCGGGAACCAAATGTAATTTTTTTAGGCCTCATGGAGGTATTTGTAAAAACTTTCTCAAAGAGCCATAATAAATATTAAATTCTTTTAATCCAATTTTCAACTTCTTTAGTTTATTTTAGTCTTATTCGAAGTCTTAATTTTTATTTTTTTTCCCATTATATCTAGCGTCTCATTTTCTTCCACAGAGCAAGTGCATGTGTCGGCGAAGGAGGAGCTACAGACGTCCATGGACATGAAACAAGCCCTCGAGGCCCAGATGGAGGTGCACAGGGAACAGCACTCCAAGCAGTTATCCTCACTGAGGGACGAAATAGCTACCAAGCAGGGCCTTGTGGACCAACTGAAAGAGTAAGAAATTAATTAGGAACATTTTGTTTGTCTAAAAAAATAATTTAGAACAAGCCCCTGAGGCCCAGATGGGGGCACACGTAGTTAACCACTCACAGCACTTATCCTCACTGAGGGATGAAATAGCAACCAAACAGGGCCTTTGGTACCGACTGAAGGAGTAGGTATTTAATTAGAAACATTTTGCTTGTGTTTTTTTATTTTAAAACAAGCCGTATAATTAGAGTCAATTGAGTTTGAAACAAACACTGTTGGAGGTGAAAGCAGTTCTAAAACATGTTGTATGTGACGACATCTTAGAAAATAGTCCTGTTTAGGAATTAAAGTTAAAATAAAAACAGCTGTTAACCAAGATTATAATAACTAAACAAACATGGATGTAATAGCTATGATTGTCTGCTTATGATGGCAAATTCTTACAAAAATGAAAACATCATGTTTTCCTCTATGGGACCATTTCTGCAAATGACTTCATATTCTTGATGTTTGAACAGGCTCTGAAACTATATATAAGCTACATCACAAGCAAGAAGCTTACCCTGGCCCTTTAGCAGTGACTACCTGAAGCAGGACGAAAGTGAGAAATCATACCCCTGGTAGTGACTGACCCACTGCCAATGGATCAATCGATTGCTTTGTACCATAAGTAACCAAACTTCTCTATTTACAGCACAAACCAGAAGTTGACCTTAGCCCTTGAGAAACTGCAGTCAGACTATGACAAACTCAAGCAGGAAGAAAGCGATAAATCATCCCGTCTTGCTGAGCTGTCCTTACAGCGCGACAGGCGTGAACAGGGCCGACAGGACCTTATGGGCCTGGAGGAGACTGTGGTATGTCATCTGATTATGACTTTGACCAGATGTTTTTGGAATTCATGATTGGAAGAAATAAAAATGTATTCCATATACCACAGTCTGTTGGGGTAGATATTTAATGACTTCTAACAGTTTTGTAGAGAATTATAGTTTAATTCAATGGGAGATGTTCTTTATAAGTGTAAACGGAAATTTATATTTTCCCAAGTGGTGCAATACATTGCCATCATCAAGATAACCTGTGTACGATTATGTGAAATTTTGATGCCTGGCCGCTATTTTCCCGAAACATCTTAAGTTCTTTGAAACAGGCTTAAGCTTAGCTCACTATTTTTGTTTTAAATTGGTATATTGGTGTATTTTTTACATTTTTAAGACTAGAATTTTAACAGAAATCATTTTATGATAATTACTAATGCTTATTTTTAATTAGTAAAATCAAGATAAGTAAAAATTGGTTTCATTAAGTAAGTTACTTAAGCTTGTTATGCTTAATAACTTTCGAGAAATTGGGGCCTTGTGACACGATAGTATTGGGGCCTTGTGACACGATAGTATTGGGGCCTTGTGACACGATAGTATTGGGGCCTTGTGACACGATAGTATTGGGGCCTTGTGACACGATAGTATTGGGGCCTTGTGACACGATAGTATTGGGGCCTTGTGACACGATAGTATTGGGGCCTTGTGACACGATAGTATTGGGGCCTTGTGACACGATAGTATTGGGGCCTTGTGACACGATAGTATTGGTATCATTTGGATGGGCTGTAAGTGTAGAGAAAGAATATGTTAAATAATAAAGAACAATATTACACAAACAAGATTTTTTGGCCTTGAAAGATTGCATTTCACAAATTTTGGAAGTTAGGGTAAGAGGGGGCAGCAGGTTAGGGTGGTGGACATTTCACCTCTCATTTGATTTGAAACAAAGAACAAAAACTCCTATCAATTTATCTGTCTTGTCATTCATTGAACAATAAATACATATTTGTGATAAGCAAATTTTAAATAATTCCAAAATTACCTGGGGTCACCTGGCTTCCAAATTGAGCATTATTGTCAATGGCTTGCAAACATATGACAACCTGGGGGACGGATGATGTCAAATTATTGGGAAAGAATAGCATGCACTTTGATTATGTTATTGGTGCCGAGATCTAAGGACTGTTTCAATTTTCTATATAATGGATATGAATATCTTGGAGATAAGAGATTTTCTTTTGCATTATTTTGCAACCAAAAGTCTTACTGTAAATGTTTTGAATTTCCAGGCCAAGGAGCTGCAGACATTGCATAACCTGAAGAAATTGTTTGTTCAAGACCTGCAGAACAGGGTCAGAAAGGTAAGTTGGTGTTGGTGGAATATGCTTGTAAATTAATGATGTTTTTTTTCTGCTGACATGTTAGAAAATGGCTCATAAGAAGAGTATTAGTTCATAATTTCTTGGACTACTAGATAATTTGATCAACCTTGTTACAAAATTGTGGTTATTGAAGTACTGGGGCTTTTTCACAATCATTATCATAGGGGAAATTTGGGCATATTTGAAAAGAACAGTTTTCTTAATTTTTAGCCTTTTTTTCCCTTAAATTAAAAAAATAACACAAGAACATGATATTATAGTTGTGTTTGTTCCTAATTGTATGTAAATCTTTGATTATTCTGACTAAATAAGCTTGAAAAGCCCTGAATACTGAACTACTTGAAGATCATGAATAAGCAAGTCTTGTACGATCAGAAAAGGCTTATGAATGTCTTTATGTAAAACTGGAATCATGAATAATTATGTCCCCCTTTAAAGTAGAGTGGGTATATTGCTTTGCTCATGTGGGCTGGGATATCAGTCTATCCGTAGGTCGTAAGACCAAAGTTAGTCAGAGTGGTTACTTAACATTGCCCAGACCTATGGTCCTCAAACTTGAACTTGGAGGTTGGGTCGACCAGTAGTGACCCCTATTGATTTTGAGGTCATCAGGTCAGTGACCTTGTACACAAAAGCTAGTCAAGTGATAATTTGATAACGATGCTTGCACCCATGGCCTTCAAACTTGACAATCAGGTTGTATGTGTGACCAGTAGATGACCCCTATTAATTTTGAGGTCATCAGGTCAAAAGTCAAGGCCACAATGACCTTTAATGTGAAAAGCTTGTCCGAGTGATGACTAGACAATGCATAGACCTATGGTCCTCAAACTTGACATGGAGGTTGGGTGTGACCAGTAGATGAATTTGAGGTCATAAGGTCCAAAGGTCAAGGTCAAAATGAACTTAAATGCAAAATATTTGTTTGAGAGACAACTTGACCAATGCCTGCACTGATGTACCTCAAAATTGACATGGAGGTTGGGCATGACCTTTGATGACCTCTATTGAGTTTGAGGTCATCAGTTCAAATCAGCTGGCATTTTGGTCCATGCATATTTTATTCAATTGTCCATAATTCCTGACAGAACGGCGCTCATCTTGTTATTATTGTATACGTGATGGTATGTGTGTATCACTTCTATGCTTAGCTCAAAACCTCAAAGCTTAATAAAATATGTTCATCATTTGAATAATAAAGTTTCATTTCAAGTTCATAAATAAAGCTAATGTTCAATAAATGTTCGTCAAATATTTGCTAAGAATAATTTCACACAATGATTTATTTGTATTAATGTTCAGTGTTGAATAAATCAAATGCAATGACTGTTGTGAAACTAAATAAAGTCTTTAAGTACTTTTCGACTTTTGAAAACTTTTTTAAGGTACTTAAATAGATCCTCAGTCAAGAACACGACACAATCAATGCCCCACTTTAGCAACCATACTTAGGTACAATAGGTACACTAATTGTTAGAGTTTTGCAATCCCATGGGGCTATTATTCATATGGGGGTCGTCATATTTGTTAGTGTTTTAATTGCTTTATTATTTTACCAAAATAATTTCAAATTAAAAACCTGTGTTTATAGGATGGAGTCTGGAGGGTAAATTGTGTCGGTTGAAAAGTCAAAATGTAAATGTTTTCCTTTGATTAGAACTATTATTATCCATGCACAAATATGGATGATGTTCATTTATTTTGCAATTTTATTTGACCAAGTATTGTTGCTGCCTTACAGTGACAGAAACTGTCTTGTTGGATCATGTTACATAGTGAACAGACTTAATTTACTCCTGGTTAGAGCTACCGTAGTTCCTATATGTAGGCTAGTGTATAGCACTATCCACAAATTGGTGACCTTTCAGACGTGCACTTCACATGAAATACATCCCTTTAGCAGAAGAAATCAACTGCAAATTATGTTCCTTTAAGATATGAAATAACTAACTTAAAGGAACGATATTAACTTTCAAATAAAATGATCTGCCTTTGAGATCTGAATTTAATTGTAGAGTGAATATCCCATTCATACATAAAACCCACATTGAATAACCTCTTTACACATTTGAATTCATTCATGAAAAAATTTGTTTCATGCATACAATCAACATTAATTATGTACTTTCCAGATGTGTAGGATTTTGTGGAAAGCAGGGCCGTCTAGAAATGGAAAATCAGACTGAATTATGTCCTTTTCACCCATGAAACCAACCTGATTTTTTATGCCCCCGAAGGTGGGCATATTAAAATCGCACCGTCCATCCGTCCGTCCGACTCAATAACTCAGAATTTTATTGACAGATTTTAAAATAACTTGCCACATGTGTTCGGCATACCAAGACGATGTGTCGCGTGCAAGAACCGTGTCCCTACCTCTAAGGTCAAGGTCACATTTAGGTGTTTATTCCCAATGGAATGCTGCATATAAGGACATAGAGTATAGGTTGTCGTGTCCGGGCTGTAACTTTCCCTTGTATGGACAGATTTTAAAATAACTTGCCACATGTGTTCGGCATACCAAGACGACGTGTCGCGTGCAAGAATGGTGTCCCTACCTCTAAGGTCAAGGTCACACTTAGGTGTTTATTCACAATGGAATGCTGCATATAAGGATTTAAGTATAGGTTGTCGTGTCCGGGCTGTAACTTTCCCTTGTATGGACAGATTTTAAAATAACTTGCCACATGTGTTCGGCATATCAAGAAGACGTGTCGTGTGCAAAACTTGTGTCCCTACCTCTTAGGTCAAGGTCACACTTAGTGTTTATTCACAATGGAATGCTGCATATAAGGACATAGAGTATAGGTTGTCGTGTCTGGGCTGTAACTTTCCCTTGTATGGACAGATTTTAAAATAACTTGCCACATGTGTTTGACATACCAAAACGACGTGTCCTGTGCAAGAACCGTGTCCCTACCTCTAATGTCAAGGTCACACTTAGGTGTTTATTCACAATGGAATGCTGCATATAATGACATAGAGTATAGATTGTCGTGTCCGGGCTGTAACTTTTCCTTGTATGGACAGATTTTAAAATAACTTGCCACATGTGTTCGGCATACCAAGACGACGTGTCACGTGCAAGATCTGTGTCCCTATTTCTTAGGTCAAGGTCACACTTAGTGTTTATTCACAATGGAATGCTGCATATAAGGACATAGAGTAAAGGTTGTCGTGTCCGGGCTGTAACTTTCCCTTGTATGGACAGATTATAAAATAACTTGGCACATGTGTTTGAATTACCAAGACGATGTGTGGGGTGCAAGAACCGTGTCCCTACCTCTAAGGTCAAGGTCACACTTAGGTGTTTATTCACAATGGAATGCTGTATATAATGACATAGAGTATAGATTGTCGTGTCCGGGCTGTAACTTTCCTTTGTATGGACAGATTTTAAAATAACTTGCCACATGTGTTTGGCATACCAAGACGACGTGTCGCGTGCAAGATCCGTGTCCCTACCTCTAAGGTCAAGGTCACACTTAGTGTTTATTCACAATGGAATGCTGCATATAAGGACATAGAGTATAGGTTGTCGTGTCCGGGCTGTAACTTTCCCTTGAATGGACAGAATTTAAAATAACTTGCCACAAGTGTTCGACATACCAAGACGACGTGTCGCGTGCAAGAACCGTGTCCCTACCTCTAAGGTCAAGGTCACACTTAGGTGTTTATTCATTATGGAGTGCTGCATATAAAGATACAGAGTATTGGTTGTTATGTCCGGGCTGTAACTTTTTCTTGTATGGACAGATTTTAAAATTACTTGCCACATGTATTCAACATACCAAGACGACGTGTCACATGCAAGACCCATGTCCCTACCTCTAAGGTGAAAGATACACTTTGTGTTTATTCACAATGGAATGCTGAATATAAGGACATAAGAATGTAGGTTGTCAAGTATGGGTGGTATTTTTTTATGTTCAGAGGCAATTTAAAATAACTTGCCATATGTATTTGTTTGATCTTTAACTTTTCATGTACTGACCTTGTTCATAGGTCAATGTCACATTCAGGGGCATTCGTCACATACTGTGACAGCTCTTGTTTCAACCATGAAACCAACCTGAATTAAGTCCCTTTTACCCATGAAACCAACATGAATTAAGTCACTTTTAACCATGAAACCAACCTGAATTTAGGCCCTTTCACCCATGAAACCAACCTGAATTAAGTCCCTTTCATTCATTAATCAACAAGAATTATCTGCCTTTCAGACCTCCAAGAAGGGAGAGGAGGATGATGAGGAAGATGTGGGAGGCAGTGCCGCCCAGAAACAGAAGATCAGCTTCCTGGAAAACAACCTGGAACAACTCACCAAGGTCCACAAACAGGTAGGAATGAATAATTATCTCCCCCTTGCACAAGTTTGAACATTACATTCAAATCAATAACATCTTATATCACAACATATACTGAACAGAAGATGTAAGAAGTTCTGCATCCCAGTGCTCTCCATATACTGTAATTAGTTTTGCTCCCTTGTAGCCCAATTCAATAAAGATCTTAGTCGATCTAAGTCGTAAATTGAAATGAACTCTGTGTCATATTTTCATTATTTTGCTAGATATTTTTGACTGAAATTTAGTCAGTATTAAAAATGAATTTAAAGTTGAATGATTAAAAAAACAAACTTGTTACCATCTGTGACATTTATACAGATACAGAAGTTCTGATTAAGGTCCTATAATGAAACCGGCCCCTGAAGTAAGAAATTATAATCATATGCTCACCATAGTTTGGAAAGTATTTGAGGTTTGAACAGGCAACAAATGGGCCTCTCATCCAATATGGTTATAAACTGGGTATCTTCATTTGAAAAATATTTTCAGCTTGTCTGTTTTACAAAGAACAGTCAGCATTGTCGTCAACTGTTGCATCATTGTCAGTGGCCTCGCCATGCAAACCCGATCTTAGCCATTAGTAAAA
The DNA here is from genome assembly GCF_026914265.1 of Mya arenaria. Classification (NCBI taxonomy): domain Eukaryota; kingdom Metazoa; phylum Mollusca; class Bivalvia; order Myida; family Myidae; genus Mya; species Mya arenaria. The sequence goes on from NC_069122.1 coordinate 45,674,805, forward strand.
ATAAATTAAGATATTCAAATGCATTTTGGTACATACGGTATGTTACTAGAGAAAATATACAAATGAATAGTAAGGTCCAGAACCCTGGTCTAAACTTATGTCAAATAATGCCCTTATTTAATTGAACATGAGCAGTTCTCCTCTAATTAGGATTTACGAAAACATTGTCGCTTAAATGTTTGCACTGACTTGACAGAACTATCTTGTATTCATGATGGGCAAGTTTGTCCATTAGATGTAGTCTATTTGATATCTCTGCTCATGGCCCCAACAAGGGATGCCTTCTCAGTGTCTCTGAAAATAGCATCAGTTCTGTTGTCTACCCATTAAATGGCCTCCAGTGTGATTCTAAAAGCTATCAGCTTATCAACTTAATCAAGCTTAAGAAAATAAAAATAAAACTAGGTATTAACTACTATCAATCCAGCATTCTGATGGCTAGAATCTCTGCTATAAATTTGGGTGTATTGTTTCGATTCAGTTCGATTGAGTTGTCTCCCATAGCCTAAGTTTCCAGTAAATTGATTTCTATGTAAACATGCAGAGTTAAACAAGTAAGTCCCTTAAGGTTGCCAAGTTATATTTGAAATTCATCTATGGTAATGACTTGTTATAAAAGTGTAAGGTTGACAGGATGCATTGAATATTACAATTTATATAACCTATGTCAAGGCAAACAGTATATAACTTGTCTTTATATACATTATTGTAATTTATGCACATAAAAAGTAGTATTTCAAGGTTGAACTTGAGAGGTTATTTATTAAGTAGATCCAATGCTATATTTATACTCTTGGCCAGGTTAAAATCTCTCTCTGACTGAGTTTGTTAATAGTCAAATAAATAACAATTGTTTTAGCATTCATTCAAAGTACAAGGGCCGATAAAACAACTGGCCCTGATTTGTTCTTATTCTAGCAAAGAAGTTTTAGTAGAACAATTTTTTGTTGTTGCAAAAAGAAATATTTCCAGTTTTCAACCTACCCTAATCTTGAGTACCCAACAGTAGTTTTGTTTTTGTACTGGATAATTTTTTTCTGACTATCGTATTTTGTGATAATTTTAATTCTTCTTTTTGAAATACATTTTGGTATTTTGATGCATGTAAAAGTTTATTTTCATGTTTACGTACCCTGACAAACTGGCACTTTTTTCAGTTTGAAAATAATATCTAAAGTTAGATACAATTTTACTAACAAAAAAGGGTGGAAAAAAATAATTCCTATATTTCCCTTTTCACAGTTGGTGCGTGACAATGCAGATCTTCGCTGTGAACTGCCCAAGTTGGAGAAACGTCTTCGAGCCACAATGGACAGAGTTAAGGCCCTTGAAACTGCCTTGAAGGACGCCAAGGAGGGAGCAATGAGGGACAGAAAGAGGTATGGATACTACACTGAGTTATCTCCTGTTAAAAAATGGAGGCAGATAACTTAGTTTACTGTTATTTTACATTCAGTGGAATATAATCTTTCAAATAAGACAAGAGTTAAGGCCCTTGAAACTGCCTTGAAGGACGCCAAGGAGGGAGCAATGAGGGACAGAAAGAGGTATGGATTCTACACTGAGTTATCTCCTGTTAAAAAATGGAGGCAGATAACTTAGTTTACTGTTATTTTTACATTCAGTGGATATAATCTTTCAAATAAGACAAGAGTTAAGGTACTTGAAACTGCTGAAGGAAACCAAGAAGAGGCAATGAGCGACAGAAAGAGGTATGAATACAACAATGAATAACTTTGGTTGAAAAAGGAGGCAAATAATTTACTGTCAATTTTATATTGAGCCTGAATGAATTGCTTACTTCTGCCAGACCATTGAAACTGCACTGAAGGTTCTTATTGGGTGCTTTGGGTTTCAAACAACTTTAGATAAACAATAAGGCAAGGCTACATTCCAACTGGCACATGTTTAAGTGTACATTTTCTTTACATAGTTGCCCTTTCTTCAGTCTATGAGATTCTTTGCATGTTTTTAATTTAGTCATCTTTAGATTTGTCGGAATATTTTCAATTTTTATGCTCTCTGAAAAAGGGGCATCTAAGGGTCTAAAGCGCCCCACAAACCCATTGCCAAAAGGGTTTCAGCCTTTCAGCTTTCAGGTGAGTCACATCTATGACAAAGGTCAAGGTCACATTCAACAGTCTTGGAGAAAACTTTGTCCCACAAGTACTTCTGAATGGGTTTACTTAGAGACAGTGGAAATTTGCAAAATGGAGCGAGTTGGAAGTTGATCAAAAGTCAAGGTCACAATCACCTTGTCATGTTTGTCTCAACTTTCATAAAACTTTGTGCAACCATTTTTCAATGCATTTCAACACTCACTCTTCCACATGTTTCTGACAAAGTGGCACTTGGAGTGTGTACGGTTTGACAACCTTTTTTTGCTTGTATGATGTTGCAGAAATGTGTTATATAACACACAGAACAGCTGTCAAATTAGGAAATGATTTGCATACATTTTACATGATTTCCTTTCTTTTTTTTTGTGATGACTAGGTTTATCTGACCTGTCAGGCTAAAGCTTTAAAAACAGAACAAAAAACATCATTTCGTTGAAATTGTAAATGCGGTTGAATTAATAAGGACATAACTGTTAGATCTTTTGTTTTATATAGTTTATTTTGGATTTTGAGCAGAATTTTAAACAGATGAAGAACATTTAGTATCAAAAATAAACTCAAAAGGTAATGAAGACTTGAATGAATATTTAATTATTTTTACCAATTGTGTAATAGGCTTGCATCTTACGAGAGCTTAGATTCTAGCTCGAAACAGAGGTAATAAATCTTTGAACACGTCACATCGTGCATTGCACAGGCAAAGCAGCATATATAGTATAATGAAATTTCCAATGAAACCCAAGCAAGTTTGCACATACATGTAGATAATATAAACCCTTAATATATATTTCTATCACAGTTTTCCTAAATATCATTCTTTTCCAGGAGATATAATCTGAACGGTTAAATTATACTTCCCTACAGTCAAAACCCGTTGGCTGGATATCCCAGGGACCGGCCAAAATACTTCGAGCCTTGTGAATTTCAAGCCAAGCGGAAATGCTTACACAGAGTAAAACAAAATCAGTCCTTTACATCTAGTTTGAGTCAACAAGGATATTAGGCCAAGCAATATCGATCCAACGGGTTTCAACTGTATTTATATCCTTGCACGACTGACAATAGGGTTATTTAATAAAGGGTGTGATTTGTGTAGTGGAATATGTGTCCGCCTCTCACCCTTGTGCTGTTGGGTTTGAGTCCCACCAGTGGTGAAGTCTTGGCCTCTCTACCCTCTTTACTTCTTTAAGAGTTTTTAGAAATTATATAAGAAAAATCTGTACGCTAATTAGAAGAAACCAATTTTCATTAATTAAAATCCATTATTAGTATGTATTATGGCTTATTGAAATAAGCGACATAAGCCTGTTTAGCTTAAGAAGTTTCGAGAAATCGGGGCCAGGATGAATTTCTACTCAAGAGTAATTTACACAAGCTCATAACTGTCCTCACAATACAGTTCAAATAAAACAAAAAACTTAGTATGCATTTATGAATCTGGTAATTCATTTGAGTGAAGAATTAAAATATTTCTTGGAAGCATTATTTATAACATAAAATAAGATCATGTCAGTCATTGTAAGGTGCTGTTCAAAGAAAAGTTTCTCACAATTATGTATGAGATTTCTGATAAAAGTCCAGATATATCTGAACTTATAGCATAGCAACCAGCAGCTGCTTTTGAAAATGTTTCTTGTATCAACCTAAACAATATAAATATTTGCTAGAGAAATAATGAAATTTATTTTTATTAAAAAAAAATATGGGTATCATTGATAACTTTAAGCCAATGAGTGTAATCTCTAGTATTCAAATCTTTACCTGCATGAAATCCGACTTATTGCAGGTACCAGCACGAGGTTGACCGGATCAAGGAGGCTGTTAGACAGAAGAATCTTGCCCGCCGCGGACACGCCGCACAGATTGGTTAGTTTTTTAGAGTTTAAACCTCCATAAAAAATGCTAGGATCTTAATTATTAATTGTTTGAAACGACACTCAGATGGCTATGTGGTGTAGAGTTATAGATCGCTGCATGCTCATGATTATCCTGACTTAACAAGTCATGGCAGGAAAGGTTACACTTTGATAAAACAGGGGTTCTAAAGTTTAGGATTAACACTCAAATCATGTTTCGGAGATTTTAAGTTCTGACTGTTGAACATTTGTAAAGATGGTTGTTTTTTACTTGGACATTTGCACCAAAAGCAGTTAGCAGTACCTGAATTTTAAGTATTGAAATTAATATAAATGACTTTGGAAACATTTTCTAAAATGTCTTAACCCAGCTTTTGGCATGAATCCCCAATACTCAAACACATCCCAGGCTGTTTTTCAAAGATAAAAATTATCAGCTATTTAAATCCCTGTTGGAATGAACTTTGGAAAAAAAATGACAAGTGTACTAGATTTCATAGTACAAGATTCATGAATCGCTTACCTATTTTCTCATTATAACCTTCCTTGATTTAATATTAATGCGTTATTCAACATTTTGATGGAGTGACTGAACATTTATAGGTAATAGTAATTTGGACATATGCACAATTAGAATAGCATAACTCCTTTTATTCCAAAATTGCCTCCCTTGAATAACGTGAAAGATTCTGTACATTTATATCAAGAACAATTTATGATAAAATTGGGGCACTGTTCCGTTTAGTGTACATGTACCAAAAACAACATTCTTACTGCATGGTCGTATTTGCATAGTTATCCCGATTGTCTTTCGACATGCCTTCAAATTTTGACCCCCTGTCTAATATGTCATTGTTCAGGGCCTTTATCACATACTGTGATGATGTCTTTTGCTTTGTGATCACGTAACTAATGTTGACAATTAAAACATCAGGTATGTTCTTGTGAATACCATTGACTTCTTCCGATATTTATGTCCTTACCAGACCAGTGAGCTGGATATGATGGCAAAAAAAGTCATATAAAAGAAATAAGGAAATGAAGTGATGTAATGGGGAAAGTTTTGAGGGGGGAACGGGAAAAAGAAATAATAATAAGTGAAACACCGTGCACTGTCAAGAACTATAAATATATTGCACATTTTTGTTGAGGCTTTCGTTTATAATTAGTTGCAAAATGTCTATAGAACTGTCTTACATGTCAAAAGTTGTTATTTATATCTGCATCTTAAGATTTATTGACAGTGTTGAGGTCAATTAAATTGCATTTTGTATGTAATTAAGGAACAGATGTGTTATGTGGTAAGCATAGGCAGTGTATTACTAAATAAGTGCGTAAAAACCTTGAAAGTTTCATGGAGTATTTATAAGTTATAAATAATTATAAACAAAGTCTAACTACCATATCAAAAACACTTCATCTAACAATGTTTGGGCCATCTTGGTCTTCATAAGGGCATATGTAATATTGGAAATGATGTCATGGACAGGAATTGAAGTCAGAGTCACATGACGTCCATGGTGATAACATCAATGGCGATCATATATTCTTGCGCAACATATTGTGATATGAGACTGAAATATTTTTATAGAGTAACATAAAAAATCTGTTAAATTTGTGGATTTAAACCAAGATTAAAAAATTAATTAAATCCTGCATCATGATTTTTTTGCCAAGTCCTAAAAGTTGGATATAGATACAAGACTGTTAATGATTATTCTAATGTCAGGTGCAATACACAGGCCTTCCGGCGTTCCTACTTTTTCCTACTTTTTTAACAGCTTCCTACTTTTTCCTTCTTTTTTCTAAAAAGCTCCTACTATTCCTACTTTTTTAAAAATAAAGTCTGCAAAAATATTTAAGTTCGATCTTTGTGCTAGTTTTATTTGCAAAAAATAAACAAAAGATGTCAAACTGGCTGGTTTCTGTTGTTAAAAGGTGTGGCATCATGTACCACTTTGACGTGCATCATCTTTTCACCCACACAGTTAAACAACAGAAACCGACCAAGCATCGTTCACTAAAATATTCAATGTGGCATATAGAATGGTATGATTTTGCATTAAAAACATCTCCTCTAGGTAAGTTAATAGCTATTAATAAATACATATTTAACCAAAAATATTCCTACTTTTCCTACTTTTTTGTAAAAAATATTCCTACTATTTCCTTCTTTTCTGTCAGAAAACCTCCAACTTTTTTCCTACTTTTTTGTTAGTGGTTGCGGGAAGGCCTGAATACAATATAATCATACTCCAAGGGAGATGTCCTATCACCCATGGTCAAACATTTCTAGAGTTACCTCCCAGAGGTGATATCATAAATAGTGAAGCCATCATGAAATAACATCATATAATTATGTTTTTTTTATAAGTAATTGGTAATAAAATATTGAATGTAATGTCATAAATGAAATTACAAACATTCACTTTATAGCATTGTTTTATTGATTGGGGGCTGTTATTTACCAAATAAGTATTTGTTAAACTAGAAGAATGCCTCATTCTTGGTCATGTAAGACTTAAATTGTTTACTAAGATTGAAAATAACTTACCAAAGCTTTTTTTAATCAATTTTCGAAAAATAAATTCTGTAGTGACCTGACTCTTGGCCCCAATATCACAAAAATACTCATAGTCAAATTACATTCTCAACTCATTTTACCACATGAAAGCATAATATGATGAAAAAATCTTGCATGTTTTTATACTTTTTAAAAACATATTTTCTCCTGAAATGTGTTGATAAAACGATTTTGTCAATATTTCAAAGAAACTTAATTCCAGAGCAAAAATATACTTGAGTATTTGTTATCCCCGGCCTATGAAATAGGGAGGGGATATTGAAATGGCGTTGTCCTTCCGTCCGTCTGTCCGTCCGTCTTTCCTTCCGTCCGTCCTTCCTTCCTTCCGTCCGTCCTTCCGTCACCTGCGTTTTCTCAGTAACTAGCCGGTATAATTTCATGAAACTTAAAATAAATATGAACCACTATACTGGAATGATGCCAGGCCAAAAAAAATTTGATTGGTCAATTGTCCTTGGAGTTATTGCCCTTGATTTTTTGAAAAATGCACATTCACAGCCATTTCTCAGTCACTAGCTGGCAGAATTTCATGAAACTTAAAATTAATATGAATGACTATACTGGGATGATGCCTGTTCATTTTTTATTTGGATTGGTCAATTGTACTTGGAGTTATTGCCCTTGATTTTTTGAAAAACTCTCATTTACAGCCATTTCTCAGTAACTAGTTGGTAGAAATTCTTGAAACTTGAAATAAATATGAACCAAAATACTGCGATGATGCCTGTTTATTTATATTTTGGATTGTGTTATTTCTATATGAGTTATTTGCCCTTGATTTATTTGCCCTTGATTATTGCAGCCTTTTCTATGCCACTAGCTGGTAGAATTTCATGACACTTGGAATAAATAAGAACCAACATACTGTGATGATGCCTGTCTATTTTTCTTTTGGATTGGTCAATTTTCCTTAGAGTTATTGCCCGGATAAACCAATGTGCTTATCTTATTCTTTCTGAGATTTTTTTTAACCTTCAAGCACAAACAAGCCATCAAGCACAAACAAGCCATTGTTGGCGGGGGATATCTTTTCACTGAAAATGCTTGTTAAAAAACAAGAAATTGTACTCCAATACATTTTTGGCTGTAGAATATTATTCCCTTGAAATCTTGACCAAAGGTATACATCAACATATTATATGATAGAATGCCTTTTCAAAGGCGTTAAAGCATGTTATTTTTCAATAACTTTTGATGCTATGTGGTAAAATGAGTTGAGACAGAGATTGGACTTAAGTTTTTTCGTGATATTAGGGCCTGTAGTATCCTATTGGGTAGACCAATGGTGATATGCACGTGTGAACTGTGATGCATTCGTAAAATTATTCTCAGGTTTTCAGGGTTTTTTTCACAACAGGTGTCAAGGTTTATGTGATTCAATTAACATATTCATTGTGAACACCTTGTCATTTCTGTGAAAGATGACTGGAGCCTACTAAATTCCGAATATAACTTAACATAAAACGTAAACATGCCAAAATAAACAATAATTTAATGAAAACCTTATTATATTGAAAAGGTTATTTCGAGATTTTAGCACTAGAAAAAACTGTTGCTGGATTTGTTTAAAATATAAATCTTACATAGCTTGCTTGGTTTGTTACAATTTTCAAATTATATATTCGAAGGCTGTCTGGCGTTCCTGTATTTTCCTACTTTTTGAAAAGGACTCCATTTTTTTCACTTTCGTGTTTAAATCTCCTTTTATTTCTACAATTTGGTATTTTTATTGCTGATTTATAAATTTTTCCTATGCTCATTAATTTTGTTTACATATTACTTTGTGAGTGTAAAGTGGCCCATATAAGTCAAATGGAATATTGCCACCTGTGATAGCCTGATGGCTATTAACATTTTAGTAACTTAAATCTGTTGTTTGTGGATAAGTTTCATCAAAGGTTTTTTAAAATAGGTATAAGACATTTTAATAATGTTTGCTAAGATAGAACATTGTTGTAAAATGATCTTAATCTGGTGTACTAAATTCCTTATTTTTCTTCTATTTGTCGGCAAACGCACCTACTTTCTTATATTTTGTTGTTAAAGCTATATTTTATTCCTACTTTTTTATGGGCTTCTGCTGGACAGCCTGGATATATTGAAAATGAATCTTTCCGAAGCTAAGAACTCGGCCAAAGTATGAAAACAGTCTCAGTTTAATTGAGATTACTGCAGTCTCAGTTAGTTTCAGACAACGTTATAGTCTCAGTTTAATTAAGACAACAGAAGTCACAGTTTAATTGAGACATCAAGTATCGGTTAGGTAGAGACAATTAAATTGAGATAGCAGCTTTTTTACTTGAGACTGCTGAGTAATACACAGACAGTGATGTTGGTAAGGGTGTCACTGTCAAAGCCTTATAAGATTTCAGGCTTGTTGATCCTAATTCCAATTGCAATACCTGTTGATGTTAAAAGAAAGAAAAAAAAAACTATTTACTATTTTTCTAGAGAATTTTATTGCCCTGATAACCCAACCTGGTCAAGACTCATCATCAGGGTCCTGCTTTCCTTCTAGTCAAGCTGATTCTACCTGGTCTGCACCCACAGCAGTTTAGAGAAATAAAACAAAATTATCTTTAAGCATGCATTACAAAATACATTCTTATTTCTCTTACAGCAAAGCCAATCCGACCTGGTCAGCACCCCCAGCCATCTGGAAACACCCCCCAGGGGATCCGTGGTGGTGGCGTTGTCGTTGCCGCCAGGGCATGAAGTGTAAGTATTTAAAGTCAATCAATTACCTAGTAACTGCTGTAGGATGTAGAGGTTAGAATTCAACAAACTAGGTCAACAAGTGTCTAGCTATATAAGTGTGGGCCTCTCAACATATTGTGTGATCGAACCCCTCATAGGCACCTCTCCAATGACTTGATATATTATTGACACTCCCCTTGCGATAATTAACCATATCCTATCAATTGCATTCATATTCCGATAAACTAAACATTACAAAACAAACCTCTTACAATACAAAACGAACAACTATTTGTTTAAATGACTTTTTATTGCGGTAAAATGAATTTTACGTCCGTGACACAAATGAGATCATTGATCTTGACCCTGTTCAAATAGCTAATTACATCTGACGTTTAAATGCCATCGAAGCTTTATTGTTTCGGAATACCCTACAGGACTTTTTCATATGTTCAGAATAAATATATTCATTAGATATTTAAGAATTGTGTTTCATCTGTATATGAAAACATTGGTCATTGCATAGATAATCATGGAGACCTTAGGGACATCACAAATAATGCACTCATCAAATGTTTTCATACACCAATGAACCATAATACCAAAACATTCAATCCTTAAATGGACACCAGTAGCTAGTTCCTTAAGGCAAACTGATGCATAATGTTACACCATTTTAATCGGCAAATCCTCCACTATTATCTTTGGAAAATAGCTTAATATGTTTCAATTGCTAATGTTGTAACGTTCCATATCCCTCATAGTCAGAACCCCTCCACTAATACACTTCTGCCCTATGCTTCTGTGTGTTCCTTTGTGGATTTGGCAAGGAAAATCTCGTCATCATGAATTACAAATCTTAAATCACTTAGACCACTCACCTGCGGAAGACAACAGACTATAAAAACTTGTAGCCAAAGTATGGTCTAAAACAATTACATGTCTCGACAAACTCAATGCTGATAAGCACTCTTGCCAAGAGATGTATAAACAGATGTAAACTGATATATGAATTACTCTTATTACTGTTTGGCAGCAGTCATCGAAATTAGTCTTTTGGATGAACAAGCACAGATCTTTATACTAATGCTTAGCATTACATTTTTATACGCCCGAAGGGTCGTATTATGTTATGGCCTCCATCGTCTGTCGGTCTGTCTGTCCGTCCGTTAGCAATTCCGTGTCCGGGCCATAACTTGGTAACTAATAAAGTGATTTTCAAATAATTTTATACAAATCATAACTACATTAAAAGGATGTGTCGTGCGCAATTTCCAGGTCCATACCTCAAACACTAGAATCATCAAGGGGGTGCATTAGCAAATCAGTGCCCGGGCCACAACTTGGTCACTAATAAAGTCATTTTCAAATAACTTTATACAAAGCATCATTACATTAAAAGGATGTGTCGCGCGCAATTTCCAGGTCCATACCTCAAACACTAGAATCACCATGGGGGGGGGGGCGTTAGCACTTCCATGTCCAGGCCATAACTGGGTTACTACTAAAGCAATTTTCAAATAACTTTATATAAATCATCTCTACATTAAAAGGATTTGTCAAGCATGTTTCCAGGTCCGTACCTCAAAGGCTTATTTCACTAGGGGGCGCTAGCAATTCCGTGTCCGGGCCATAACTTAGTAACTAATAAAGCGATTTTCAAATAACTTTATATAAATCATCACTACATTAAAAGGATGTGTCGCGCGCAATTTCCAGGTCCATACCTCAAACACTAGAATCACCATGGGGGTGCGTTAGCAAATCGGTGTCCGGGCCACAACTTGGTCACTAATAAAGTCATTTTCAAATAACTTCATACAAAGCATCATTACATTAAAAGGATGTGTCGCGCGCAATTTCCAGGTCCATACCTCAAACACTAGAATCACCATGGGGGGGGGGGGGGGGGGTCGTTAACAATTCCATGTCCAGGCCATAACTGGGTTACTACTAAAGCAATTTTCAAATAACTTTATACAAATCATCTTCATTAAAAGGATTTGTCAAGCATGCTTTCCAGGTCTGTACCTCAAAGGCTAATTTCACTGGGGGGCGTTAGCAATTCCGTGTCCAGGCCACAACTTTGTGTTACTACTAATAAAGGAATTTTTAGAAAACGTGTCCTAGCCACAACTTTGTAACCAATAAAGCAATTTTTAGATAACTTTATACAAATTATTGCTACATTAAAAGGACGTGTTGTGAGCACTTTCCAAGTCCTGCTACTTTTAAACTTGTATTCTCAGATTTTCTAAGAAAGTTTCAGATATTCTATTTTTTTTATAAAAATATTTCATTTCATAAAATCTGATTCCATATTAGTACATCCTTCATTGCACTACTTACCAGTATGTATGTTGTTTTACAATTATTCTATGTTGTAAAAAAATACTGTTGAACAAAGGTTTTTATTAGCACTGCTAACTTAAGTATCATTAAAGTTTCAATATTGGAAGTTTAAGCCTTCGTTGTAAACACTTCACACCTAGTAAGCAGTATACTAGCATAACCTAAATGTTTATTAAAGACCTCAAGCCAAATCTTCTTCGGGCGTATAATGCTCCGTTTCGCGGTGCTCTTGTTGAACAAGCCCTGCTCCAGAATTTGAGCAATTATCCAGTGCAGGGCACGTGCTAATTTTGACCACTGTGACAGTCCTTAAAAAGTATACATTTTTCAGAGGCCATAAGAATGTTCCTCTTGTCAAATCGATGGGGCTTGTACCCATTATGTTTTGGGGAGAGGGGGGGGGGGGGCATACATTGATAAATTATATAAAAGTAAAAACAATTTTATCATTCTCATGCTGTCAGAAATTTAGTACCAAATTAATATTCTTCTAAAAACTCTTTTCAAATATAACAAACACAAGAATTTGATACATGATAACTGGTTTATAAGTAAGACATAGAATATATATCATTTCATGACGAAGGAGTTTTCTGCCAAGTGTTTATAATGATTAACAGGTGTAACCTAGTGACCTAAGTTTTTAGCTGAAACCATCTATTCATTATCCACAAAGACACAAAATGGTATAAAACAAGCATGAATTCACATGATAAACAATTGAGATTAATCTCCTCATTAACAACTGAACTCATTTATTAAATAAAATTGATTATACTTTGAACAGTTGACCAAGTGGGCATATGAAGTTCGCTGGTCTGTTTTATGGACATGCTACATACATGGTCATGTAATTGAATCCAGATTATGCTAGCTACCATTGTGAACATTTAACCAGATTAAGTGACCAAAAAATGACATCATATTTCTTACTGATGTCATATGTACTTCAATACTTATTTCTGCTTGGTTGGGTCCCATTTTGTCACTATTATTTTTCTTAGCTGCAATCAAAATTGATAAAAAAAGACACTGGCTAATGTCTTGTGGACCGATGTTGTCCATCTACATTCAGTTTGCAGCTATTTTTTAGGTCAAGATGGCCAACGTGTACTGTGAATGTTTTGGTCTCCTTTAATATCCACTTAAATTTTTATGTCGAAATGACCCACACATAATGTGAATGTTTCCATCTCGGTCTTCTTTAAAGTCTACCAATATTTTAACCTTAAGCTGTGGTAGGTGTTGATGGGCAATAACAAAGTCATCTATTACTGTCCACCCTCTCACATCACCAGTGTTGTATATCACCAAGAATGTGCTTAGAAGTAATGAGGGTTATTGTTAATGGTTGGCTTATGAAATTTAGTCACCTTGAGAAAATGAAGACAAAACAATAAGATGCTTAGCCAGTATTTATTAAACTTCTCAAGTCAACTAATGTTGATGTCCTAAAATGTAAGGGTGTTTTTTTTACATACATGTATGAATATTTACTAGTCATTCATCATAAAGTAGTTTTCACATTATGAAGACATCTAAGCATAAGACCAGTGAGATAATTGAATTAAGAATTAAGAAAATCGACTTAAGTAAGAAAATTGACCTAACATAAAAGCATGTATTTTTAACAATGGCAATGATACTAAGGGAATGCAGAAATTATAAAGCCATTACAGTGTTCTCAATAAGAACCGGCTGCCGGCCAAAACGGACGGTTCAAATGGCAATAGGGCCGGTTCAAATTTGGAAAACTAAATGAATTTTCAGTAGAAAAGGTAGAAGCTGGTTTGAGACGGTTCAACCGAAACTTATTGAGAACCCTGCATTATCTCATATGATTTGAGTGATAGAAAACTGAAGAAAATGACTCAAGTTAGGAAATGACTTAAGATGTTTTATGAATACGACCCCTGACCTTGCTAGTTAGGTAAAATATTTCTTATACATGTTTGCTAATGTCTTTTTTAATACTAAAGTTTGTTAAGAGCCATGTATTCATGAATGTTTACAATTTATACTGATTTTACAGAATGGCGTTCAATTCTTGTTTCTATTTTTCAGGGATAAAATCATGTTTCCAACATCAAGAACTGACTATCCAGAATTTGTGTTCAGAGCAAAACTGTGGAAAAATAGACTTTTTTTTATTTATTTAGTCGTTATTATCAAAAATTACTGAAAAAACCCAGCCTGCATAAATGTAATTTCAAAAAGTTTTGAAAATACATTTTTTCTTTTGGCCGTGTGTGCAGCTGATCAAATCCTAGGATTATAGGTTTATTCTATATAAAGCTTTTGAATTCTTATAGTTATTGAAATTTGAGTCTAGTTAAAAATTAGCTCAGAAATAGCGGCGGGCACACACAGCCATTTAAGAGACTTTCATCAAATAGCTGGGTTTTTTCATATCAGATTACTGTTGTGATTTTTGCATTCCATTCAGTGTTTAGCTTTTGCTTATAATAGCTATTGTCAATATTGTAAACTGTTAAACAATCAAGAAATACATTATGAAGACTGTAACATTTCAATTTTGAATGTTGCAACATTTGATTTTTCAAAGAAATTGTCCAGAGATGTTATACTGGTAGGAAATTTGAATTTATTATGCAATCATGTATGTAATTCCAATAGTAAATTTGTTTTATTCTTAAGAGTGGTAACATGTCAGTGAAGAATTTGTCAATGTTATATAGGGTGGTCTAGTGGTATAGGTGTCCGCCCCTCACCCACGAGGTTGTGGGCTCAATCCACATCAGGGGCACTATATCACGGCCTCTCAAAATGGCCAGTACTGGTTTCTACCCAGGAAACAGACTTGAGAGTGATCCTATAAGCTCTCAGCTTTCGTCACAATCAAGCTAAAAGAAATCAGTATAAATAAAAAGAGGAATTTACAAAAGCAATATGCACATACCGGTACTTTTGTATGTGTCAAGGGCAGGAAATGATGTGTACAAAGGTGTAGGGATGGGTTGGGTTAGAACAAATGTATGGAATCTTTAAACGAGTCTCTGTTTGAATTAGAAATAGTGAGTGTATGTGCAATGTGTGATCGAAATACAGTTGAATCTCGCTATGTCGAAGTCGGTGGGACCCTGGGAAATACTTTATGATAACATGTATTCAATAGAACAGAAATAAAAAAGTGCATAACTAAACCAAAAAATATTGGAAAAATCGACATAACCAGAACATTGAGATAACAGAGTTCGATATAGCGAGTTTCGACTGTATGTCCTTGTGCCCTCAGCCCGTGTTTACTCATTTCTTGGATCTAATTTAGACCTTATATAAAATCAATTTATATCATTGTAATGAGTTGAAGGTGTGTTAATAATTATTAAATTTTTTATTTGTTGTATGAATGGCAATTGAAAACATTTATGGTGCCGAGATAGTACTTTTACAATAAAATAAAATAGAAAACTTGTGAGACCTGTGGCCATATTCACTAGCATCTTCAGACTTCGTTTAAGACTCAGTACTAGTCTCAGAAACGCAATAATAATTTCGAAATGTAATGAAATTTTTTGGAGGAGCACAAAGATATGTAAATCTTGGTAAAACATGTTATATGGAAATGTTCTGCAATTTTTACCACAATTTGTTTAGTAGTAGAAATTTGCACGCTAGTGAATATGGCGCTGGTCTTAACTCAGACCCAGGAATTGAGTGAACCCGGGCTGTATACCTAAATAGTTGAGTTATGTTTTACATCATTAATCATAGTATAATGGAGACTGAATGACAGTCATAAATTGTGGATGTTAATGTTGAATTATGGTGAAGTTCACTTTGTTAGATGATCTTTCAGACATTTATTGCAAAAACGTTACTTTTATAGTCGTTAAAGCTATTTGGTGCCTAGCATAAAAATCTTGCTCGATAGAATAACAAATTGTGATGTGATCAAGTTTGGAAAACATTATTTATGTAGATAATGAAATATCACATTATGTGATGTAGTTTACTTTGGTTTGATTTGATTTATTTGTATAGTGTATTCTCATTTGTGTTGGTCTCATTATGTTTTTAAATTACATGTTTAAAATATGGATACTTCAGTTATCCAATTAGAGTTCATATACGATGTCATATATGTAATTGTATCAATTAGTTAACCACCTGTTTTTTTTCCATTTTGACTTTCTATGTTAAAGCTTCCCTCTCACAGATTGACCATTTTAACAATTTTTTTAAATTTTTTGTCCTGGAAAGAGTAATTTTTTGCGTAAATATCTGCAAACGAATGGTACGCGATTGCTGACAAAACAAAACAGATCATAGAATTTAATATTTTTGTTGGAAAATTAATGTTTTATGGCTTAAACCCTTACTCACAGATTAAGAAAAATGCATTAAACATCAATTTGAACTTAAATATGAGCATCTGCGATCTAATTTTTTGTCAGCAGTCTTATATAGCTGGTTTCCATGGATTTTCGCAAAAATTGGCTCGTTCCATGATAAAAAAAAAAACAAAGTTGTCTAAACGTTCTATCTGTGAGAGTGCAGCTTTAAGAAGAATTATAATTATTTCAGATATGGAGATTTATCTGAATAGAATTTTGTTTTTTCGTATTATGTGTAAGAAATAAAAACATTTTCTTACAATAACCCTCAAGCTGTAGGTATTGTTTATATGAGATTTTATCATCCAAACTTAGTTATTGTGAAATGAAATAAAATCTTTTTTTTATATGTTTGTTTTGTGAAGGCATAGTTCTAAAATTCTAAGCATCAGAGTATGTCACTGTGAAGTGTCAATGTATATGAAATGGGATTTTCATAAAAAATGAAAATTTATAATTTAAATAAAATGGCCAGAAACATGTTCAAAATCAGTAGCATATAAGTTATAATACATTGTGTGTATTTGACCTCCCTATGAAAAGTTTGTGAACTTTTAACTTACCTATAAAAACATGGTAAGCTTAGACCAACCTCTGAAAAGCAAGTAATTCCTCAATAATTGTTACAGGGCGGGCTTTAAAAATTGGCCACTGTCAATTTCTGGTCTCTGCATCAAAAACACATGTTCTGATCTACATGTACATTGACGCTGCATTTTATGGAAAGAGTTTTGTGTAGATGTATACTTCCACAATATCTGTGCAATATATGTTATTATGTATTTATTATCTGTGTATTATTATCATCATCAGTCTAAACTGTGTATACTTCATGGTGATGTATTATTGTTTTTTCAAATGGAAATTAAGGAAATCATATAAATGTGAGGAATGACATTGATCGGTCCAATGAAATTATCCGAGAGTCAAAAACTAGGAAATGCCTATATTTATATGTAGTGAACCTAAGTCTGTAAAAATCTTCCAACAGATTAATTCTATTTGAAGTTGAAAAATGTATGCTTTTCAGAGTGTACATGTATTCATTTATGCTAAGAAAACTACAAAGTTTGTCGGTATTTTTGCTGGAATTAGAATAATGAGGGAGATTGATTAATGGTTTTTAAAATAGCAATGTCTGTCTATGATAATGTGAATGAACGACTATAGGAAATTTATGATGATTATAGAACAATGTCACTGATTGACTTTTATTGTCAATTAATTCTGAGAAAATAATTTGTTGTCATAATTGACAATTCAAGTTGTAAAGCTGACAGTGTCCTTCGATGCAAAACATATGGGTTTTGTTTAAGTGAATTATAAGAAAATTAGGGTTATGATTTTGCTGCGTAGCTTGAAAAGGGAAGATATAGACTGAAACTCACAAGCATGGTACTCTTTGTTTCATTACTGGCAAAAAAATATGGGTGTATGCCTTTAACATTGCTGCCCACTAGTAAACAAGATCATTTAAAAAAAAAAGATATGGCCTTTTGGGTCCTCAACAGTTAATTTTGACATGAAAGGTTGGCTTGTACTTTTGTTTTTCTGTAACGGCCCGATACTTTAAGAATAAGGAAGGATTGTAATTAGTACAACTTAATGCAGTTAATTATTTTATGACGAAGTGAAGAAATTACTAAAACTTCAATAGAAAAACTCATAAATTTTAAATGATGTTAAAAAGTTGACAATTTACTGAAGGAATAACATCGTAAAATGCTAAAATGAAAAATAATATTATATCAAATTTATCTTTGCTCAGTGAGTTTTACCTTATACAAAAGTCTGAATTAAGGGGCATTAAAAAGGAATAAAGTTGATTTAATGCCTTTATTCCGTCATCAACTCGAGACTTTGAGTCTTCTTGGTGCATAGGTGTCATGGTATTCTATGCGGCGATTTGTTTTCTTTCATGTCATTTCTTTAAATATCAATGTGCTAGAGCTGTCTAGGTAAAGGTTAGTGATTATTTGTTTTAAATTTATTATTTGGTTGAAATTATAAATTTTTCGCATAACCTGTCACGATATTTCTTTACCAGTGATTAATATAAAATGCTTGCTAAGATCTCCAAACCTAAGTGCAGATTTTTGATTCTTAAACAGAATGTACAATGAGACTTAATTTTCATTCCAAATTTGTATATGGGCCCGATTAAACAATGATTTAGATAATCACCATTTTCATCCCAGCCAAGTTAATTTTTAAATGTCTGAGTCTTAAGAATACCAACGATTTCCAAGTTTATTCTCTTTGTTACATATAATTTGTCAAGAATGAAATCAATCAAATGTTCATGGAATTGTATAGTGATTAAATTTTGCATGGTCTTTTTTTCATGATTTCGGTTAATAGATATTTTGCTTGGTTATAAATTCTCGATCCTCTCTATTCAAGTTCAAGTTATTCCCGCTCGCGAAATTTAAACACCCTACGGTATGTCCAAACTGTGATCTAAATGTCAGAGGTCGTACGAACTGAATTTCAGTGTGTGTATGAATAATGTGAATTGATTACCATATATTTTTTGCCTAGAATTACAACACAATCGTGATGTTTTGATTTCTGTTCCACCTTGCTACATTTTTGTTTATTGACATTTCCCATTTATTTGATTGATTTTTCTGGAGAATTTGATATTTGGAAACAAAATTGTTAATTAATGGGTCGTGAAAAAAGGAATTTGTGTTGGTGTGAAGCATAAGTGACTAGGCCTTTTTTTTAGAAATTAGTAAATTTAGTATTAGGATGAATTAACAAAATATGTAAAAATGGTTATTAGTCTCTATTTAATAGCCATTTGTCATGTATTTTGTAAATAAAATCTTCCAAGAATTTTTTTTCTCTCTAAACCAAAAAGGGTTAAACAGATGTTTACACGGAGTCGTTTACTTAAGTTAAAGTTTGAATAGCAACGAGTCTGTTCTTAATTTACAGTCTTTTTATAGCCTTAGTAAGAATTTATCGAAATAGGAAACCACAAACTATTAATTCTTATCAGGGGTTGGAGCAAACTTGTAACAAAATTTAGAAATTCCATCACATATGAGAAATCTTTCCTTAAAAGTGTTGCAGTTGATTTAAATGAGGACGCAATGATGGTATGTACATTTTCGGGGTTAGAACATGGAAGGATCGCAGAATGCGGTCTTCTTCCATAAAAATCAAGTTTGAAGCTATCCTTTGAATGCCCTTTCTGCTTGAAATGCAAGTTCAAAATCTAACAGAACTATCTTGAAAAAATAACAGCGAATATTTAAACATTGCAAATAAAGATATATGTTAATTTGGGTTTTCTTTGTGAGACGACAATGCAGAGCAACTGTATTGTTTTGTTCTCAGGTTTGTATAGATTATGATTGGTATATTTTTTATGGTGTACCTTTTTTCATTAAAAAGTACTGTGTTACTGAAAGGGGATTCTCTTGGGGATAAGCTAGAATGATGGTTTATTGTGAGGACAGGTGATGAAGTATGTTTACTTGAAAGTTTAAGGAAGTTTTCTCTCCACCATTTTTATATGCTTCAATATTCTTCGACTGTCTGCTTTAAGGACGGTGAAGTTGCTTAATGCATAAATTACTGTTGAAATAAGTTGTTAAGGACTTGTCTTGACACTATGTATTGAATAAAGGCATTGTTTTAAGCTGGCTTATGCTAGGGTAATTAGAGAATATTAATTAATGAAAACCAAGTTTGACAGGAGATATCTACATAATTGTCTCATAAAATAACAAGAATTGAATTCAAACAAGAATTTAGTAGCTTGAATACAGTGGTACAGCAGTCAGTTTTTTTTTTAAGTTTTATGGAAATCCTCAAGCCAAGGGATAGTTATACAAGGTCTAACAATTGAGTTCTTGTTTTATATTTTGCACTGGAAATGTGTTACCTAAGGAATCCAACCCACAAATAAACTGATTCTCTGATAACTCTATCAGCCGTGATGTTAAATTTTCATGACTGAGTCATGACCACAAATAATTTTGATTTCATTTGAAAGGGTATTACTCGCTGATAACTAATAAATCTGATATAGGACCAAAACTACATTGTTTGTAAGTTCTTGTACCATGTACTTTTTTTATCTTTATTTCAACTGAAATCAGATGTGTAATGGACTACTGGTGTTTGTAATTTTTCAAGGTCACACTGAAGCTTGTTGGATACATTATTTATAGTATAAATGTAAAGGCAAAAATCTACTAGTATTGTCTGATGATTTTGGGACGGCCATAATTATACCATATTAATCTTTACAATACATAATCTCTTTGCTAAGTACTAACAAATTATCAATTCATAAACTACAAAGTGATGAAATCTTTTCTCTTAGCAAATGCTTTGTTTACGTCAATAGAAATTAAAAATACTAATTGGAAACCGCTGTACAACTTGTAAGCAGCTTTGAACTTTGATATTACACTTAATACGTTAATGTTATTTCTTTGACCTTTTGAATTGTGGGATGTTTTTATTACATCAGTCAATAGTTGTGGTCACTCTGATGATCAAAACATACGAACTATTAGTTGCAAAATTGATGATGTTTATGTTCTTGTTATTATGATACTTAATGATAAAGTCATTGTTGAATTTGCTTGAAGTACTTTTGTGAACGTAGTGACGTATATAACACATTGGTAGTGGCGTATGTATTTATCTCGTGCATTTATTATTTCACCAATATACTTGAATATGTTAAAAGTTTTTGTAACCAAGGCAATGTTTTTGAGTCCTTTATTATCAGAATATTGTTACTTCTATGTATTTACCTAGCCTTCAACTTAGACCGGATATTAACCAATTGTTTTGTCCGCTTGACATTAAGCAAAGAAATACCATGACACCTAATATGACATAATTATTATGATGGCCATTAGAAGTCTTAATTGGCAAAGGTTATGTTTCTATATATCATCTTCAAACGACATGTAATGCTTTCTTTGAGATAAAATGATGCCAGAGATTTGACAGTTATAAAGATTGCTTGCAATGCAGTGGTAACTCTTTCAATACATTCATGTAGTTATTTCAGTTTTGTTTGCAACTTATAAATGGTCGCCTAGTGAACATCATGCTGCTCTTTGACTTTAATTTCCTTCTTGACAGACACTTACAGCAACAAGAATACTTTTAATTGCCCATGATGTCCATCTTTTCCTTTGTTTACCAACTTATTTGTCTGCATTCTGCAAGTAATTTTTCCTTATTATCAAAATAGCTTTTAATTTGTTTTGAAGTCATGATGTATGGTGAAAATATAAATTGACAAAAGCCTTTTAAAGAAACTGCAAGAAAATCGTTTATTTTAATTGACAATTTGGTATTTCTAAAAATGCCTTAACAATTTAAAGCTACCATGGAGCACACTTTTTTTTAATATCCCTCTTACAGCTGTAAATTCTGGGTCTTCAAGGTACTGCAGCTTGGTCACAGTTTTCCTTTGTTGAGTTCTTCTGAACTATTTTTTCCCTTATTAATTGATATGGTCATGTTGGGATAAACAGGGTGAAATAGGGTTTTCTAAGACTATTGATAAGTTGGATGATTTTATGATTGATTGTTGCATAGACCTTCATACGACTGTGTTAGACTGTTAGTACTTCATTATGCATAAGCCATATGAAATATACTTGGCATTAATGAGCTTACTTAACCTAATTAACTGCTAAAAATGGAAATTGATCAATTATTTTGTCATTTGAAATTCTTCAACGCTATGTGACTTATATGGATATGTTTTTGGGACTCAGGTCACTCCTTCACGGTAAGCATTACAGGTTAGTAAATGTGTAAGGCGTAAACATTGATGCATCAGAATAAAGTATGTCAGCACATCATGCTAAGCCTAGCTTTACGAGAAAAGGTTTCAAGGTTTTATTGGCTAAGATGACAAACAAATCAGAAATTAAATGTCTCAAAAAGCAAACATTTGTGTGTTCTTTCCGTCATTTAATTAAAACTGATCTTAATTATTTTGGTGTAGTTACAGGTGCCCTTCTGACAGCCTCATACTTTATGAAATACTGTTGCTGTAAAATAGTGCTTAAATTTATTATGTGACATAGTAAAGTTTATACAAGAAATAAATAGTCATGTTTTGGGCATTTATTACTTGCCATGTGTTTATAATACCTCATACTATACACAAATGTAAAGTGTCCAAGTTGTTTATGTTTAAAATCAAGCAGTTCTAAAGCAACTAGAAATAAAACTTGATTATGCTAGCTTTTTAGGTGCCAGCATTGATGGTGCCTGTTCTGAACTTGTGTGCTTATTTAAAGAAAGTGCTGTTTTTACCTGATTAGAAAATAAGTCTTTGGCATACAGTAACTGTAATGAATTACCATGTATCATAATTCATATGCTTTGCATGTTCTTCAACATTTCGTATTTAAGCCCTGTTACATACTGTGTTTGAATATTTTAATGATACTAATGTATATGACAAACTGGTATATATGTGTATCAATAATTTATTAGTTACTTCTACTAATGAAATGTGAACATGATTGTTGTGGTCTGTAATTTTGTAAATTGTACATACTTCTAATACTGATGTGTGATTCTATGCTTAGAATTTCAGTTGCGAATTTGCCTCAGCTTTGTGAAGATTTTTTTTTCGACACTGGAAATAAACTGCTACTCATGTCTGTTTATTTTTCATCTCATCTGTTGTGCGAAAACATATTGTCAATGAATGTATTGTCCTAGCCTTTGTGTTGGCAACAAGCAACACCGTTCAAAATATCCTTATCAAACTTGGAACAAATGTTGGAGATTCAGTGCACACATGGCTAGCAAAGCCCAAAACTCTTAGTTATGCACTTTGGTCGACCATGACAAACAGAAAGCTGTGCGCGTTCAGTCCAAGACCAGTGTCTTAACTTTGGTCCAGTAAATCATTATATATAATACGCGTAACAAGAGGTGAAAGCTATACTATTTTATGTGGGGGTTTTTCTTAAAAGGTTTTTGCTATCATCTTTCAAAAGTAACTAGTGATTTGTGGTCACTTTCAACAGATATATCCCGATTCATCCGAACGCCTTTCAAAGAATGTGACGGCTTTTATCATATATACGAAATAAACATGTCCTTCATGACATGTGGGTCGCTATCAAAATTCGTATGCTAATAGAATTAGCCATCATTAATACGTCCGTATGGGGTGTTAAACTAACTAGGATATGTCTGTTTTGCTGCTGGACCAGAGACCTACTGACCATCAGTTTACCATGCTACAGGCATATTCAATGTATATTGTTACATTACTGACCCACAAATGGAATGAGATGGTATGGATCTGACAGCTGAATAGAATGTAAAAGGTCAACCATTGGAAGCCAGAATATATGTTCAGATGAAAAGTTTGCCAATCCGATCCGATTTGACCGCCCCGATACCCCAGTAGGAAGAGCGTTCGCTTCGGGTGCCGGAGGTCAGGGGTTCTAATCCATGCCGAGTCAAACCGAAACACGTTAAAATATGGTGCATAGCGCTCGGCATTTAAATGGTAGTACTGGGAAAATGGTGTAACCAGTTCAACCCAGGAAAGTTGCATCACGTGTATCGATGCTTTATACTACAATAGCTAATGGTAGAATTACAAAGGGTAAACTCCTCTTTAACCCTACAAACCGATGGCACCATTTAAAAAAGCCGAACCTACATTTTTTGCTATTTCGGGGTTTTCATCGTTTTATTAACATATTTTAGTTTGCCGCCTTTTCTGAAAACACCGGACTTATCAGCCAATAGAAATTGCGTTTACTGGTCAGAAGAAAAACACGAACCTACATGGTGGTGTTAGTAGTTTATACTACGGGTCCCGGCGTGAGCGCAACTGACAACTTCTGTACATGCCAGGGGCAGTGGTACAGTGCGAATGGTCGTAGAAAGGATTTCATAACCAATCACAACAGAAGTGACCAGAACCTACGTGTCATTGTATATATGACATTTTATATTGCTTTTTTGTATCTCCTGAAAAAGTACAAAAATGTAAGTACGGCATTTTTAAATGGTGCCATCGAAACATTGTTTAGGAAAGTTGAGCAAGCGGCGCGTAAAACAGCTTTTCACTTACTAGAAGCCAGTGGGCACCTAACATGGCTTCACCTAGGAAGTGGATTATTCCTGGCTTTTCCTGGTTTCAACAGGAATGCATTCTTATTCATCAGAGGTTTTGCCAATGATAAATCTATGTGCTACGCATAGCATAATCACTCTGGTGTAAGAGAATGCAGGAATGCCGCCCGGAAATAGAACCGTGGCCGTGTTCACATCCAGAATCAGTTGGAATTCCCCTTGTCATGTATAAACCTGTTTCTTGTAAAACCACTTCCCTTATAGTAGAACACGTGTGTTAACTTGTTGTTTCTGTAATAACAACACGTCTCTCATCCCAGTGGTTTCAGAATTTACTTCAGTACAACTAAACAATTTCAAGTAAATTACTGTAATACAAATGCCAAAACGGTGGCAGGTAACATACAGCTTGTTCTGATACTACAGAAAGCAGGCACTGCGTGGCCAATGAATCTCCTCACAAAGCAGCTGGGTCATCTTGCTATTGTGGAGGTCAATGCATATAACAGAACAGAACAGCACAGAACAGAACAGAACATATTTTATTAAGACTTGTACAAAGTACATCATTTCTTAACCACATATGAATAATAAATAAACAAACACATGGTATGACATAGGTTATACATTCTATGAAATAGAATCATAAATGTATTCAAAAATACATATTCAAATCATATAACGTTGCTACTATACCGACCACAAATAAGAAGCTGGTAATGACCACTGCATGGTCTTCATTGACCACTATCAAATACCAAGGGTGTTGGAAACGGTTGGATGCTGGAAGTGGTTGCTAGAAAAACAAGCCGTATGTACCATTTTACTCAGCGATTACGTTTGCTGTCAATATAACACTTAGCGGTAAATGATATACAATATGGATTTCATAGCATCACTTCCTGACTCAGCCATAATTAATAGGTTAACTGTGAATGGGAATTTAATCAAACTTAACACATTTTAGAGCACTTTGAAGAAGTGTGTTGCGCATACAATTCGTACTCATATCTCAAAATGTTTGATTTAAATAATGTCCACACACGTTACAACGTTAATGTGAATTTGAAAGCAAGCCGAAGAATCTTAACCAAATATTGGCGAGGAACTGAGGGGAATAGATGGTTATTGATTGTTGACTAAAATACTCTGCCTTACATTACCTACTTGAAATAGTCTAAACGTACTCAGCCAAAATATCGGGGTTCAATTAATTAACTGCACACTAGTAATACACTTGCGAGATGAAAGCAATATTCATATATGCTAGTACATATAGGTGTATAAGTAATGCACCAGTCAATTGTAACCAAGCCCCCTCCCCCCCCCCCAGGTCCGGGGAATAGCGGGGACTTTGACTTTCGGTCCAGCCAACCCCGGCTAAAATCCCCGTCCTGCGGGGACGAACAAATGTTTAAATCCCTGCCAAATGCCCCCGTACCCCAGGGACCCTGGGTAAGGCCCAATCCCCGCTATATCTAAAGCGAAGACAAAACCACCGCATTCACCCGGCACTGCGGGGCCACCTAAAAGGTAAAAACACGGTCCATTTCCCCGGCTATCCCCGGTATACCCCGGACCTGGGGGGGGGGGGGGGCGTGGTTACAATTGACTGGTGCATTACTGCTATGGAACTAGCTTATTGTATTGGGAATTCATATTAAAAAATATACTCTTAGCTAAAGACAGGCACTTATCGGTTATAGTTTCGAGCCACTAAGAGTATATTTTTTGTATTGCCTGTGAACAGAATTGTAAAGAAGTAAAATCAGGCATATCGCGCCTATAGCCTTTCAGCGTTTTTGTTGTATCTTGTATTATACGTATGAGTCCGCCAAAATGCTATCAATTGAAAACTAATTAATTTCTTGCGCACTTTTAATTTTCGATAATACTGATACAAAAGATCGTATCTACTCGGCGATCTCCGGCAACCATTGGAAAACATGCCGCGGTCTTTAATATATATATATTGGCTATCAAAAGATTCGCTCTATTTCGGATTTCCGTTTCACAACTGAGTTAGAAGTATCACCCGACGATAAATGACTGAAAACTATAAAAATGAAGTTGTTTATACTGGCATTCAGTGTAAATTAAGACTTGGTAAAAGATAAGTAATCTTTTCAAAATTCAAACATATGGTGTCCCTCCTCTTAAACTACAAACATATCAAAAGACCACCCAAAATGTTTTCAGTAGGGACCCATCCCTTTCTTGTGTATTATCAGGGTCATTCGAACCCCAACAAATCGCACTAATATTTGTTTATTACAAGGAGGAAACATACTCGGGCGTGATTCATATGTGAACCCGCCAGTTATGTAAACTAATTCACTGACGGAGAGTGTGAGCCTGATTGTCCCAGTTTGTGGACAACCTGAAATATCATTATCTATGACGTTACCTCTCCCATATCCAGGCAATTATCTCGCTCGTAAGCTGTCAGCATATGCCGTACTGGGGGTGATGGTTCAAGGTCATTAGTAATGTTGTTAAGATACTTGACAATTTATGTTTACGTATATTTTTATTGTAGTATTAGTATGCTTCTCTCAAAGAGATGGAAAGACAGTGTCTTTGATTACTCTTCTCTCTTGTTAGAATTTAGAAGGTACCATGCAATAGGACTGATTATTGATTTTGGTCACTATAAGTATACTTTCGGTCATTCATGGATTTATGCTTTTCCTATGCCGTATACTTGTAAAAAAGTCAAATCGGTGTTTAACGTCAGTTTACGATTAAACTCTATACATGAGTTATTGAATAAGTCCTAACTGCTAGAAATCATCAAAGTTGGACTCTCGCGGTTGAAATTAAGTTACCGTTTCTTTAGCCATTATCACAAATCCAGGGGCTAGTTCAGGATTCCACGTTGGAGGGGGCGTAACTTAAGGGCGTAACCTTTTGAACTACGCCCCTCCCTCGGAACCGAAATTTATTTGGTTTAAAGTGTTGACAGGGGGTTGGGGGTACTCCCCCCTTGAAAAGTTTTACAATTTATAGCCCGAAATGGTGCATTTTGGGCGAACTGTATTTCTGTTTTATCCCTTTTTTGAGATACAAAGTACACATGGACAATTTTAGGGGGCGCGTGCCGGGTCTGATAGAATAGAATCATTTTGTCATACAAAAATGTACATGAACTGAAAGGACACATGCAGAGTATCTAAAATTGTGTATAAACTGCCTGAAATTAAGTAAACACTTGTCCCAGTCTTATAGGAAACCTTTTACTTATCTTGCACAACTAAAACAAGAAATATCATTCAAAAAGATACTGACAGACAGAAAATTTATACTCGGCCGTGGTTAACCAGCGGGATGATGGTGTCCGAATAGTTTCAGTGTTCAACATGTAATAGAGATTGTTTTTGGTTTTTGGCTATATTTTGTAAAACTGACATAAAAAAAACCTTACAGCGATAATAATATCTGAAGCGAGCATTCGGAACTCCTCGGCCATTTTTTCAAAAACAACCTCGGATGTATGCCGGTACATCTGTTGAAGTAGTCCGTATTTTTTTGAATAAAAGCATTAATTAAATGTAGTGTTTAAGAGTTGTATTCATTGCTCTCAGTTTAAATTGATCTATTTGCAGCGGACTTAAACGTACCACTTTTTAAGTATGTAAACCGTCCATATACATTCGCGGTTGTTTTTGAAAAAATGGCCGAGGAGTTCCGAATGTGAAGCGAGATGTCTTTTGCTTCCTGCAATAACCAAATATGACGTCACAAGCCACGTGGTATGTCCACACTGGATATCGCTAGGAGGGAAAACACAGCAGGATCGCATTACACACAAAACAGTCAAGTCAAATCAATGTATATACTATTGTTACCGCTTTACTCGTTGTGTTAAAGCTGCACTCTCACAGATATACCATTTTTTTACAGCTTTTTTATTTTTTACCTTTGAAAGAGCTAATTTTTACGTAAATCTCTGCAAACCAATGATAAAAGATTGCTGACAAAAGATCAATCGCAGATTTGCATATTTTCTTTCGAAAATTAATGTTTAATGGGTTCAACCGTTACTAACGGTTTAAGAAAAATGCATAAAACATTAATTTTTGAACTTAAATAAAAAAAAATCTGCGATCTGTTCTTTGTCAGCAGTCTTATATAACCGATTTCCATGGATTTTCGCAAAATTGACTCGTTCCAAGACAAAAAAAAAATTGGTCAAAACGTTCAATCTGTGAGAGTGCAGCTTTAAAAGATGATCTGTTATACCTACGGGAAGACTCGTTCGGGGGAAATAAAATTTCTTTAACTTTTTAGCAATCCGATTTCCGACATTCTTTTTTTCTTATTTGACTAAATTTAAAATGACCAATGGGCTTTCTAGTTTAAGTTTATAATGACCAATGAAATTCTTCATCTTATTTAGTTCATTTCTGTGAATTTCACAGAAAGTCAGGTTGTTTTCAGACGGCCTAACGGCCGAAAAATTGCCTAAGACAATTCTCAAACTCGCTCATTATATGCCTTTTCCTATAATCGGATTATGACATCTTTGCAAAATATATTTCACAGTCTTATCACTGACAAAAGGGTGAACGACTCCTGGTAATTGCCTCACTGTCTCAATATGACCTATTGTCAATGTCCATTGGTGTAGTGTGAATACCTTGAGCTAGCCACCATGTCAAAATAAAAGTTTAATAGTTGGTCTGGTCTTTGTTAAAGTAAACAGCGTTAATAACGACGTCGTTGTCAATTTTCAAATCTTTACTGCTCATGGAGTATGATGGACACATGGGTGTTCTGTAGTGTTTCTAACATTTATTGGGCCAACTGTTTCAGCTGAACCTGTTTATATATCGTTATTTAAGGCACTTTATCCCATGTTTAATTTATTTGACTTCCATTTCACCTGTATCGTGATATATATATTGTTTCTCTTAAGCACACGTGTTGAATTTATGATGCAATACCGGGATAATGCATTTTAGTCTGGAAAATTTCGGTGAAATTTGCGGGTAGTTGGTTCGTCGAGTAACATGTTTTAGGAAATTCGGGTTTGAAATTGCATTTGTTTTTGTTAAAACTGTACATTTTCTTAAAGATTGACACTAACTCTACAAGGAAAGTCCAAATATGTAGAGTTTGGTTAAGATTTGATAAAGTTATGGCCTCTTAAACAGGGTCATGTCGGCAAATACATGGAAATTCAGGGTCAAGTCGTCACCCTTTACAAAGATAATAAAATAAAAAAATAAAAAAAAATAAAAAAAATGCCAATTTTCACAAGTTACAGTTACCACATCATATTCTTACTACAATTTGATAAAAAAAATGATAAAAAAAAATAAAAATGATAAAAAACCAAAAAAAAAAAAAACCGGACGGGGGCGTGGTGTGTCAAAACAACGCAACCTGTCCCTGTGATTGATATATGCTAAAACATTGCATTTGAAGCCAACGATTTTGAATAGCTTTAGTAACGCTTTTCAATAAAAGGCATAAAGGCTAAATTATCCCATAGCCAATGTAAGTGTCCTTGTGGGCGAGCGGTTTTGATGTCAGTTTTCTAATAAAAGATCTTGACTCTATCGGCGTGCGTTTGCTCCCCACTAAACCAATTATTTTATACTTTTAATGTATTATTTATGAAAGTTCAGTATCAAAGAGTAACACATGATAAAATTAGTGTTTTCAGATGCATCACCGTGAAACAAAAATTTGATCCCAAAACATTAGCGAATCCCTTTAAGTGTCGTATACCTTCGCTACTCGTTCCATTACTGGTATACTAGGTGGTTGTCCTCACTAGGGCAAACGAACTGTGTATTCTGTCATTTCACGACAATCAATGAACCGAACAGCCATTTAGTGCAAAAAGCCGAACAACAGTTTGTTTTTATACGAAATTACAATTAACTTGACATTGAGTGGGCTGCCCTTTGACTTTTTATAGTCTTTTTCTCGCTGGGGAATGCTGATGATGCTAATTAAAATCTCAAATTTGACAAGCTGTATTAAAAAAGTTAACGTTATTTTTTGGGCATGATTTGAATCATCATTATCTCGATCGGTTATGTCAGTAGAATTAAACAAAACGAGACGGTGATTTTTTTATGAGTAATGCCAGGAGCACAGTCGCTGAGGTCATAAACGTCGAAACATTTGCATGCGTTTTACTTATTATCATATGAAGATACTGAGGCTCTTTGCCTTAATTAATGTGCAAAATTAATCAAATAAGATTCCATTTAATATATGTACCAGTTGGTCCGTATGACTTGATTTATACAAAATATTTCTTCCTTTCAAAACGACTGAAAACATTTTGGCTTTTATTTGTATTATTTGAAATCAAGAAATCAAACAAGACTTAACAAGTAAGTAAATTGTTAATTTAAAGTGGGTTTTATTGAAGTAAAAGATTTTCCGTAAAATGTGAAGCGAGTGTCAATAACTAAATAGCTTTAAAAATCAAATACTGTTGCTTAAACTGACCAATAAAACTTAATGCTTTGTTGTTTTTTTCTGTTAACTGTAAGAATTTCGTTAATGATTTCTCAATAGCGAATAGTTCATAATGGCATGAAAGCTTCAGAAATATTCAAAATTATCGCGTTAAAACCGACCGCCAGGTGGGGTAGAAATCTTGTATCCGGAATAGCCTCAGTTGCAATATATCGCCTAAGCACCATTTTATCCCCTACTTACGTCATTTAGGGGAAAGGGGCGCAACTCTTCTGCGCCATTTCATCAATTAATTGAAAGGGTGTGTATTAAGTGATATAAAATATTGTTTATAATATTTCGGTTTTTTGACAGAGTTCATATGTAAAATATAAAAGTTTATGATATATTAAAGTATCATATGATTGATAATAAAATTTACTTCTCATCACTAGCAATGTCTTTGAAAATGCCAGTGTTCATATACGAGGGTACTATAAAAAAAGATATAGTAAAATTATATAAAGTATTGGAATTTGCAATTTCGCTCAAAATGTCCATTGAAAGATGTTGGTCAAATCTTAAATTATGAGCCATACACATTTCTACTTGAACATTTCGTAGAAATGAATTGAATAATGAAAGGTTCAAGTACGAGTACATTCCATTCCAAATAAGACTGTTAGTCATTGAATGAGAGGTGTTGATTAAACAAATAAGTAAATAGATATCTAAAGGTGGTCAATTAAGTTATGGGGTAAAAACACACACTTTTTCTGTAATTTATGTTGTCGTGGTAAAGGAAATGGTAGAATGAAAATTTGAGTAGCCACTTAACACAGTGAATTAGAACGGTCGTGACTGAAGCTGAAAAAAATGACTCAAACTAACATAAACGTTCGGGTCTAGACACGTAAACATGTAAACAGATGCTAATGCTGATCATGTCCTATTATTGACAAGTGATAAACACACTTAATATATTTACAACTCTATTTCCTTCCAGGTTCTACCAATAAATTAAACACGTAAATGACGAATGTAAATACACTGCCCCACGGCCCAATACGTGGTGTAAGGTGTCAACATACATAATTAGCAGGACCAATTAACAATCAATGAGTTTGGCATGTGGTGGCTTGTACAGTGTGATCGTGTTCGGAAGTACATGTAGACGACAGAGTTATCGCCAATTAGGCACCCCACCCACATACACACCTATATCCTTCTGTTACAACTATTTTTGAATATCATTGTGTGAAAATCTCCCACGTAATTGTTTTTTTTATCTATAATAGCGCATGTAAAAACAACTAATTAATGGGGGAAGGGAGGGGGGCGGAGTCACTCTTATTCCTAGAATACCATAGCAGCTCGGAAGTCAGGGACAATGGTGCAAACTAATCCTTTTGGGCGTTCTGAAGTCCGTTATATTGTATTGGAAATGGGCAGTTTTAGGATCAAGTAGTCAAGTACACATACTACAACTTCGGCTGATTGTTTTTTTATGTTTTTTTTGTTTGTCAGAATCATGTGGTTTCACCCGTATACTCGCGTATATAGGCAGCTACGCGCCCGGAAGTACGAGTACGTTAAGGAAACTATAACAAACAATGGCCGAGGTGTTACGATTGACTGAAAAGTACTGTTTATTACCGGGAAGTTTTTATTTCGCGATGACTTTTAATGACTCTTTCGTTAATTGGTGTAACTTTCATTACCTCATGACTGAAATTAGAATTAATAGGACAAAGGTTTTTGTACTAATCGCTTGTTTTGTGTATTATTTATCTAATGTAAGTTATAAAAATACTACAAAGTAAGCATCTGTCTTCAGTTGCTTACTTTAGAGTTAGAGTTAGATGACATGAAGTAAAATATTACTTATTAAGAACGGGGCCCCCGGGGAGTGAACGTACCTAACTGACTTAGAATACAACCTTATTGGCTGACACATTGTACATGCAAACTCTGATGCAAGGACCTTTAAACACGAATTTTTAATGATTAAGCCTAGAACTTAATGGTTGCCTATCTGCAATTTCATTGGCCGCAAATGTAGGTTGTATTCTGATGAGTGGTAAAACGGTGTACTACTCGTTTTTGATTATGCTCTAACTTTTGATATGGTTCAAGTGTATTACTTTTTATTTTTATACGTTGTCTTTAAAATTAAATGGACCATTCCCTATGAAGTTATGCTAGTTTCAAAACAGCCAAAACGAGTTGAGTTATCTGATTAACATTTTCATTGACCCAAACACAAAAGGCTACCCATTATATTTAGACTGAGAAAACAACTCACTCATACACATACCACCCTTGAATGCATCCAGAACGCATCGATGAGGTAAGGAAGGGAGGCATCAAGCAACACTGAAAAATAGAAGGCATCAAGAAACATTAGACTATTGAATGCATTAAGCAACACTGAAATATAGATGCCATTAAGCAACACTGAACAATATATATTCCATTAAGCAACACAGAACTATATAAGGCATCAAGCAACACTGAAATATAGATGCCATCAAGCAACACTGAACTATAGATGCAATTAAGCAACACTGAACTATATAAGACATCAAGCAACACTGAGCTATAGATGCCATTAAGCAACACTGAACTATATAAGACATCAAGCAATATTGAACTATAGATGCCATTTAGCAATATTAAACTATAGATGCCATTACGCATCACTGAACAATATAAGACATCAAGCAATATTGAACTATAGATGCCATTTAGCAATATTTAACTATAGATGCCATTAAGCAACACTGAACTCTAGATGCCATTAAGCAACACTGAACTATAGATGCCATTAAGCAACACAGAACTCTAGATGCCATTAAGCAACACTGAACTATAGATGCCATTAAGCAACACTGAACTCTAGATGCCATTAAGCAACACTGAACTCTAGATGCCATTAAGCAACACTGAACTATAGATGCCATCAAACAACACAGAATTCTAGATGCCATTAAGCAACACTGAACTATAGATGCCATTAAGCAACACTGAACTCTAGATGTCATTAAGCAACATTGAACTATAGATGCCATTAAGCAACACTGAACTCTAGATGCCATTAAGCAACACTGAACTCTAGATGCCATTAAGCAACACTGAACTATAGATGCCATTAAGCAATACAGAACTATAGATACCATTAAGCAACACTGAACTATAGATGCCATTAAGCAACACTGAACAATAGATGCCATTAAGCAACACAGAACTATAGATACCATTAAGCAACACTGAACTATAGATGCCATTAAGCAACACTGAACTATAGATGCCATCAAGCAACACAGAACTATAGATGCCATCAAGCAACACTGAACTATTGATGCCATTAAGTAACACTGAACTATAGATGTCATTAAGCAACACTGAACTATAGATGCCATTAAGCAACACTGAACTATATAAGACATCAAGCAACACTGAACTATAGATGCCATCTAGCAACACTGAACTATAGATGCCATCAAGCAACACTGAACTATATAAGGCATCAAGCAACACTGAAACATAGAAGGCATCAAGCAACACTAAACTATAGATGCCACTAAGCAACACTGAACTATATATGGCATCAAGCAACATTGACATATAGAAGGCATCAAGCAACACTGAACTATAGAAGGCATTAAGCAACACTAAACTATAGAAGGCATCAAGCAACATTGAAATATAGAAGGCATTAAGCTACACTAAAGTATAGAAGACATCAAGCAACACTGAAATAAAGAAGACATTAAGCAACACTGAACTATAGATGCCATTAAGCAACACTGAAATATAGAAGGCATTAAGCAACACTGAAATATAGAAGGCATAAGCAACACTGAACTATAGAAGGCATTAAGCAACACTGAAATATAGAAGACACCACGCAACACTGATCTATAGAAGGTATCAATCAACACTGAACTGTAGAAGGCACCAAGCAGCATTTAACTATAGAAGGCACCAAGCAACACCGAACTATAGAAGGCATCAAACAGCACTGAACTATAGAAGGCATCAAGAAGCATCAAACTATAGAAGGCATCAAGCAACACTGAACTATAGAAGGCATCAAGCAACACTGATTTATAGAAGGCATCAAGCAACACTGAATTATGGAAGGCTTCAAGCAACACTGAACTGTAGAAGGCATCACGCAACACTAAACTAAAGAAGGTATTAGGCAACACTGAACTTCAGAAGGCATCAAACAACACTGAACAATAGAAGACATCAAGCAACACTGAACTATAGAAGGCATCTACCAACACTGACCTATTGAAGGCACCAAGCAGCATTAAACCATAGAAGGCACCAAGCAACACCGAACTATAGAAGGCATCAAACAACACTGAACTATAGAAGACATCAAGCAACACTGAACTATAGAAGGCAGCTAGCAACACTGACCTATTGAAGGCACCATGCAGCATTAAACTATAGAAGGCACCAAGCAACACCGAACTATAGAAGGCACCAAACAACACTGAACTATAGAAGGCATCAAGAAGCATCAAACTATAGAAGGCATCAAGCAACACTGAACAATAGAAGGCATCAAGCAACACTGAACTATGGAAGGCATCAAGCAACACTGATTTATAGAAGGCATCAAGCAACACTGAATTATGGAAGGCTTCAAGCAACACTGAACTGTAGAAGGCATCACGCAACACTAAACTAAAGAAGGTATTAGGCAACACTGAACTATAGAAAGCATCAAGCAACACTGAACTATATATGGCATCAAACAACGCTGAACTATAAAAGGCATCAATCAACCCTGAAATATAGGAAGCATCAAGCAACACTGAACTATAGAAGGCATCACGCAACACTAAACTAAAGAAGGTATTAGGCAACA
The DNA here is from genome assembly GCF_026914265.1 of Mya arenaria. Lineage (NCBI taxonomy): Eukaryota > Metazoa > Mollusca > Bivalvia > Myida > Myidae > Mya > Mya arenaria. The sequence goes on from NC_069122.1 coordinate 45,710,180, forward strand.
CTGAACTATAGAAAGCATCAAGCAACACTGAACTATATATGGCATCAAACAACGCTGAACTATAAAAAGCATCAATCAACCCTGAAATATAGGAAGCATCAAGCAACCCTGAAATATAGGAAGCATCAAGCAACATTGAACTATAAAAGGCATCAAACAACATTGAACTATAGAAGGCATCAATTAACACTGAACAACAGAAGCCATCAAGCAACACTGAACTATAGAAGGCATCAAGCAACACTGAACTACAGAAGGCTTAAGCAAAACTGAACAATAGAAGGCATCAAGCAACGCTAAACAATAGAAGGAATCAGGTGATACTGAACTATAGAAGGCATCAGGCAAAACTGAACTAGAGAAGGCATCAAGCAAAACTGAATTATAGAAGGCATCAAGCATCACTGAACTACAGAAGGCATCAAGTGATACTGAACTATAGAAGGCATTAGGCAACACTGAACTAAAGAAGGCATCAAGCAACCCTGAACTACAGAAGGCATCAATCAACACTAATCTATAGAAGGCACAAAGCAACACTGAACTATAGAAGACATCAAGCAACACTGAACAATAAAAGGCATCTAGCAACACTGAACTATTGAAGGCACCAAGCAGCATTACACTATAGAAGGCACCAAGCAACACCGAACTATAGAAGGCATCAAACAACGCTGAACTGTAGAAGGCATCAAGCAGCACTAACCTATAGAAGGCATCAAACATCACTGAACAATATAAGGCATCAAGCAACACTGATTTATAGAAGGCATCAAGCAACACTGAATTATAGAAGGCATCAAGCAACACTGAATTATGGAAGGCTTCAAGCAACACTGAACTGTAGAAGGCATCACGCAACACTAAACTAAAGAAGGTATTAGGTAACACTGAACTAAAGAAGGCATCTAGCAACACTGAATTATATATGGCATCAAAAAACGCTGAACTATAAAGGGCATCAAGCAACCCTGAAATATAGAAGGCATCAAGCAACACTGAACTATAGAAGGCATCAAACAATATTGAACTATAGAAGGCATCAATTAACACTGAACAACAGAAGCCATCAAACAACACTGAACTATAGAAGGCATCAAGCAACACTGAACTACAGAAGGCATCAAGCAACACTGAACTATAGGAGGCATCAAGCAACGCTAAACTATAGAAGGAATCAGGTGATACTGAACTATAGAAGGCATCAGGCAAAACTGAACTATAGAAGGCATCAAGCATCACTGATTTATAGAAGACATCAGGCAAAACTGAACTATAGAAGGCATCAAGCAACACTGATATATAGAAGGCATCAAGCAAAACTGAATTATAGAAGGCATCAAGCATCACTGAACTACAGAAGGCATCAAGTGATACTACTACTATAGAAGGCATCAAGCAACACTGAACTATAGAAGGCATCAAGCAACACTGAGCTATTGAAGGCACCAAGCAGCATTAAACTATAGAAGGCACCAAGCAACACCAAACTATAGAAGGCATCAAGCAACACTGAACTATAGAAGGCATCAAGCAACACTATTTAAAATGTAGAAGGCATCAAGCAACACTACAGTATATAAGGTTTTGGTACTTTCTGATATTAAGCCCACGGACTATGACAATGAGACCACTATTATCAACGCACGAATCATGTGATCACTTATACTATGTTATTTAAAAACAAAAAACGCCCGAACCGGATTAAAACTAAAGAACAAGTGAAAAGGGCGCCAAATGAAGAAGGGCGGACAAATGAACTTACGGCAATGAGAAAGAGTTCCCTCTCTTAATAATTATTAGACTCCTCAAACTAAGAGCTGTATTGGCCGTTTCGCAAAGTACATTTATGTCTTCAGGTAAACCTTTCAGATTGATTTGTGATGCTTTTTTAATATACTACTCATTTTTTTGGTTTTGACGAACACTCGTTGATAAGACGGCTCCTATGTCCTCCACTATTTGTTTTATTCTATGCTTTAAATAGTTGGTTTTATCATCACTTACGATCATGATATAATTATGTTAGTGGTTTCATCATATCGTATTCTTCTTTCTTTTTTGTGAACATCAACGTGCAAATTACACTTACAATCACATCACACAGGATGAATGTTTTTGGCTACAAGTTATAACAGTTTCATTCTTTCCTATGCGCCATTATAACGTCGATTTAACGTTCATTATGTAGTTAAAACGTTAATATAAAGAGAAGTGTAAGCATGAAACACACATCTATTTTTTGTGGCATGAGCCTTCTCCACCACTGGCGATCTTCCTATACGCCTTTGGGAATGCCTCGACAAAGAGGACAGGGATTTATTAGTGCCATATGCATTATTTAATACTCAATAAACATCTTATTTTTAACTTGAATGCAAAAGCGAAGGCTGACTGCTTTGATGGGACTATATGATCTTATGGCTAATAAAAACACTCAGACTAGGCATAATTAAATTGGCGGAAAACAATAGCTGTATTAAAGAAAAAATCTAACTTTCCTTAAAATGAAAAATCATGTTAATAGCGGCCATGAATGAAACACGTTTTACGGATTATTTCACCGCCGGTGTTAAACTATTATTTTAACGTATTCGCATTGTCAATTTTACGATTTACAACCCGCCTTTGGTCCACTTGCACGTCCTGCATGGGACGTGATCTACCGCTCAATGGTTTGAACAAGTGGCGTCAACACATATCTCACTTGAACTGTTAGAGTCATAAACATGTTTAAATATGTTGTTAATGTGGATAGTGAAGGTCCTTGCTTCTTGCTAAGCTGTTACTTCCGCTTGAAGCTGTCGAGTTGGCTACACATGTCTCTTCTTGGTAGCCCGTATTGTCACTTTTACATAGGGCGTTTTTGTTGGTAATAAACTAGTTTTGGTTTAACATCGGTTTCATGAACTGTGTTTTTGTTGTTTCTGTTTCAAAAAAAAAGAAAACTAGTTTTATCGATTGTTTTAAGTAAACCGGAACTGGTTTTTGAAACTATTGAAACCCCCTCCGGGGGCGGTTTCGTCGGATCGTATCATCCGAAAACTAGTTCACTACGATCAAATAATATGGCAGATACAATGATGTAACACGTGCTTTAAAATCCATTTAGATAAAACAGGCAAACGACCATCTGTGGTATCATTGTTTTGAACCCCCCCCCCCCCGAAATAATGGTCCCATGCAAAGGCTCCACCATGTGTTTTACAAGCTGTACACAAAACCATGAGTTTGTTACTTCAAGTAAAACTTTCAAAACAGGTTTCCAAACACCCAAAACCATTGAAACCAACACGGAAACGCATAAATTTGAATAGCGACTTAGTTTGAAAGAACCATTGAGCAATATTTCTTAACTCTGAAACTATTGGAATTACCGATTCACTATCAGAGCAAACCAGAACAGATTAAAGTGCCCTTTATTTTTCATCCGTTAAGTAGGCAGTACTAGGCAAACTCCCTAAATAATGATCTGTTGAAAGATTTTCTAGCGAAATTATAATCACTTGCCCCAATAACTTAGATATTATTTATATAGGACGGTCAAATTCTTAAATACAGCATTCGCAAGCCAGCCTTTCCAAATAATATGATTATCATTGTATGCTTTACTTTTTTCATACTTTTTATCAATATATGACAAGATTACAAATACACTTTGTCAAAGAACAATGTTGAATTACAAAGCATCCAAATTGCACATTTTAGTGAAAAAAATCTTCTCATTTTTGTATTTATTTTGAAAGCAACCATTGCACATGTTCATTTATTTGCAGAATCTTAAGTTCGGTTTTAATACACCGAGTAATTTGTGTCACGATATATGTGTTACCTATGTTAATGAGGACAGTTTCTTAGAAACGTTGAACAACATATACGGACCTCACGCTTTAATTGGAAGCTTTAAACGTTTCAGTTTATCCTCATAACTTCAATGGCTAACATGACTTCTGAACAACAATGAACCTATTCACACTTCAGATGTTGGTTTTTTCTGGTTGAAACATCGAGGTTATTAGGTCAGTAAGCCTCCGCACATGGCTTCAGGTACGTGCTACCACGCATATGACAACTAATATATAATACCAGAAAAAAGATGATCTTGTTTAACATAAAAAATACAGCAATATTTCCTCTCCCAAGTCACACCATTTTTCAGTGTTTATTATGACACCTATTTTATCCATACTTTATTTACAAAAAAACATCGTAGATTTACATTTTGTGTCAGAAAACAAAAACACATTGGTAAAAGATCCTGGTGCTTTACATATTCGAATTAATCACACAATATTAATGACACCGCTTTTATAACAATTATGTCGTCCCTATTTTATTCAGTTTGTACTTTTACAGCGATTCACGATTACAAACCTTAGCCTTAACACCTGGATGTCTTAAAGTTCCGGCTGTGATGCAATTTACATTAACACAATTATTAAGTTAAAATGTAGTTTTCTTCGAAGTCCGAGAGATAAGCGAAATAGCACAGATTGAGAAACCACGTCATTACTTAAGGAATAAATTACGTGATTAAAGTCGTTATCCGGGTATGAACGCAGTTGAGCAAATTAAAGCGTGTGGAGTCCGAACTTTAACCAGCCCAACTGCGTTCATATCCCCAATAATGACATCAATCTCGCAATTTATTACATATATTTACTCCAATATGTAACTATATAAGCCAATGAGGTTTTCTTCAAAGTCAGTTAGATTACCTGAAGTAATATCGTAATGATTAAGAAGGGCTTGTTAACTGCGCTCACCCCGCCCATTCTTAATCATTAATAATTTACTTCATGTCATCTAAGAATTACTAAGAGGCTTAGCTCACTATTATTGTTTTGGTATAGTTTATGTTATGTTTGCGTTCTTATCCGAGTTTGATCTTTGAAAGGAATTTAGCTTGGTGGTAAAAGCGAAAAACTATTTTTTAGTTATTAAAATGAAGTGGAATAGACTCGACGTTTAAACACAGTTTCAATTTTTGTCCAGAAATGCAACATTACCTTATTGAAGATTTACATATAACTATGAGGTTTACAGTTGAACCTTTAGTTTAGGTATTTTTTATTTGTCCTTAAACTTTAAGATATTTATCTTGACGTTTTCGGACGTTACTTCAACTGCTATTAATGCATTTTGTCAAGCGAACATTTCTCATCCAGTTTAGTAAAGTATAAAACAGCTGAATAAATTTTCGATAACAGCAGCCAAGTGAAGTCACAGAGACTTGAATGTATGTTGAACAGCCCGACAGCTGCCCCTGGCTTACTTCAAATAGTTGCCTGTGGCCTCAGTTGGGTGAAATAAGGATTGAACCTGGAAAAGAAAAACAACAATTTATTGGCTGCTTATCACGTCATGGGACACAATACAACTATTAATCCTGATATTTCGACATATTATAAAAGCTAAAAATCCACTGGGGTTATATAATTTGACAAGAGAAGAAACTCTCCAAAACACAATTCGTCATGAAAAAGATAAACGTCCAGTTCAGACATGAATTTTATAGCTAATATCACCGCTTTATGCGCAAAGAATAATTATTTTTAGTGTGTATTTTTTAATCTGATTCCTGCTACAATTTGGAATAACCGGTAAAGATTCTTGTGTCATTTCGATGTAAAAATAATTATTCTTTGCGCAGAACGCAGTAATATGCTTACGATTGTGTTTTGGAGAGTTTCTTCTCTGTCAATTTTTATTTTCAGGGTTGAGACTGATTTTACCCAACTGAGGCCACAGGCAACTATTTAAAGTAAGCCGGGGGCAGCTGTTTGGATCTGCATCATACTTTCAAGTCTATGTGTTTAAATTAAATGGTTAAGTCTTTGGTTTGGTAAAAGTAGGCCAAAGCCTTTTATTGGTTGGTCAAAATTATCCAAAAACTGCTATTCACCAATCAAATCATCTAAATGTGTCAACTAGTCTTAAGATAACCTGTGGACAACTTATCCCAGTTTTAAACAATTGACTGCACATAATATATATATATATCTACATGTTATCATCAGTCACGTTTGAGTGGTATATATGTCAGATAAGCCAAAGCATTGCGATACAAAACTACATCCGTACATACATCGGCTCGCTACTGGGCAACATAAAATATGATGAATATATTACATGCATTTGCGAATTCGCTAATGCACCTGTCTCCTGTAAGTGACAGTATTTAGTAAATCATGATAACTCTGACAGATCTAGTTGTACATAGGAGTGTACGTGTTGCATGATATAGCACGATTTTATTATGAAGAAACACGAAGGAAACTACACACATACATGTTCATGTTACAACATTATAAGCGTGTTTATTTATTCATTGATTAATGATATTGATTATGCACCAGTCAATTGTAACTGCGCCCCTGGGGGTAATGGGACGTGTTTTTACCTTCCAGGTCGCCCCGCAGTGCCGAGTGAATGCGGTGGTATTGTTTACTCGCCGAAAATTGCGGGGAATGGGCCTTTCATGCGGGGGCATTTGGTGGGGATTTTACCGGCAGTTTTTGGGATTTTACCTGTGATTGGCTATACCCAAAGTCAGAGTCCCCGCTTCCCCGGATCTGGGGAGGGGGCGTGGTTATAATTGACTGGTGCATTAATTTATGCTTTATAAGTATGACAGGTTGTACCTTAGAATTATACAAGGGATATGTACAAATAGTGTACATGTATATCTCACAAAACCCCAAAAGCAACCTTTTTTATATATAGCCTCGAATGTGGTTTTTCGATTTTTCAGTGCACGATATTCACATGTTTTATTTCTTTTATTTATTAAATATGTTCAAGTACCAACATATTAAACAAATCAAATTAGAGAAGACACGATCAAATACTTCATCAGTATTTATAAAACAAAGTATATGGTATTTTAATTATGATTGAACAGAAAATATTACACCAATTAACATATTTTCTTTAACCATATATATAAATCAAAAATATTATGAGTATAATAATCATTACAAATGCATTTATTTGACGAAGTCTCATTGCAATTTATAATGACCGTCTTTGAAATAAAAAATCGAATAATGTATGATACATGACCTAATTTAAAATTCAGATGAGTCCGCAGATTTGCTTCGTAGCTGGGCATGCTATCTACGTGTTTACTTCTACCATTCTACCAAACTGACATTTAAGGACACCGTAGAGAAACGTTTACGCTTATTGAAACGTTGAGTCACGATGGATTATTACGTTGACATGTGACAGGTGTTCAGTGATGCGTGGCAACAAACGTTTAGATGCATGAAAACAGTACGTCAACGTAACGGCGAGAACAGTTTGTAAGGAGACGTTACGCGCTACGTTAGGCTTGCTAGTAGATGTCTATATTCATACAATCAGAGAGGATAATTTAGCTGGATAGTTTAAACAAGAACTCTAGTATTTCAGTATATTATTACAGTACCAGTGTAAGATAAAATAAGCGACGGTGGACTTCATACAGAAAAGAGCGTTACATATGACGCAGAATTTTGACGTGGATTTAACATTATAAATAAAGGCTGTGCCTAGCCGTCGAGGGATTGAAGCCATATAGGTTTTTGGCAGTGTTACACTATGATTTGTATTGAAAAAAAGTTACATCAAAGAGACTCAGAAATAGGACGTTGATATTCTATCATAGTTTTAAAATAACGTAAAAAACAACAGTTCGAAGCGTTTTGCTGTTTTGTTAGATAGAAAAACGTCATCGTCATGAAGCAATGCATTCTTGCACCGATTATTCTGTTGTCTCTAGCATTACGCCACGTTTGGTGCCACGGAGACCATGGCGACGCTGAGCCACTGTTCCAGTGGACAACCATCGACTACAACTGGAGAACAAAGGCTGAGCGCGAGCAGGCAATAGCAAAGGGAAGGTATATCCCTCTACAAAACGCGATCAACGGCATACGTGTCTATGATAATAAAATATTTGTGACTGTTCCGCGATTCGGCGACGGCATTCCGTCAACACTTAATACATTAGTGAACGCCAGACGACGGTTTCTCTCCAGTAGTACTGTTCTGAAACCGTACCCGAGTTGGGAAATGCAGCAAGAAGGAAACTGCTCAGCATTTCAAAAAGTGCAAAATATTGAGATTGACCCAAAACGTGGGATAATGTTTGTGATTGACACCGGTGGAAAGCGATATGGTTGCCCCGCAAAACTTGTGATATATGACGTTAACAAAGATGTGGAAATTCACAGACATATGTTCCCAGATGATGTTGTGTCCAGAGGCACAAACTACCTGAACGATCTTGTAATGGATTACGTTGATGGACAAGTCGGGTATCTGTACATCACAAATACTCGTGATTATACCATTGTCGTGTACGATGTCCTTAATGACAACTCCTACTCATTTAGCCATCCTTCCATGAACCCAGAGCCCGGTAAAACAGACGTCAAGGTATTAAACAACATTATTCAAGTGAACAACGGTGTAAATGGCATTGCCATATCTTCAAACTTTGAATACGTTTATTACAGTCCCATTGCTGGCACAGGACTGTATCAAATCCCTACACAAGTGCTGCGCAACTCTAGTTCAGACTTTGCAGCGCACGTTCGTAAAGTGGGTGACAAACCGTCACAAGGAGACGGTATGATTATGAGCACCAAAAACAGTCTGTATTTCTCCGTTCTCTCTAAGAACGCTGTGGCAATGTGGGAGATACATAAGGACGTTCAGAAATACGGCTCAGAGGGTGCAGTAATGATGGATACTCTAACCTATGAAGCTAACGACCCATCAATGGAATGGGTCGACAGTTTAGCATTAGATCAGTCGGGGTATCTGTGGTTTACAACCAGCAGACTTCAACTTTACTTCAACAACAAACTTTCAAATGACACAATAAACTTCAGAATCTGGCGGGCTTTCGTCCATGAGCCCAGCTACGCCTATTTTGATATAAATGGAACTTCAGGGTCAATGCATAATCATCATCATCATAATCATGACACTGACCATGACCACCATGATCACCATGGACACGATCACTACAGCTACCCCGGCGGTGCTGCTTCTACTTACATTTCATCCATTTTGTTGTTATCGACTTTGTTGTTAAACTCTTATATGTGCAAATTTGTCTGAAAGATATACTCAAAATCGTACTGGTGATATTGTTCCATGTTAAGTGCTATGTTTGCTTACTGAAATTAAGCGTATTGAGATTCGCCAAAAGACTGTTGGTACGTTGGACATAACAGTAAACTACCAAATTGCTGAAGACGATGTCACTACAATCCATTGGCATTGAAAAAAAAACCGCTATCTAGAATAGTTGTGTATTCATATTACTATTACCATAAATCAGTTTAATGTAAATAAAAAAAACCTACCAAGATCCTCATGAAGATATTGTTTAATGATGAAATTGACTGTCATTATTTTTGACAATTACAATCAGACCGCGGCAAGACTTATACGCCCACCTTTGCTTTTTTCATGAATGTCATTGTTGATCGTATAAGTAGCGCTTTACAATGGGCCTCTATATCTCATGGAATAACGTCTGTCCTGTCACAAACTTTCTTGTTTAAATTTTCATCATATTTTCTTCGGCTTTTTTACAAAAAAATGGTTACATTAATTTTACAAATTGCGGTTTTCTTATTGAATTTGCAATGTGATATTTAGACAGGAGAAGGGGTCACGACATGCATAGTTTTCGGCTAACTTTTTGTTTTTTATTAAAAAAATCACCATACTTGCATACCTGTAAGCATGATGCAATGTTTAGTTTTATATTCAAGTTCTGAATTGAATATTTAGTGTTATATTCAAGTTCTGAATTTAAATGCATATCACAATATAAATATATCTAGCGGTTTTAAAGAAGAGAGCACACGAAGGTCATTGGCTAACATTTAATTGACATACCGAACGTTCCACTTAGAGCACGACAGCTTCAAGCGTTTATCTCGATGCATGTTCGTAGACCACAGTTGGCAACTGTTTTCCTTGCGTGCCTGTCCAAATGCAGTGACCATCTGTAATAAAACTCCAGTTAAACCGAGCCAGATGCCGCCGCTGAGCACGTCAAGTAACGACCAATTAGCGCTTTTTTGACGTGAACATCAATATAATGCGTACAGGCTATTGTTGGTTGGCAAAAGAAAATGTTTAAACGTGACGTTCTGAGCCATGATAAAACAGACAATGCAACGCATGTTGGTTGAAGATGATATGTCCATTAGTTTAATTTAAAAAAAAGTTACTTTCGTCTGTTAAATGTAATGAATTATTCCCTTTGTAGGAACAAATGTGATACGTGTTAGTAATTATTTTGTTATTTAATTATATGCGTATTTATGGAATGACTAACTTTGCACACACACCCATATGCACACGTCTATTACAGTAATTGCATCGTATTTTGTAATTTTTCGCAATGCTCATTTATAATTTCTTTTAATAAGATGTTATAAAATGGTATTTGACAATATTGTTTATTCGAAATTTTCAACACTTATGGTTGAGAAATTTGGATTCTATCAAAGTATGAAATGCCTTGAGAGGAAATACAATGTTGTTGATATTTAATTCGTATTAAATGTATGCAGTTCTAGATAAATGAATTACATGCATCGACTGGAGTAAAAAACACGAACCACGAAGAAAATGGCAGGTCCATACTGAACTGAAAGCTGTTATATGTTTTGTTTGTTTTGAATATAGTCTTGCGTGATGATCTGTTTATGTTATTACAAGAAGTGTTTATATATTCATTACCAATGCTCATAAGGATAAAGTAAGACTTTTAATGATTAGTTATAAGTTATATAATTTGTCGGCTTAATTGCACATGGCCATATTTCACGTTATCGAAAATATTGAGATACTGGAACCGATAGAATCGGCTTGCAAAAGTCTATTCAATGGCGTATATACTATATATGTTGAGGTTGTATAAAGGGTAAATCAAAGTCAAAAAAGCCCTAGAGTTAACACCTTTGAAGCCCTTTATCTCAAAACAGAAATAAAATGTCAACTTATGGCCTTGTTGAAATAAGCCGATGATTTGTCATTTATTAAAATGTACTGTGAAAACTTATTAAGACAATTTTGCGACATTCTTAAACTGTTAGTACCCTTTTCCGTTTATTAGTATCGTAATTAGTTATGGCCGTGTTGAAATAAGCCGACGAATTGTCATTTACTAAAACGTACTGTGAAAACTTATTAAGACAATTTTGCGACATTCTTCAACTGTTAGTACCAATTTCCGTTTATTAGAATCATAATTAGTCATAATAATACATAGCCACCAAAACGGTATGGTAAAAGGTACATTTTTGGATAGAAATATTTCTCTAACCACGAAACATAAACCTAACATTATTTATTTTTTCCGCAAATACCTGTGGTGGGAGTTTCTCCAGGACAAGTTTATTAAAAGGGGCAGAAATCTTTCTGTCACATTGACAACCCTCCTAAAACTAATTTAGACAACTGTACATATTTTTTGGAAGGTGTTGATGAATGCGCATCTTCAAGAAACATTTGTTGTGGGATGATAATTGATTGGACACATTAAAGTGGTAGTTGAAATCTTCCCCGTAGCGGGAGACATAGAATGTTGACATGACAGCATACAAATGTTTGCACTTTCTAATGCAATTATTATGTTATTTGTTTAATATTTCCCTCATGTTTTTAGTGTTTAAGGTATTATCGCTGTGTTGTTAAGTGATTTTTTTTTTCAAATGATGTAAATATACATTTCGATGATAGAAAAACCATGTGCTATGAAATAAGTGAATAAATAAATAAATAGACATTTCAACAATAGTGTTAGTTTGTTTTATGTACCACATCCCTAGTAAATTTGCATTAAAAATTGCAATATGGACTGGATGCCTTTCAGTTCAATAAATATATGTTATGTTATGGCACAGTTTTTTCGTTTCTTCAGGTTTATAATGTATATCTTGCTTTGCCCATATGTCAATGAATGAATTCAAATCTTTTTTTTCTGCAGGAGCTGTTGGCATGGCAGTTGAATAGAAAGTTTGCAAGAACTTAGAAGTTCTTGTATACGCTATGTTTCGTAACAGGCTACGTTTTATATGGACCTTTCGGGCATACCATCAGTATGTGCTACATTTTGATTTTTAAGCGTATAAACATTAAATGGCATTTTTTAGAAAAATACTTAACAAAACAAGATGAAACTTCGCAAGTGTGACCAAGGCAAGACTCTGTATTGATCTAGATCATCGAATAATCGACCACGATAAACAAACGCGTGTTTTAGCCGGTGTTCGGGATTTGTGCCCTGTTCGGAAATGTACCGTCAACCAGTAGCGTCGGGGTTAGGCGACTTTTATCGGAACGCTACCGACCTCATACGAAATTATGTTATACTGTTTCAAATGTATTTTATTTATGCGTATGGAAAATACATGTACTAATTCTTTAAGTAAGCTACGCAAATAGCCAGAAAATTCACGATCTCATGGTGGACTGATTACCTTAAAACAATCTTTAAAAGACAGCAGATCCTCGTTTGATTCATTAACATAATGAAGTATCCGTTTCCCATTTAAAGGTCAACGTGTATTGCCGAGGCTTAAGACAATTGTTTCATTGTTGCTCATTAGCGAGAACATTGCTATGTCACTGTGAATAACAACCATGAATAATTCTTGGTTGCAGCTGTGCCTCAATTATTAAACAAAGTAATTAAAATATTTATTTTAGTGACTATTAAAAGCTTCGTATTTGCATTCATTATACGCTGCGGATCCGTGCCCTACCTGGTAGTGTTAAGCAACTCGCATTTCAACCAATTGGTCGCAGGTTCGATCCCACGCCTGACCACAAGATGGCGACGTTAAGCTTCACACTGATACACGCTATTAAAAGACAGACAGACGGACGGACGGACGGACGGACAGAGAGACAGACAGAGAGACAGACAAAGACAGACATACTTTACAGACAGACAAACATAATTATTGTCCTATCATGTTATATAGCATTTTCTTGACAAAATATAATAAATATAACCACACATATAAACATTCAATATGGTCACAACGACGCATGGCCTAAATACAAAGAAAAGTAAAAGTGAATTCGATAAAAGAACATACCCGAAGGTACCATAAAAAGAAAAAAAAGAGAGATACATATCAAAATCAAGCTGTGAGATATATATTTAATACAAGCAGGGTTAAATCATATCTTTGTTCTTTGCAACACAACTTAGCAATACTGATAGTATCGCTGAGGCAGACGTCAATGAATAGGCCAGTGGAATCGTCAAATAAATGTACATTAATACTAATCCATCGAACAGTTTAATAATGGTAGTTTATGATCATTTGAGAGACCATCCGTAGTAAACAATGTACGCTAGTGCTAGATATCTAGACAGTGTTACTCGTATCATTTAAATAGCATTGAAATAAACTTTCCAAAACTTAGCACATGTATGGTGTTCTGTCGTTCATCTGGGGGTTGCGCGGTTAGCTCTAGCACGCTCTACAGTCGTCGCATATGCAACGGTACGTTACAAGTTAACCCTTCATATTCCATGTATTCCCCCTTGGCAATAATTATCCTTCCTCGCCAAGAGCTCTTTTCAGTAACTTGTGTTTGCATAGAGATGTATCTTCACAACGACGTGGACATTAACAGTCTCAACCATTTTCTATTAATTTTTGTTTTCAAAAGGGGACTGTTGCTTTGGCTGAGAGAGCTCTACGGGATAGCGATCTTAATACGCCTATGACACAGCCAATCGGAACTCCTCGGCCATTTTTTTTTGAAAACAACCTCGGATGTATGCCGGTACATCAGTTGAAGTAGTTCGTAAATTTTTGAATTATATCATTTATGACATGCACTGTTTTATAATTGTATTTATTGATCTAAGTTTAAATTGATTGTCAGTGAAGTATGTAATTGCAAATATAATTAAGATTTCCGAGAGTAAAGTCATAAAGTTTAACTGCTAAATAAAATTACTACGCGATCTACTTGCAGTGGACTTAAACGTACTTCTTTTTGAGTATGTAAACCGTCCAAATACATCCGAGGTTGTTTTCGATAAAAATGGCAGAGGAGCTCCGAATGTGACACAGCAAGTTAAATACACATTTGAATTACACCTTATGAGAACATAGGTGTATAATTTCAACGCCTTTTTTGTATGAATTGTAATGAATAAAAACAAGAAACTCGTCTTAACAATGCTTTTTTATTTGAAGGGAAGAAGAGGAAAAACGGTTTAAAACAGCCGCCTCATTTTAAACATACATTTATATGCATTTGTCGTTAGTAATTTAAATAATGCACCACGTTCATGATATAAACGTATAATTTAATGGCAAAAAACAAAACCCAACTATTTAGCATTCTATCTTGGTAGAAACGTATCCCATTAACATGTTCGACATGTGCCATTTGATAGATGGTTATTTACATGTTCGACATGTGCCATTTGATAGATGGTTATTGCAATCTCATATTAAAATATGTTTAGTTGTAGTGCCAACAAAAGATAACGCATGTTCAATACATACATCGTATATTTTTGGTAAGATGTGGCCTTTCACTACAATTAACCTATGTTATGTTATGTCATGTTATGTCATGTTATGTTATGTTAAGTTATGTTATGTTATGTTATGTTAAAATAAGTTAAAATAAGTTAAGTTATGTTAAGTTATGTTATGTTATGTTATGTAATGTCACTGTTGTGTTTTCGTCCTTCTTTCTGTGCTTAGCACACAGTTCGTGACAACGCACAGTTAGTGAGAGCTGGTAGTGAGGGCACATCTGCCACAACTTCCGGGAGGGGTTGAAGGTCGTTCAGAGTCCAGAGGCCCGTCTTGATCGAATAGGAAAGTCGTGTCTTCCTGGTTTCTCGTGACAGACTCATATGATGAGAAGACTCAAAAGAAGGTTTGAAATGCACGCCAGGGTCATATGGTTGATTTTTGTCTCAAAATGGTGCAATCGAATGAAATTGAAAAGTTCCCTTGGACAATTTAAGAGGAGGGGGAGGCGCTCGCCGGATGCGCCCCCCATAACAGAACATGCCCAAAATATATACAAAGTTACTAGACACAAAATAAAACACAGATTTTAAGACGAGTGATTATTTGGAAGCACAGAAATGAACTTAACGTGCATAAACGTTGTAATATTCTATTGGCTAAAAGTTATATTAAGGATAATTTAATGCCGTCATTAACTATCGCGTGGCTTATCAGCATAGATAGTTTTGAGCAGTTGTCAGTCATGCTATTAGAATGGAAATACTTACCAAAGCTGTATGCATTAGTACCAAAATATATCTAAAAATAGATAATTCAAATCTTAAGAAGAAATTGAATACCTCCATTTCTTAACTTGATGATGGAAGTTAGCAGATTTGACTATTTTTTCTTACAGTGTCGTGTTCTGTTTTGATAGTTTCTTAAGCGAAGTTCGTTGCCTTTTAGCATAAAACTTACACAAAGCATTTGCTTAAATTATTTTCAAAACATTTCGAAGCCGTTGCTGGAGGTACTGAAAAACAGACGCAACTGCCCTTGAAACGCCATAAATACTTCCATCAGAATATCGTAATAATTACTTGAGCATACAAGCTTGTCAACGTCTAACAACTTACAGTGTGAAAGAAAAAAAAGGGTTTGATTTAAAACCGAACGTGCTTGTAATGCTCAGTGCTTATTTTGTGACATCTTTATTTGGGCGTATCCTTGAAATATCATGTCTAGAAATGCTGTAAGTGTCTATTTGCAGCCCATTTATGTCAAGTCAGGACCCGTTGATTTGTAACTGTAATAATCAATTAAAGTTTTGTATGTCAGAAGGCATGTTACTTGTCTTAAGTTTCTGTATTTTTTTCAAAAGCGTAGATCAGGGTTTTTTGTTAGTTGAAGGGCAATGCTGTTTAATGTCTTTGGATTGTTTGTTTTTTACTCTTGATAATTCATCCGTCAAACTATTTAAAGACTGGTTTATTTATGTCACCACGATGTAACATTAAGCATTCAGTCACAGCAAATATCAACCAATGCTTTAAATGTTATAAATGGTTATTTGACCTTTAAAATTACTGCGATTCATTTGATATTGTTGCCCTAAAATGGATATAGATGATTGGTCCGGCCGACAACGAATATAAAGTTCAGCAACAGGATTTGTGGCTATTCTTTAGGTGGCATGACTAGTGACTCATTTTCCTACGTATCCCGAGTCCTTTACTCATAGTTATTCTAAGGATCAATAATTATTTAACATGTACATGGGTGATATTCGATACGGGTCTTAATTCAATCTAAGAACGATGTAGCTAATCGGATTACTCGATATAATTAACGGACTTATACAGTGGATGTAGACAGAATGGTAAATGGCCATACGATTTCTTCAGCTCCATATTGTATACCACCCCTGATGTTTTTTTTTTAAGTTTCATTTGCACAAAAGGATTTGTGTGACTCGAATTTGAGATAGACGCATGTCTAGGGACACAGTAAAGGAGATTCGAAAATAATTCTTTGCAACAATATCAGCAAAAGAAAACTTACTGCATTATTGCTTTATACCCCAAGGGAAGGGTTTAATCCCTTAGCCATGGTACTCGATTTTTGAGATAGACCAATGTTTCTGATACATGAGATTATGTTGCGACGTGCCGATTTCCTCTGGTAATACGCAATGCTGTTATCCGATGTAAGAGGTCACGCGGATATATAATTTTACTGTAGAATGAAGTTTTATGGAAATATTTCCTTACGAAAAAATATTTTCAATAAAATATCGAGGAAATACGTGTTTCGGAATTATAGTGGTATTTAATGCAACTTTCAGAAATATTTTGAATGTATTTTTTTTTGGGAAAAATCTTTGATATTGATAATGCTTTTTAAAGCAAAATCAAAACTAAAGCAAAAACGACCAAAAAAACTGATTTTCGTTCAATTCAAATGCAAAAACTGATTGTAAAATAGCCTACCTAAGATATACTGAAAGTTTTAATCCATTTGGTCCGTGCGTTTTTAAGAAAGTTTGGTTTTAAAATTGTATTGCTCTAATTAGAGGCTGAATTTACCTAGGGAAATCCCCTATCAAAATTGACTTTCAAGTTTTCCATTTTCTTTTTAAACCTTTTCATTTTAATAAAAACTATTAATGTCAAATGATGCGCGATCAGGTTAAACACATTACTGCCACTTTTGATAACATTTGAACGAACAAGAAAACTTTTATCACCAAAACCCTTTGTTCTTCGGTAGATAAAACACACAATAATTATTTTTACAAATGTTTGCGAAATAAGTTATCTTTATCCCACTCGTTGGCACGGCTGTTCGCCAGAATGTAATATGCTGTAGGGGGAGCGCGTGTACTTGTCAAGCTTGGTGACAACGAACCATACTCAAATGAACCCAGGTTAGGAAACGAGCGAGTGCAGTAAGAGGTTGACTTTTTTTAACGATTTTTTTAAAAAAAAGAGCCTATTTTCACCTTTCTATAAGTGAACTGCCCCCTTCCGCATCCCACTACGCACACAAAAAAGAGAGAAAAAAGAAGAGAACGTTATAAGAAAAATAAAAAAAAAGACTGAAATAGAAATAATTGTAATGAGAAAACATTAAATAATTAAATAAGTGTGTTAATAACGGGGTATTGAACCAGATATTACGGATCACCACACCTGTGTTTTATCCACAATAGTGAATGGTATTACCTGTGCCGAGTTTAATCTGTTTTATTCAACATTTATGTAATTTCAAAAACATTTATTCATGAATAATACATGTACAAAATAACTTCCGAAATAAAGTTTAAAAACAACAACAATTGAACAGCTCATTTTAAACATCATCGATTTCACATCATTATTGTGTGAGTTATTGTGGTCTAACTTAGTTGGGAGTAATAGTGCACTTTTAAGAAAGGATATGAACTCAACCCTTTAGTTTTATGCAACAGTCAATTGCAACCACGGCCCCTCCAGGTCCGGAGAAAAGCGGGGACTTTGACTTTCGGCCCAGCCAAGCCCGGGTAAAACCCCCGCCCTGCGGGGACATACTGATAGTAAAATCCCCGCCAAACGCTCCCGCACCCCAGGAACCCTTAGTAAGGCACATTCCCCTCTATATTTGGCGCGAATACAAAACCGCCGCATTCACCCGGCACTACGGGGCCACCGGGAAGGTAAAAACACGGCCCATTTCCCCGTCTATCCCCGGTATTGATGTACAAATAATAAATGATAATCTTTATACAGGTTTAAGAAAATTGAAGTTACGACTAAAATCCTTTATTGAAACAGTCCCCCGGACTTTTGGGAGCCGTGGTTACAATTGACTGGCGCATTACAGTTATACAACTTAATATGTTTAAATCCTGCTGGCAGACAGGACATAATCGGTTAGGATATTCCCTGTGTTGAATCAGTACTGAGTTCACCATTTCCCCAGTACTACCCTTTCAATGCCGAGCGCTGGGCAAGGGAGCCGCTGGTACCATATTTTAACGTCTTTTCGTTTTGAATCCCCGACTTTCCGCATCCGGAAAGAACGCTCTACCACTGAGCTGTGTGAAGTTAGCTAAACATACGACATTGGACATTGGACATTCAAAATCGAATGTTGTGCTGGCACGACATTGGACATTGGACATTCAATAGTGAAAGTCGTGCTAGCACGACATTGGACATTGGACATTCAAAATCGAATGTTGTGCTGGCACGACATTGGACATTGGACATTCAAAATCGAACGTTGTGCTGGCACGACATTGGACATTGGACATTCAAAAGTTAAAGTCGTGCTAGCACGACATTGGACATTGGACATTCAAAATCGAATGCTGTGCTGGCACGACATTGGACATTGGACATTCAAAAGTGAAAGTCGTGCTAGCACGACATTGGACATTCAAAATCGAATGTTGTGCTGGCACGACATTGGACATTGGACATTCAAAATCGAATGTCGTGCTAGCACGACATTGGACATTGGACATTCAAAATCGAATGTTGTGCTGGCACGACATTGGACATTGGACATTCAAAATCGAATGTTGTGCTGGCACGACATTGGACATTGGACATTCAAAAGTGAAAGTAGTGCTGGCACGACATTGGACATTGGACATTCAAAATCGAATGTTGTGCTGGCACGACATTGGACATTGGACATTCAAAATCGAATGTTGTGCTAGCACGACATTGGACATTGGACATTCAAAAGTGAAAGTCGTGCTAGCACGACATTGGACATTCAAAATCGAATGTTGTGCTGGCACGACATTGGGCATTGGACATTCAAAAGTGAAAGTCGTGCTAGCACGACATTGGACATTGGACATTCAAAATCGAACGTTGTGCTGGCACGACATTGGACATTGGATATTCAAAAGTGAAAGTCGTGCTAGCACGACATTGGACATTGGACATTCAAAATCGAATGTTGTGCTGGCACGACATTGGACATTGGACATTCAAAATCGAATGTTGTGCTAGCACGACATTGGACATTGGACATTCAAAAGTGAAAGTCGTGCTAGAACGACATTGGACATTGGACATTCAAAATCGAATGTTGTGCTGGCACGACATTGGGCATTGGACATTCGAAAGTGAAAGTCGTGCTAGCACGACATTGGACATTGGACATTCAAAATCGAACGTTGTGCTGGCACGACATTGGACATTTAAAAGTGAAAGTCGTGCTAGCACGACATTGGACATTGGACATTCAAAATCGAATGTTGTGCTGGCACGACATTGGACATTGGACATTCAAAAACGATTGTCGTGCTAGCACGACATTGAACATTGGACATTCATAACCGAATGTTGTGCTGGCACGACATTGGACATTGGACATTCAAAAGTGAAAGTCGTGCTAGCACGAAATTGGACATTGGACATTCAAAATCGAATGTCGTGCTAGCACGGCATTGGACATTGGACATTGGACATTCAAAATCGAATGTTGTGCTGGCACGACATTGGACATTGGACATTCAAAAGTTCCTGGTTGTCATAGATATTCGCGCAGTGATTCAGATTATGTTAATAGTCAAATCGTTCTTTAAATAGTTCTGGATGCAGCAAAGTGAAGGCAATAAAAAAGAGTTCCATAAGGGTACTTGTTTATCTTTGCCCGTTGGGAAGATAAGAATTTCACGCATGGATAAATGTTTGAATCTACTTTTCTGAGGTGGCAGAAATATATATATCCGAAATCTTGGACTGGTGATAAGGCTGCAATTCTAATTTGTCCATTCAAATTATTGTGTTAAATAACGACATTCAACTTGGCTTTTATTTTTTAAAATATGGTTTATAATAACGTATATCTGTCTATTCATAGTGACCAAATATTATTTAGGCATCCAATGGAAGTGGTAAATATTAAGAGAAAAAATATAATGAAACGACAACCAGTATACAAATAATAATTGTTGGACAAAGATCATTTTTACTCATTAATTATCTGTCAGGAGTACCCTTTAAAATAATACCCAAATTATATGGGATCCCCATGTATCAAAATGTAGCATTATCGCCAATGGTTTATGCATTGACAAGTTTAGCTGTGTGTGTATGTTGCCTTAAGTCACATCCATGTCCGACAATATTATACATTTGAGGTACCTAACACATTTTAACAAAGAAACTTGTATTTGAAAGTCCGCAACATTGTTATTGAGAGTTGTATTAAAACAATCCTTTCGATTGATATACATATTTCCATGTAAATGCAGACACATTCATTAATGTAATATAATTATTCTAAAGCTCTGTAGATAAACACATACTGAAGTGCACATTTGTTGGGTTTATATAATTATTTGCGCTTTGTTTCCTTTCAACCCTTTCAACCATTGTCAGTTCTGCCCAAGATGCCATTTCCAATGGCGCTGGTGTCACATTTTACATGTATAAATTGTATATTCTGTAAAACCTATAAGAACTTATGTCGTATGTGATGAAGACGTCATTTTGAATTCTTTAATGTCGATGCGATTGATTATAAAACGCTTTGTGTAATTCTGTCGACTTATCAAAAAGGTTTATCGAACACAATTATTTCATATAAACTTTACCAAATGAAGACGACGTAGCATGTTCGACTAACTGAGTCGATAAAAAAACAAGTCGACAGGCAGGAATAGGTTACTTTATCGACTCATTGACAATATTTTTTTTGTGTTTACGTAAAACCAGATAAAAAAAGATGTACGGACGATTACATTTATACTTGTAGGAATCATCAATGCATGTCTATATTTTCCATATGTCATTATATACTGTGGATATCATTATCTTCACTTCCTTTATAAATGGTAGTAGATGTGTAGCAGTGATGTGTAAACAATTAAGCTTATTAAAATATGCCATTTTGAAAGCATTATCACTGTTTGTCTACATATAATCCACGACCATTCATAAGTATATTCATTTGAATCTTTCTCTGCATATGTGACATCATATATGTCTGAATCATGCTTAAGTTTCAAATATTGCGATGGAATCGTCATGACAATGCTCTCTTGGTGTTAATAAATTTTATAATGGTTCATTGCTTTGTGATCTCTGACCCTTTTCAAATAATTTCAAGACAATATCTCAAATAAACAAAAAATCCGAATAATGCATGCAATCAAAATTAATTTAAAGTCGGTAAAAAAAACATTCATTCATAAAACATGTCATACATTGATTTAAATGTGCTAACTGCTAGCACGACTTTCACTTTTGAATGTCCAATGTCCAATGTCGTGCTGGCACAACATTCGATTTTGAATGTCCAATGTCCAATGTCGTGCCAGCACAACATTCGATTTTGAATGTCCAATGTCCAATGTCGTGCTAGCACGACTTTCACTTTTGAATGTCCAATGTCCAATGTCGTGCTGGCACAACATTCGATTTTGAATGTCCAATGTCGTGCTAGCACGACTTTCACTTTTGAATGTCCAATGTCCAATGTCGTGCCAGCACGACGTTCGATTTTGAATGTCCAATGTCCAATGTCGTGCCAGCACGACATTCGATTTTGAATGTCCAATGTCCAATGTCGTGCCAGCACGACATTCGATTTTGAATGTCCAATGTCCAATGTCGTGCCAGCACAACATTCGATTTTGAATGTCCAATGTCCAATGTCGTGCCAGCACGACTTTCACTTCTGAATGTCCAATGTCCAATGTCGTGCCAGCATGACATTCGGTAATGAATGTCCAATGTCCAATGTCGTGCCGGCACGACATTCGATTTTGAATGTCCAATGTCCAATGTCGTGCTAGCACGACTTTCACTTTTGAATGTCCAAAGGCACAATGTCGTGCTAGCACGACTTTCACTTTTGAATGTCCAATGTCCAATGTCGTGCTAGCACGACTTTCGATTTTGAATGTCCAATGTCCAATGTCGTGCTAGCACGACTTTCACCTTTGAATGTCCAATGTCCAATGTCGTGCCAGCACAACATTCGATTTTGAATGTCCAATGTCCAATGTCGTGCTAGCACAACATTCGATTTTGAATGTCCAATGTCCAATGTCGTGCTAGCACGACTTTCACTTTTGAATGTCCAATGTCCAATGTCGTGCCAGCACAACATTCGATTTTGAATGTCCAATGTCCAATGTCGTGCTAGCACGACTTTACTTTTGAATGTCCAATGTCCAATGTCGTGCCAGCACAACATTCGATTTTGAATGTTCAATGTCCAATGTCGTGCTAGCACGACTTTCACTTTTGAATGTCCAATGTCCAATGTCGTGCCAGCACAACATTCGATTTTGAATGTCCAATGTCCAATGTCGTGCCAGCACAACATTCGATTTTGAATGTCCAATGTCCAATGTCGTGCTAGCACAACATTCGATTTTGAATGTCCAATGTCCAATGTCGTGCCAGCACAACATTCGATTTTGAATGTCCAATGTCCAATGTCGTGCTAGCACGACTTTCACTTTTGAATGTCCAATGTCCAATGTCGTGCTGGCACGACATTCGATTTTGAATGTCCAATGTCCAATGTCGTGCTAGCACGACTTTACTTTTGAATGTCCAATGTCCAATGTCGTGCCAGCACAACATTCGATTTTGAATGTCCAATGTCCAATGTCGTGCTAGCACGACTTTCACTTTTGAATGTCCAATGTCCAATGTCGTGCCAGCACAACATTCGATTTTGAATGTCCAATGTCCAATGTCGTGCCAGCACAACATTCGATTTTGAATGTCCAATGTCGTGCTAGCACGACATTCGATTTTGAATGTCCAATGTCCAATGTCGTGCCAGCACAACATTCGATTTTGAATGTCCAATGTCCAATGTCGTGCTAGCACGACTTTCACTTTTGAATGTCCAATGTCCAATGTCGTGCTAGCACGACATTCGATTTTGAATGTCCAATGTCCAATGTCGTGCCAGCACAACATTCGATTTTGAATGTCCAATGTCCAATGTCGTGCTAGCACGACTTTCACTTTTGAATGTCCAATGTCTAATGTCGTGCCAGCACAAGATTTGATTTTGAATGTCCAATGTCCAATGTCGTGCTAGCACGACTTTCACTTTTGAATGTCCAATGTCCAATGTTGTGCTGGCACAACATTGGATTTTGAATGTCCAATGTCCAATGTCGTGCTAACACGACTTTCACTTTTGAATGTCCAATGTCCAATGTCGTGCCAGCACGACTTTCACTTTTGAATGTCCAATGTCCAATGTCGTGCTGGCACAACATTCGATTTTGAATGTCCAATGTCCAATGTCGTGCCAGCACAACATTCGATTTTGAATGTCCAATGTCCAATGTCGTGCTAGCACGACTTTCACTTTTGAATGTCCAATGTCCAATGTCGTATGTTTAGCTAACTTCACACAGCTCTACCACTGAGCTATGTGAACTCCTGAATCGGTCACCGGCCTTTGTTATTGTTTTGGCTTCAACGCTTGTCCCTTGAATCTTCCCTGTTATTGGTGGGAAGCGACTGCACCAGAAGACAAACTTATGTGATAATATTTATAATATTTGTGATACCGATTGGTAAGACTTCTCTGTATGGTAGAAGATTAGAAATACATGTATGGCTAAAGTTGTCAAATGTCAAAGACGAAAAAATGTTGGGCCTTTAACGCCTTCTTACATTTCAATTGATGTTCCTGCTTCTTCATATTTTGATGTCGTCCAGTGCATGTCTTTTTATGTGTTTTGATGATGATGATGATGATGATGATGATGATGATGATGATGATGATGATGATGATGATGATGATGATGATGATGATGATGATGATGATGATGATGATGATGATGATGATGATGATGTTTGATAATGATGGTGAAGATGATGATGATGATGATGATGATGATGATGATGATGATGATGATGATGATGATGATGATGATGATGATGATGATGATGATGATGATGATGATGATGATGATGATGATGACGACGACCCCAAGGCTATTTCCCTCCCTTTTAAATTATGGTCGGGGTTATAACTTTCCTAATTGTAAGATTAATCGCATGAACAGCACTCTCTGACATGTTGTCACATACATGATTTTGTCATGTGAGGCATGCGTTCCCTAGGCAATATATTTATGATAGTCATCACTTTATCATGTGCTTAGGAATGTTACAATTTGCTCTATCACACAGTTATATGATATAATGGAAATATAATTACATCGGCCACTTCTTGTTTATTGTTTTACTTTCATCATCCCGCGGACCGTTTTTGTCGGCGTAAATAAAAACCGTGGAAATGACCGATGAGTAATTCATTGCGCTTTTTAAGCATTGCTTAATTATGCCCAAACTTCCGCTCATTTAGCGATATAAGTTAACTCTAAATATAGGATGCGGGCTATAATACATATCGAAGAACGGTGCCAAAAGGTTATGGACTACATGGCGAGGGTCTTAGTCCACTGACTACCGTAAGCATATATCGAAAAATCATTATTCCAAGTAATCTGTATGGAAGCGAATTGTGGAATCACTTCAAGGCATCGGATCATGACATCATCATTATAATTCAACATAATGTTGTTAAAATGATCCAAGGCTTTAATAAACACACATCGTTTAACATGTGTGAGTCAATGGTGGGACTATTTCGTCTTGTAAGCTTAGTCGAGTTCCGCAAATTATCTTTTCTGCGAAAGATAATGACGTTGCCTTCCGAAGTTGGCTGGTCCATTTAGATCACGTGACCCTCCATGGTACTACATTGAAACCTATCCCAAACTGACGTCGCGACGTCAATAACCAAATTCAATCATGTGCTGTGACGCAGTCCGCAAATAAATGCTCAGACTTGAAGCTTGCGCACTTAATTGCTAACTTGTAGTTAGACAAGCCATCTTTATTGCACTACGTGTTTTTAATTTGTAAAAGCATTTTCTTTGACAAACCCGAACATATTGATAGACCGTACACAGCTGATAACAACAAAGGAACAGAAACAGTGCAATGTAACAAAGCTTACTTACATATAAAAAGGACATGCAAAGGGATTGTGCCACGAGTTTTACCAACATCAGTTACGGCCCTTTCCCAAAATGTCACATGAAAAGCAAAAATGATTACGTTGTCACATAAACTATGAAACCAATTCATGCATTTATGTAATGTTCATATACATAGGAATAAGAATAATGTGTCAAATAACTACGATACAAAATATTTCTAATTAATAAATCGTATAATGCAATAAATAATAACAGATAAAGTAGAAGTTTAGCTAAGTGTAAGAAATAAGATTGAAGAGAAGAGCTAGAGATATCAAGAGAGAAAAAGTGAAAGATGAGAGCCAGTTTTCGTTATGTACAAAATGCATCTCATATATACACTACTTTTGCTTGTGTTTAAATAATGCTGAAACATTGCCATTTTTGTATGCATTACGTAAGCTGATTATGTTTACATCATATGTTCATACAATCGTCGTTACTATGTCACTATTATTATGTTTGACTTGAACCCATTGCATACGTGTACGTATATTATTCATGGAACAACTTTCTTCTGATTAATTTGATCATGCTCATAACATTATAATGTGTTGAAATATCCCTTGTGGAGGACATGCTGAAATAAATTAACGAAGGTGTCGCTGGCATTGTTAGACTTACCAATGCTAATGATGTAACCCCCTTCCCGACTTTGCGTACCGAATACTCTATTTTCGCATTAATAAATTACCTGCTCACTTTTCTGAAATGCTTCATTTTTAATAATTTAATTAAGATTAATCTGCAAATTCAACCGAACAGCTTCTGCACTTAGGCTAATGCGTGCTTAAGCAAGTGACAATTCGTATATACGAGTGCTACAAAATATGTCTGTACATAAATTGTCAATTGGGTGAGTATTTTTTTATTCCGTTGCTCTGTTCCCAAATTTCCGGTTTGAGTACAATATGTATGGATAGTGTAAATATATCGTTACCTTTTTGTTAAAACGAAGTGCCTACTATTTCTAGTCTCTTTCTACTGTCTAATATACATACTCTGTTTACGAATCAAGGCGATATACAGAAATCTGTGAAAATGACCCGAAGCTGACCAAGAACACACCATCATCTTTGCCTTTCTGACTCAGGTCAGCAATTTGTCAGTGAAAAACTGACATTGATAGGTATGGTTACACGTGTACCTTCACAACTCTTTGTTTTATGTTGAACACCCTCCACGTACACAACACGGATTCTCAACTCACAAACATTGTCAGTTCATTACATTGCAAAAGCGTTGTCAGTGCATTACAGTGCATTACATTAAAAAAGCATTGTTAGTGCATTACATTACACAAACATTGTCAGTGCATTACATTACACAAGCATTGTTAGTGCATTACATTACACAAGCATTGTCAGTGCATTACATTACACAAGCATTGTTAGTGCATTACATTGCATAGGCATTGTCAGTGCATTACATTACACAAGCATTGTCAGTGCATTACATTGCACAAGCATTGTTAGTGCATTAGAATAAATAGGCATTGTCAGTGCATTACATTACTTAAGCATTGTCAGTGCATTACATTACACAAGCATTGTCAGTGCATTACATTACACAAGCATTGTCAGTACATTACTTTACACAAACATTGTCAGTGCATTACACTACACAAGCATTGTCAGTACATTACATTACACTGATAAGCAATGTCAGTACATTACTTTACACAAGCATTGCAGATCGAAGGACTAACAGAAGAGAGACATAAGTGTTTAATAAGCTATCGTCTCGATTCTGTCCACGTTTGATAATTTTACACATATTTCGGATATACTGCCCTAATTAAAAGTTTCTAAATTGTATTCCCTATAATCATTTCCACTGTTTGTACGTCTTCTTTTGTATCATAATTTTTATGTTGAAATGAAATCATCATAGTTATATATGTACAAATACATATATATTTAACAACTCCCCCAATGATTACGTAAGGTCTTAAGGATTTGGTGTTTAATAAAGTGGATTGTGGTTTATACCATCTTTATTTCAATAAATATTTCAAGATAATATCCTCGCTTCTGAAAAATAGAAGTTATATTATTTAGTATTATTTGAAAGGTTTTTATATGTAGATAATCCAGATATACAAAAAATATATTGTTCGACCCAAATATAAGAAATTGCGACTTTGACATTGAAATACAGTCAGCAAGACGCATTTTCAGACATTTATTTATTGGTAATCTGCACTGGCACCGGATTTTCAAACTCAATCATTTTTTTTTTAAATCAAAAACAATCTTATAATTCCATAC
The DNA here is from genome assembly GCF_026914265.1 of Mya arenaria. NCBI lineage: Eukaryota > Metazoa > Mollusca > Bivalvia > Myida > Myidae > Mya > Mya arenaria. The sequence goes on from NC_069122.1 coordinate 45,737,995, forward strand.
TAAAAATTATAATACCGAATATGTAAAAACATATTGATTTTTTTTTCAAATATGCACTTTGTACTGTATAATATAGTATATTATACAGTACAAAGTGCATATTTAAAAAAAATATTTTTCAATATTTTTTTACATATTCGGTATTATAATTTTTAGTAAGGAATTATAAGATTTAAAAAAAAAATAAAAAAAAAATGATTGAGTTTGAAAATCCGGTGCCAGTGGTAACCAACAAATGAACGATTCAATTAGCTTTCAAAAGCAAATATACATGCACGTAAGGTCATGGAGCCTGTGAAAGATTGTCGAATCAGCAGCAGCTTATTTTATTTGGCAATGTGAATATAGAAGGTAAAAAAAACACTCTTCAATTAATGTTTAAACAAAAACCGAAAAATAATTATCCTTTTAGCCGAAGTATCTGCATAAATGAGTCTTGCAAGGGGTTAATTCAGTGTGTAAGTTTCCAAGTAATTATATGCGATGTTTGGTTATAACAGGTCTGCTAATTACGAAATAAACGTTAACGTCAAAACGCTTCAAATGTGTCGACGTGTCGGTAAATAATGAGAAATGACATACTGACAAGTTGGTATAGGAATACAACGAGGGAACATGTCATGTCGCCTGGATGTATGCGTTTTTCACATGGCAGGTTGCCTAGTGTATGTTTACATGTATGTACGAAGTGCTGGGTGAAGGTTGTGAAATATCGCCCGTTACTTCGAACGTTCAGATATTTGCAAATTCGGCTCATTGAATATGGCTTATAAATTAAAATTGAATTGCGCTTAAAGGCGCAAAGTATAGCTTACACTTGATTGATGAAAAACTTTTTTATTTTAATGCATTATTATGTTTTAACCTATTTGACTTTAATGATAAAACACATGATTTGTGTAGACATAAAAAATATTAGCGATATTTTGGCGCTTTTTAATTGGGGAATTTGTGGTCACGTAGCCATTAATTGAAGAGAAGTGAGTTAATCATGATAATACATTAAAGGGACGAAACACCAGATGATACAATTGCAAGAAAAGGAGAACATTTCAAAACTGACATAAAATTGATATTGTTCATTAAAGGGACGAAACACCAGATGATACAATTGCAAGAAAAGGAGAACATTTCAAAACTGACATAAAATTGATATTGTACATTAAAGGGACGAAACACCAGATGATACAATTGCAAGAAAAGGAGAACATTTCAAAACTGACATAAAATTGATATTGTTCATTAAAGGGACGAAACACCAGATGAAACAATTGCTAGAATTTTTTTTTTTTCAAAAACTTACATAAAATTGAAATCGTTGTGTACAACGCATTGAATCTTACTTACTGATGCACAATATCTCCTACGACACATTTTTCTTCCGCAGTGTTTGCCTACTTTTCCAATTAAAACCTTACTGGGGTATGCCAAGTCTGTAAGTTTAAAATAGCGTGAGCATATTTATTATAACCATTCAGTAACATTCACATGCTAAATATGCACAAAAGATGGCTTTGGAAAGGACGAAGAGTGTAAGAAAGTGGAAAACTGCTGCGAAACAATGTAGACGTAGAGCCCGACAGATTGAACTCAGTGATGAAATTGATCAATGGATGTTTTTGAAAAAGATTATGACTGCTGAAAATGACAGCGCGTTATCTTAAATTCTTGTTGACAAATTAGTTTACGGAGGTTGTTAAACGTGACTTGCAAGGTGATCGAAAAAACAACAACAACATTTAGTGCTATTTTTAAACGGGGAAACTCAGCTTGGACTGCGTGTGAGACGACATGATTGTTGTGAATACATGTATTATCGGGCACATACTAGCTCGTATAAATAATTTTAGGCTTGTTTGGAGGACCATCTGGTGTCTAGTCCCTTTAAAGTAAAAAAAAAATTCTGCATCGACCAAGCGTTACCTTCACTGTGCCCCTTTAAAACCAATTATATGTAGAGTTGATAATACAGACTTCCAACAAAAAGACATAATTAAACTGAAACTGTTAGTCTCGTATGTGTTATGTATTTTATGCTTCCACAAGATGCGCGTAGAGAATGTTTTTCTTCAAAATCGTGTGCTTTAGCTTTATCATAAACATACTATAAAATAACATATTGTTAACTGTAGTTTAAGGTCACCAGTCCAGATAACACAAAACAAATTGTAGCATTTAGCCCATCAAGGACTATGCATAAAGTATATTACATTCATGTATTTACAAAACATGCATGTATGCTGTTTATAGCCTTGTTATTGATACGTTATTTACTGCATAAATTAATAGAAGATGTTGGTTGTTCATATAAATTTATTTATTGGTACCCACACCACTATTGGTTGTTGTTGTCATTGTTGTTGTTGTTACGTCAACGAAATGGCATTTTACTTTAATACCAATATGGCATGACATTTTACTTTATCAATATTGAATGGCACTCTACTTTTTCAATATTGAAAGGTACTTTACTTTATAATTGTGGAATGACATTGCATTTTATCAATATCAAATGGCACTTTACTTTATCAATATGGAATGGCATTTTTACTTAATGAATATCGAATGGCATTTTACTTTATCAATATTAAATGGCATTTTATTTGATCAATATCGAAGGGCGTAATACGCTATCAATATGAAATGGCAATTTACTTCATAAAGAACAAACAGCATTTGAATTTATAGGTATTTTTATCAAGTCCAAAGAAACCTTCAAGTCGCATTTTCCTTCAATTCGTTTAATGTAAGCTGATGTCTTAAGTATTTTGAAGAAGTGCATGTAAAATTGGCAACTGTAAATCCATCAAGTGTCTAAATGAGAATCGGTTCTGTCAGATGTCTAGTTAGTTTGTATATGATTGACATTATTAAACGAACAGGAGATGATATCTTTCTTGGAAGGTTACGTTTTCTGCAATTAGAAGTGTTTTTAAACAAATCTCCTGTCAGTTTGACAAGATAGATGGAAAGTGTAGCGAAGAACTACTTATTTATAACATAAATACATGCATTTAACTATTTTTGTACCCCAAGAACATGCATCAATTTGCAGTCTTTAACTTATATTCAAACATATTAAAACAATCAATACAACACTATTAAATGATATTATACTTAATAATGTCTTGATAACCTTTTTCGTTGCCTTCTTTGAAATTACATACTTTTATGCTACACGCACTTCCATATTTCTATGCTTAAAAAAATGTTTGTCATATGTGTACAAATGGTAGTGTGTTTCCGAATAAATTTTGAAATGTCACCAACGAAGTATAAATTGATTTCCAGAGCAAAACTCTAACTTGATGAACCTGTATGGTTAACGGTTTGATACATCAACCTTTCTGACATGATTATTGATAGCATTTTTTTTACTATTATCTAAACTTGGTTGGAAGCCATTTCTTTTAATGTTTTTATCAATTATAAACAAATAAAACATTTACATCAAATAAATGGTTTTGTATTTTTTTTTCTATTTTCTTGTAAAATATCTTCTTCAATTAGAAATGGTAATTAACTTCTCTTTTTCGATATTTCAAAGTTTTGATTGGCGCGGAATTTTAATTGAAAAAAAAAATCATTGAGCAAGTTGACTAAATGGATGGTTTGTTTTTTACTAAGCCGAAAATAAAAAAATCTTTCTTCAAAAACATTGGGCGTCACTCCATTCATATGAGTTAGTTTAACAACCAATTAATTAACCTTCAAATAATATCATCGTCATCATTCTTTTGATCTATTGCATGGTATTTTATAAATATTCTTGTAGTTACTGCGTCAATCGACCACTGGCTGTTTATTTTCGATGTTTCATTATCTTTGTGCATACACGAATTAGCACACATGTCGGTCAGTCTAACCGGTTTTAAATGGACTTGTTTAGAAATGCAAAAACAATTCGAGCCTGAATTGCGTAATATACATGCTCTCAATAGATAGCAGTACTATGGAGGGTCCGGGTAAGAAACAACTAGCCGGACCATCTTCAAAGGGGACAGCCTAATGCCAGCCATGTTAACAAGATGACAAAACTCTCCCTGCTAAGGCCTACTGCACCAACTACAAGAAGTTATTTTGCTCTTTGGTAATGCACTTCCAATATTTTGCCATTTATCTGCATTTCAAGTTTTATTTCAATCCATTTAGAATTTTCCAATATATGGCCTGGACAAGTACCCATTTTTGAAAATGTATGTATCAGGTAAAGGGGAGGTAACTTAAAATATGCAGGGCAGAATAATGGCTCTTGTGCACATCACTTTCTCCCAATGCCATATATATATATATATATATATATATATATATATATATATATATATATATATATATATATATATATATATATATATAATGCTGACATTAACAAGGCAAATATAATTCCCCACTCCCTTATATTAGTAAACAACGGTAGCTGCCGAAAGTACATCTACGTTTCCCTTTATGAGTTATGTATAATTTGATGGTCTTTTTTTTGTCAATTTACAGATTAGCGCTTTGAATAAATTGAAATACAGACTTTTTTGTTTGGTATTGGAACATAATATTGTGAATGTACTAGTATCATATGACGTTTATGACTTGACTTGACTGCATTTTACACCATCTGAAGACATACCAATGAAGTCTCCAACTGAAAACAGAAACTGCTTTCTTACAAGCATGCTCCATCTGGCCGGGTCTAGGTTACTGCTTATTGACTGTCACAGTTTCCTAATGAAGATGGTGGATCTGCAGACCAGCCATCTGGTGTCCCTAATAACAGTATCAGGTCAGCCAGCCATGGGACATTTGTATTCTTCCTTGGGACAGGGTGGCTGTAACTATGACCAATAAAGTATTCTGTCCATGGAGACTGGAGGACAACGCGCTCCTGGTGACCGTACAGAAGTGGATGGTGACTGCCGAGGTATTGCTTACCATGAAGATACGTTGATAGAGTCCTACTTTGATGGAAAGGTAAAGGTACTAAATATGAACGGGAATTCTGTAAGAGGCATAGATAGCTGTCGGACAGTGTGTGTACGTGCACTCTACTTAACAGTGGTATGGGAATGTTTGTCTGCTATCATCTACGTATCGTACTTTAACAGGAATACAACCATAAAGCTTGACAGGAATCTGAACAGTAAACAACACGCACTAATAGGTATTTCATCATGAGGTTCCAATCCAAATAAATTTTGAAATGTCATAACATAGTTACTTGTAGTGCAATGAATAGTTATTTCCTGAACTGCCAATTGCTTGTCTGAAATAATATTTAGCAGCACATGTTTTTAATTTTAAATTTAACTGCATGCCATTTCGTACAATTTGTTATAAATTATCAAAGAGATGAAACATTCACATTAATCGTTTGGTCTTGTGTTTACTGACTTTCTGTTGTTTTTTCTGTATGTTTTGTAATCATTAAATGTCACTAACATCTCATTTGATATTTCCAAGTGTTCACAAATGTTCTGATATTTAATGTTAGTTAAGTAATATGATACTCCCGACTCTAGAATTTATTATACTGTTATACTGCTAGGCACATAGTTGTCTTGCTGCGTTTTTGGTATACATATGTAGATGAATAAATGGAACACAAAATTAAGTTGTATTGTTATTCTTTAAACACCAAACATTAATACAACAAAGGTAACGTTTAAATTAAAATAAAACATTCACAAATGAGATTTAGATAGTTTTCAGTATCTAGACAAAAGAAGCAACAAAAATATCAGTTTTTTATGCAAAATATTGAACATCACTCAATTTTTTAGTTGAAATATCCGTTTAATTAATGATCTGCGATTATTACGTATACATCAACTGGTTAATTGTTGCACACATAAAAGTAACCACGTCAGTCAGTTTTGTTGTGTGATTGGACTATACATTTCTTATCATTGCGATGTGGTGAAGAACGTTTAATATTATTTTTCTGGCTTCATATATGTGTCTTGATAAATAAGTTCTACTGTAATATGCGAATTAATAATACAACTTCGTATAGTACCAACTTTATGTCTTACACTTATTCTTTAATTACTACCATCTTTTTAAACTTCTATTCCTGTCCTTTCCTCATTAGGTTTGGAAATATTTGATTAAAGTAAAAACCGATTTCAGTTATTCCTAATATCACGATTGAAGATTCGTTGTTCATAGCGCTGTTAGTGTTTACCAAACGTGTAATGGTAGATTTGAAATTATCCAGGAACAGCATTTCAATCCGGAAGTCTACTCAGCTAGCTCTAAAGTTACTACATAACTCATTGACAACATGAGTACTTTAGGTTTCCATTAAAACCACATTATTGCTTCCAGTACTACTCCTATTGCACATGTTTTCGAAGAATCACAAGTTTGGTCACCTTTGATAGCTCTTTGCTGATCTGGCGAAACTGCTTTCAAAGTGTTGACATGTACATCTGACTTCAATATTTGTTTTGTTTTGTTGTTGTTCTGCTGCAATAAAATATATAGTTCTACACTAAATACAATTCTTCAAACTGTTACTAAGAAGACAAGGAACTCTTTGTTTGAACACTTATACATTTGTAATTTGGTAACCTCGCCTGCAAATGTCATATACAATTATTTCTTTGGGAACCCAATATATGTTAAATGATAATAACGGAGTCTACATTGAAACACACTATAATGGTTCTCTTTAATGATAAAGTGATAAAAATCTCAATTAACAAGCAACACGAAACACACAGAATTGATTTTGTGTTAATCACCATCAAAGGCAGCACACGATAACATCAGCATTAGTCAATCAAATCTGCACCAGATACTCTCTATTGTGCAGATGGTAAAAAGTCATTAATCCCAACCAGTTATTCCGTAGGGTTGGTTAATTTCTGTCTGTATAAGTACTCTCAATCGAGCAAGAACTTACAATCATTGCCACTTTGAAAGTCTCGTCCGTACGATTGTCCGGACAGTGCAGTGGTTAAATCACTTGCATCTCTCCGACGCGTCCCGGCTTTAATTTCGGGCGTAGGCACATGTGAATTTGCTTCGTATGCACGTAGTAGATGTTCTCAGAGGTACGCCAAAACAAAAGTATCTACTCATTCACAATAGCGTACACCGAGAGTGACGTAGCATTACTGTTTTCATAACCTCTGTTAAAGGAATGAAGTTTGATGTACGTATGGTGGAAACATTTCATTGATGGCGATGTTGATGTAAACAGCGATCAGTTCGAAGCGTGGTTATCTATGGCTGAAGTCTTTTGATTGCGTTTTAATATTCTTTACTTTGAATGGATCCCCTTTCGCAGGAAGTATTACACAAATTACCTTTTTATGCCACAATATGGACGATGGTCACTATAATAAAAGGCATATTTACCGCAATTTTTATTTACGTATAAGTACATAACCAATAACGATAAAGTCGCACATTCACCACATAAAACTGGGTTACTATGTCAACCATATATCATTCCGAAATTCAGGTCGAGATTTTTACTGACGTCATCGTCATGCAAGAACAATAAACTTCGTAAGCCCGATGAATTTCAACATAAGTTTTAAAATGTTAAGCCCTGGCTGTTATTGTTGAAGTAAAACATAGCCGACAATTAAACTTCTAAACATTCAGTACTTTGGCATAAATCATATAGAAGTGTGTTTTAAAGCTTTTGCAAAAAAAGTTTAAAGACCTTATCCGGATGCTACCTTTTTTGTCACATTAAAATTTAACATTTTGTTTGGCACTTTTTGAAACCATTTATGTTTAGGATTTTTTCAACATTTGATAGTTTATGTTATTGATTTAGGGGATTTAATGCCGACGGCCTTTTAATCAGTTAGTCTGGTAATAAGAAGTGTTCAAGGGGATAATTTAATTAATTAAGAGGTTTAAAGAATATTTACATGACAATTAGTTGTCCTTTTTCAAAGTCGTTCAAAGACTTGAAGTCCATGGCAACGGAAATTATAAAGTTCTTGCTAAACCTAGTAAACGTTGTGAAATAATGTCCATTTACCAAGCACCCGAAACCAAAGTTGTCCAAATCCTTGTTATTGGTAAAAACATAGCAACCAGGGCCGTATATGGCTTTCTCTTTATGGCTATATGGCATGGTCCTGCATCAAATTCGACTTTTAATTTCTAAACATGAGTAGTGATAAATCAGTAAAATATGGTACGTGTGTAGACGATATCCATACTGGGCTTATTTTCAGAATTCCCTAAAAATCGTAAATCGTTTTTTAACCGTTTCGGCAACCCTAGATTGATTTAGAATGATCACAGTCAACGCATCTGAACTCCATAGCAACAGAAACAACCAAACAGTGCAGCTACGTGAGCATAATCACAAAATAAATACCTTAGAATTCCGCTTTTTCAAATGTCCATATTAAGTCATGTCACATGAGAGATGACGTCACAGAGCTCGAGATTGTATATTGAAGTGCGGCGTGAGTCTGTTTTCATACTGGAATTAAGTTTCTGATAATTTGCCAATGACCAAACACAATGCGAAAATACATACAAAATATAAAAAACCTGTTGTTACCTTTATTTTTGTGTTGTGCAACTTTTAATGTGAAAACGATTTTATTTGTAATATGGATGTTCTAGTGAAATTCTTGCATTTTTAAACCAAGAGAGGTAACTCGAATACTCACTGCAAACACATTACACTATTGTTGTTTCCCTTGCATGAATGTCTTCTCTAATTGTTATTTTATTTACGTTTACTAGTTCGGAAAGTTTTATTAATACTCTCTTTCATACAATGGATTTGACGGCATCTGCAATGCAATTAATACATGCGTTGTTGTTCCACGAACATGTTATTGCAAAGGATAACGAGTGTTAGCAAGCAGAGGTGAAACGCAAGCTTTGTGATGACGACGAACAAGCAGGTGGATACTTCCTGGCGTACATGGCCAACCAGGATGCGCCAGCCTCGCGGTCAATCCTAAAGGCGAAGGTCATTGACATTCTAAACGAGTCTTGTATACATATATATATGCTCATACAAGTGTATAAGGCAGGACTGTTATTTAAGTTAATTGTGGCTAGTATTTGACTTAACTGGTAAATTCTTTATGGTGTTCGTATATGCTTTAAAGAGTCATGGAAACTTTACTGTATCCGACATTTCCGTACCCGAAAGGCTTCGTGTATCATTAAATGTTTTATTTTGGCTGCGTTGACAATGTTAAAATGATTCTACGTTGTTTGTCACCTGGCTGGTAGGGTTTGGGATGTTGAAACCGAAACCAAACAAAACCAAGGAACAAAATATTGTAAAAGTCAGAATATCGGAAAGAAATGTGCATGTACGAGGCAAGAACCAGAAAAAGAATTAACAAGCTCACATGAGCACCCAAAACTATAATATTGTTCTAATTGAATGTGCATCACAAATTTTCATTTACAAATTTTGAAAGCATTCAGAAACATTTGGATTAGTTTTTTTGATTAAGGTGCATTGAATATACGTTTGAATAAATCTTTTCTCGGCAACAGCTATTGTTATCAGATAGTTCGGTTATCAGAAGGGTTCAATTTCGTACACTATCGTTGTTTGGTCCCTTTTAAACGACATGCAAAACATTGAATTCCATGGCAACGGAAATAATAATGTTCATGTTAAAACTTAGTAGATGTGTTTTGAAATATTGTTTCTGTACCAAGCATCCCCAACCTAAGGTTTTCCAGCCTTTGTGATTTGTCAAAAACATGCCAGACAGGGCAGTGTATGATTGTCTTTTTATGGCTATATGGCATCGTCCTGCTTTTAACATGTAGTCATTTTAAAGCAAATATCCCATACTAAGGGTACCATAGGTATACTAAACAGTGCAGGTCTGCGATAATTTGACATGTTAGTTTGTAATTCTACCTAAAGTTTGTTTAAAAGATAATATGTCGCCATGAGGATCTATGCTCAGACAAGCGATCTAGGACCGCCATGACCCTTTTGATCGATAGTTATGGCAAGATCGGGTTCCATCGTTTTTTTACGTTTAATTAAGATAAATCGCGGTTCAGTAATCTAGCCCTGCAAGATGAGTTGTATTTGTTATATTCGTGAAAACAGTATCAAAACAGAATTTGTGGAGGATAAGTAACAGTTTTGTTGCTCCCTTGGAATTATTTCCCTAAATTTGTAAAGCATTATATTTAACAAACATTTAGTTTCAGGATTTTTGTGTTTCGGGATAAACGATCCAATAGCTTTGAAATTTCAGTTGATCAATTGTATAATGGCTATTTGAATATTATTATTTCTATTGCAATTTTGTATTAAATATAAAATCCAATACATAATTATACTAATAATTAATACTATAATACGTTTGATAATACTATAATAAGTATTAAAACGTTTATATAATAAACATTAATTCTAAATCCATACAAAACATTAATTGTAAATCTATACAATAGCGCAACAATATGACTGGCACTGCTCTACGCCAGATGCCTGGATATGTCATTAATTATTGTAAGTTATATAGCTTTTTACACCAAATTCCTTCAGTTTTAAAGACTGATATGTGTTAAAAACTCTGAAAAAAATACCATGGGTCACCGTATTCTCGTTAGTCGGTTAAATCAATGTCGTTGAAAGTTTCCATTACGTTGATAATATAATCGGATACGTTATTATTATTCCCGTTGCCATGGAGTTCAATTTGAAAAGATCGCGCGCAATAGGGAATTTAGTTCAGTTTTGAAATGCATTTTAATTGCGGTACACAAATGTTTAGCTTTTTTGATTATGAGCAAGAATATCGTGTCCTTGTTAAGTTAAATTTATAAATAGCACATGGCAAGTCTATTTCATTACTTGATAACTAACTTTCTGTTAAACTACGGTTGATAATCGTTCATAACTTTTAGGAAAGTTATTCTTATAAATTTGGTAAATAAAAATATAAATGAATCAGTGTCTATGTTACAGCTTTATTGAAATGATTTGAATGCATTCGAAACTTTTTACATATGCTATCCGAGTAACCTATCGATTAAGATCAAGACTGGTTTCTCTTTACCAGTAGTCGAGTTGTACCCCTTTATTGGCTATAAACAATAGTCGAGCGTTGGCATCCATGTGTTCTTGTTAAAGGTTTGGACTGTTTACATAATGATGCCACTAATGCACTAGTGGATTTAGAGGCGGGGGGGGGGGGGGTGCGAACCCGGCGCGCGCCCCCTGTAAAATCGTCCAAGCTCTCTTTTTATTTCAATATCAGAGGAAAAAAATAAAATAAGATACGCTTAAAATGCACGATTTACCGCTACAAATTGTTTTAATTTTCTGTAGGATGTAACCCCAAACCCCATTGCTAATAGTTTATCCCATATGCTCTCGGTTCTGAGGGATGGGCGCATGTCAAAAGGTTGCACCCCTAAGTTACGCCCCTTCTAACATCAATTTCTGGATGTCATGACTGCGAACTATCAAGATAGTCATGGTTAATTACATAATTTGAATGAAGTTGATTTTGATAAGCAGTTTCATCGATTTCTATTATCATTTAAGGTAATTGATTGTTTGGGAGCATTGATCGTATAAATAATCGAGATCACTATAGTTTATTTAAAGCGCCTGTACAACATAGTTGGTACACATATAAAGAGTTTTGCAAACTTAGTTCTAAATTTATAATTGTCACATAATGATATATCTTACTTCCAGAGAATTACTGTCTAAATACATGAACCTGTTTGGTTTTCTTTAAGCATCACTAACTTTTCTGACATTATTATTATTATTATTATAGCAAATGATTTCAATTCTAAAGTGTGTTGGAAGACATAAGGTTGTATGCTTATAGATATCAACTTAATATCAATAAATAAATCATTCACATTAATGATATGATCTCGAACTTTCATTAAAACACATTTAAATTCTCTCCATTGATATAAATTAGTTGAACTACTATTTGATTAACCTCCAACTAGTGTATACATGTTTGAAGTCGTCTTTATTGCATAGTATTTGATAATTAATATCGTAGTTTAGAAAAGGTTGTTTAATCTCACTTTTGATGATACAATCGAGCCTGTCTTAAAAGAGGCCACAAGGGAAGAAGTTAGAATATCAGTGTAGGACCGGTGTCCGCTTAATACAAAAGATATGTGGCTGTTTGGTATAATGACATTTAAATATATAAAATACATAATTTATATATCAGTTATTTGGCTTTTGGATATAACGTTATGACAAAAGCATCCTTAACCAGTCTTACAAAAGTATTATTATTATATTGAAAAGGTTCGACTTTCAATTTGAACACAGGTAATAGTTCAACCCAGGTAAATGTATCAGTTAAGTGTAACCTTACCAACATATTTATCTCCCTTTGTGATATGTTTTATTTACTTCCTCCTCACCCTTAAACTTTGAGAAAAGGTATAGTATATTTTAAATAATAACGTTATTTTTTCAAGTAAAATCATGTTTCCTGGGTGCTGTTGTAGCATTACATTTCAGTGTTTAAACGTATGGAAATTATTTATGTAATTACATAGGCTTTTCATAAGACGATTTGATCTAGTTTCGATTTTGAATTCGTTCAATGACATTGAAAACAGCTTTTATCCTGAAGTAAATCGTTCGTTTATTGAAATGATTTAATTAACATATTAGTGCAATCTTAAACTTTATGCTTTTAGTACTGAAACATATAGACACATTTTAGCACTTCATTATGTTATAAATTTGCTCTCACAAACAATGGTAGTTCAAGCGAAGAAACTGTTTTGTTCAATGTTGTCAAGGACACTATTTTATAACTAATATACATATAAATGTATAGCTTTGTAATTTATACCCGCGATACTTATAAAACGGTAAAGCATTCGCCTTCTTGTGATTGTTCCTTTATAGGAGTTAATTTTTATACGAAAAAAAAAATCCATCTTCGATATAGTGAAAATGTGTTAATCTACAAATGGTCAACGGCATTTGACTAGAATTATAATACTATCAATGTCTTCGAAGACCGTGCGATTTACTAGCTGTTACCGTGTTTCTATTTAGCAGTCGTACACGTATCCTTATATTTATTAATCAAAAACAGCACATAGTACTAAAATCGTACAATATACCATATACTGTATGGGGCTTTAAATCCGTTCGAGTTTTTTTGCGAATCCAAGTGAGTCAGTTCGCGTGTCTTTAAATGAGCGCAAGTTGTAAGTTGTCTGTCAGTAAGTCAGTCAGTCAGTCGGTCAGTCTGAAAGTCTGTACGTCACACTCCATTCCCTCTCAATAACTTGAGAACGCTAGGACCCAGGAGCTTCATACTTGATGTGCAGGTTGATGACCAGTAAATGACACCTTGATTTTGAATTCAAAAGGTCGAAGGTCAAGGTCGCTGTGACCTTAATGTATAAAATGGTGTCCGTTCAATTAATGAAGATTCTTTATATCCAGAAACTTCATACTTTGGATGTTAGTTTGACAAGCCAAGTAGATGACCCCTATATATTTTGAGATCAGTAGATCAAAGGTCAAGGTTGCGGTAACCTTGAGGTGAAAAAACGTTTTTCCTCTCAATTACTTTTAAACACTTGCACCAAGGATCTGCATACTTGATATGCTGGTTGGTCATGATCTGTTGATAAGCCCTATTGATCTCAGGATCAGTAGTTCTTAAGGTCACGGTCAAGATGACGTTTAGGTGAAACGAAAGGTTTCCCGTTGAAAAACGAAAGAACACTTGCACCAAAGAACTTCATACTTGATATGCCAATTGGTCATGACTAGGGAACAACCTGTATTGATTATGGTATAAGTAGATCAAAGGAAAAGGTCGCAGTGGAAAAAAACTGTTTCCAATAATAACTTAACAACTCTTGTACCGAAGGACTTTATACTTGGTATGCCAGCTGGAAAGAAGACAACCCTAATCCCTATTGATTTTGTGACCTGGAGGTAAAAAACCGTGTTCCGCTAAATACCTAAAATGCTTGCACCTAGAAATTTCATACTTGGTATGACAATTAGTTGTGAATAGTTAATGACCTCTATTGATTTTGGGATCAGTAGGTCAAAGGTTAAGGTGGCTGTGACCTTGAGATGAAAATACGGTGTCCGCTAAATAAAAGAAATGCTTGCACCTAGGAACTTCATACTTGGTATGCAGTTGGTCATGACTAGTAGATGACCCTATTGATTTTGAGGCCAGTTTGTCAATGGTAAAGGTGACTTTGAGGAAACATGACGATTTCCGCTAAAGAACGCTTGGGCCCAGGAACTTTATAACTGGTTTGCTAATTGGTCTTAAATAGTAGATGACCCTTGTCGATTTTGGTCAAATGGTCAAGGTCACAGTGACCATCAGGTGAAAAACAATTCGTTGGTCCCCTATTTGTTCGTCACAGTTCTTTACGCTTAATAATGAAAGGTTGGATCAAGGAACTTTATTCTTGGACTCAGGAACTTCATACTGGGTATGCAGTATGTAATTACCAGTAGATGACCTCTATGTTTGTTCGCCTCAAGTCCAAAAGTACAAATTTCATTGATTATTTCTCACCTACGACCACACAATGTGAGAGACAAGCGCATTTTAAAAGAAATCTCTAGTTATGTTTACAATATTATCTATAATTAGACGTTTGTTCTCGTAAGATACCCGAGCTATGGAGGTTCCAGGAAATAAACTGCAGGCAGGGCCATCTGCAGAGGACACAACCTACTGCCAGCCTTGTGAACAAGATGACGAAATCCTCCCTGCTGAGGTTTACTGTACCGTCTGCAAAGAGTTCCTCTGCTCTAGTTGCGCAAGTGTTCATAGGAAACTCAAAATGTCTAGATCGCATTTCCTTCTTGACAAATCAAATATGCCTACATCTATTGTGGGACATAAAGATGAATATGAATGCACAGAACCTTGTGATATCCATCCGAAAGAGTCTATCAAATACTTTTGCAGCACCCATCAGACCCTCATTTGTGGACACTGTGCAGTACAAAACCATCGATCGTGTCATGCTGATGTCATATCAGATATATCCAAAGCCTTCAAAGATGGAAAAGAGTATGGGGATGTTATGAAAACAACTGCCAGGTTATTTGAAGACATAAATTTATTCGCGTCTGATGTGGAGAAAAACGTTGACGTTGTAGCAAAGTTATGTGAAAATGAAGTTGACAAGCTGAGAAGATACCGAGAGGAAGTTAACAAGTATTTTGAAGAAAGAGAACAGGCACTGTTAAAGCTTATAGAGAAGATGAAAAACATGGACGAAGAACTACTAGGGTCTCTGAAACCGAAATATACAAACCTGAAGTCCAAGCTGGAAGAAATAAATGTCACACTCGAAGCACAAGGAAATAACATGATACAGTTGTTCATTGAGACCAAAAGGGTCAAGAAACTCTTAGAGGGCCTTCAGAATGAGCTTGATAACATTAAGAAGGAAAACGTAATTCACCACTACGAATTCAGAAAGGATCCAGCCACAGAGCGTCTTATTGCATCTGAAACTGGCATGGGGACATTAGAAATCATTATGACTGAAAACACAACCACGTCAGGTATATATGAATATTCATTCAATAACACAATTGTAAACACCTTTAATGAAACATGGCATAATAGACAGTTTTTATGACTCGTCCAATAGTACATCGTCTAAATACATTTATTTCTATATCTATGTATTCATTGCAGTTGTCTAAACATCTCAAATAATTAATGAAGTGATTTACAAGTATATAGAATAAAAGGCAGGTCCTTACATTTACTATAGATATATATATATTAGGATTATTATACGTTTGTTAACAAACGCATCGCGCAAAATCAACATAACTTTACATGAACTTACGCTCGATGTTTCATAACTAAATTACATAATACAAAAGCTGTTTTCATAATATTCATAATGTCGTTCCAATCTGATGATGACAGTAGTTAACTTAACCTAAAACATATGTAATAACGTTTAATACAGGAGTATCAGATAGTTGCAAATAATATCGACAAATAAGTATGAAATAGATTTCCTATTCTATTACCGTATCTTTACAAAATAAACAATAACGTTAATTACTAGATGTGCAAAAGCCCGTATTTTTAGAAATTACAAGTGCTTTAACTTATAAATAAAGTATTTAGTTATCATAGGCAAATAAATGACCATATCGTTTAAGGTAGCCACTGTACAATTATGTTATCTTTTAATGTCCAGTGACCCCATATTGTTTTGGTATTGTTTGAAAGGTCTAATGAGAGGAGCAAGATTATGAAAAGTTTTTAAATTATTAAAGACAAATCATTTTACCTTGAAAGATTGCCAAAAAGGTCAATCCAAGGCGGACTTCAATTATTATAATAAGATACCGAGCAAAATTACATTCTGCAAAAACTTCATTTATAAGTAATCAACTAGCAATGCTCATTCAAACTGACCAAATCTGCTTAGGGTCAGTAGGCTTAAATATATAGTTTTAGTACCAATGACTTGGTGAAAGTTTATTTGTAAATCGGATATCTTAACAACTTTATAAATTCAACAATGCATTTTTTTGCTGAAATGTTTAAACAAGAAGTTCATATTCCTACAAACTGCTAACAACGCCCTAATACCAAGAAGTTAAAACAGCTATGTTTTAAATCACTGCAGAGAGCGACCATGGCACATTAGGACTTACAGTTCAGGGAGATGGCCAAATGAAAACAATTGTAGCTGCCGAACATACAGGTACTAACAGTCATAAACCATCTGAGTAATTGAATATTTTATTTAATGACCTTCACATTTTATATTACTGCTATGTATTATTTGTCTTATGATATATGCTATCTTCAAATTCCTGTAAATCATAGCGCTGTGATTTTGTACAATGAGCATGAATGAAAACAAAAAATATGACATGGTGTTTTTAATATTGCATTGTGATTCAAAATCATATTGCTATTTGCTCACGTTCAAATTTATATTTAAAAATGTTACCTATAAGTTATTGTAGTACAGATATTTGATATACTATAAACAATTCATTAGTGAGCCAGGCCACTGACCTGACTGTGTTGAGGTTTACACCAGCTATGGACATATCAATGAAGTCTCCAACTGACAACACGGACTGCCACGTGTCTAGTATGCTCCAACTTGCCGGATCGAGACTGCTGCTAGCTGACTTTAACAACAACAAAATCAAGGTGGTGAACTTGCAGACCAACAGCTTGGTCTTCCAGATCAGTGTACCGGGTCAGCCATGGGACATATGTCTTCTTCCCGAGGATAGGGTGGCTGTTACAATAGCCAATAATCGTATACAGTTCCTGGAGACTCGTGGAAAACTCGCTTTTGGTGATCATATTAAAGTGAATGGTGACTGTCGGGGTATTGCTTACCATGAAGATAGCTTGATAGTGTCCTTCTTTGATGGAAAGGTAGCGGTACTGAATATGAATGGGCATGTTATAAGACAAACACATAGTGATGGCAGTGGAAAGGAACTATTTAAATGGCCTAACTACTTAACAGTTGTGTGTGAAGGTTCAACTGCTTTCATTTACGTATCAGACTGGTTTGGGAACACAATCACAAAGCTTGACACGAACCTTAACATCCTCAAGACGTTCCAGGACCCTGCATTGGAAGGACCAAACAGTATCACGGCAGTCGGAAACCAGTTGTTAATCTGTGGGTTCGAAAGTAAAAACATTATGGTACTGGACTTTTCGACTGGTCAGATGACACAAATAATGGGGAAGAAAGAGGGAATACAACATCTACTGTGTTTCTACTACTGTCCGCAGCAGAGCAAGCTTCTTGTTACAGAACAATATAACAATTCAGTAAAGGCGTTTAATACAATAGAGTAATGTCAACACATGGAGTGAAATGGATGGAAATAAAGTTCACTAACTGTTCGACATTCGATGGTTGCATTTAAATGGAAATGATCGGTGAACCACTTTGATAAAAAAACCCTCATAAATAACTTATTTTAATCATTAGTACACTTAATTTATTTGGAATATTTTAATCAATTACGTGTAAATATGTTTTTATTGTCGCATTTTCTTGCATTTTTATTGTTTATGAATATATATTATTCCGATCGTAATATTTCTTATGTACAAATCCAAATATATTTGAAAAACAATCAAATGTTTACTTCCAGAAAGAAATTTAACTTCATATGTAGTGTACAGTTTTCTGTTGAACTGCAATTACCTATCTGAAATGATAAGTATCAGTACATGTTTAATAAATCAATATTGAGTTTCAGGCCATTGCGTTGTAATAGCTATCAATAATCGAAAACCCTTCAAATCTAAATATAGAAAAGTGAAGACAAGTGTTAAAGGGACTAGTTTATGTTGTACAAGGTCAGACATCGAAGAAAATAAAGAAAAATGTGAATACATTACTTGTAACAATGAAATAACATCATCGCAAGTTCAAAAAGAGCTCAGTTGTTAACATATGTTGAAAGATGCCCCTAAAATGCTCCATTTATAGAAAAGCTTTCTAAAAGTAAAATATGTTTAAATGAGTAAATAACATTGCCAGTTTGAGGTGTTTTTTATAAGTTTTTAAAGCGATTCGATTTCAAAAAAGTAATTACAGATTTTACCGACACACAATAAGTGAAATCTACGGAATATTCAATTAACCTTTGTAAGTTCCTATGATGACTTATATTTAAAAAAAAGTCCTAAAGCGTATATGTTTTGACCTTTGCGGGTTGACATCATCCAGGATACTGTGGAAGCCACCTCCTGTTTATCTGAAATAATAATTATATGGTCAAAGAATGAAGTAAGAAACAACCCACTTACATAGTATATACTAAGCAGTATTCTTGCACTATGAAATGCCTGCATACATGTAATTGAAAAATATAACTTATGTGGATTTATTAATTATCAATAATACACATGTTACTATAAATAGTAACATTTTACTACAGAAATTCGCTCCCGCAATAATGATTATCGTCTCCGCCCGTGGAATTATCACAGCACGTCAGGGCGATTATGGCATAATTGCCTGACGAAGACGAGAACGTGCACACTGACGTCATTTTCACGAAAATAAAAATGGCCGCCGTATACTTGGTAGGCAAATATTTAAACATTAAAAGCTTTAAAGGGTTTAAAATGGAACTATCGGTGCAATAATAGTGACATTAGTTTTACCAATAATGACACCTTCCGTGTTTCAGTAACGAGGACTACCTGAAACCGCACCGGATGTTTACATTTGGTAAAAGTCATAAAGCAGTAAGACAAGGAAATGTTTTAATGAAACGTTTTGTTTTTCTTTATTCGCTTAGGAATGTTTATTATTCAAGTGTAATGGCTAGGGTCATTCAAGCCAAGATTCTTATGAAACTGCTCCTAGGCTTGATGGACCCTAGCTGTGCTCACCTATTGAAATGAACATCAAAATCAGCCGATGTAGAAAAGGAAATATTTGAATAATGGGAAAATAGGCTTATTCTGAAAACACGTACGAAAAGTTTCACTATTTTGATTTTTAGTAATTCGTTATTTTTTGCTAATGCCATTCAGAACCATTTTGTTATATCTCATTAGTAATTCTTTCAGACAACATGTAAATTATATGACATATACTTCATCATTCCACGAAATCATGTTATAAATCCATTTGAAATCATTGACAACTATATGGATAACAATTACGATAACAATAACCTCGGGCATTTATTCCTTCCACTGGGGCAAGTATCAACCAAAAGCCATGGTCAACTATGTATTATTCTATAAATCATCTAATGATAAACAATACATAATCATAAGTAAACTGATTTACATAATAATTAAAATCAGAAGGGATAATGAATGTTCTATCAAAGTTAATATATCTATATGCTGTAATTTCCATATTTTCATGACAACTTATAATTAATTTATAAGTATATATCACAGAAGTAATTCGATCTTATAACATTATTTTCGATGTCCGTGGTGTGGACAATGGACCTTCTGTACAAAGGCCCAGCTGTAGAGGACAGTTGCATCCAAGGAAAATGACTCTGAACCTATAATTTAATATTTTTATTTTTCAATAAATGGCCAAGAATGAGAAATACTAAATAAACTGATCTGTTGGGTTTATCTTATTTTAACATTATATAAAAGCTACAAATATGTATACATTAAAATTGCACAGTTAAAAAAGTGTCACTGGCATGAAAAAAGCTTAGCTAAAATGTAAAAACTATTTTCCATTGATGCAAACTGGCATTCTAATAATGAAAATAATATCCATAAAAAGGCGTTAAACACTGTTATTTTAGATATTAGACTAGACAATCTCTAAGCATGACATTAGACAACTGAAATGATATATTATACCCACATTTTAACTTAATCGCAACTTCTTTCTAGGCATAAATGTAACCCTCTCTTGCCGTTTATATTTAGTATTGTCTGTAAGTTGGCCAATTTTTCTGAGGAACAACATTACAGATTTGATACCAAATCAAGATCATCTGACCTCAGACCAAGTCAAAAACATTTGTAGGTCTTTAATGTCATTACCATCAATAACTTGACTGCATGGTTTGCTGTAAAGTTTCGTACACTCACAGGTCTGAGGAAAAGTCAGTCATAGTCAGTTTACAAGCTTTGTAACTCCTCTGCAAAAGACAGATTAAATTCAATATCACTTGCACCAGACTATCTGAACAAAGTCTATTAACTACTAGTAAATCTTCTCGAAATATCTGATCTTGACTTAGTTCATAAGGAACGGTGCTAGGTAGACTAAATTGGGACATTTTCATGCATTTTCTAAGTAGTTTTCAAACTTTCCGCCATCATATCCGTTGCTATTTGTAAACCGTATGTAGCAAGGTGCATATTTCAGTATTTTATCAGTTTGTGTGTTTGGTATGGTTCTATATCGTATATTGTTTTGTATTGTTTGTGTATCGTCGTGTTTAGTGTTGTGCTATGTGGTTATTGTCCTCTGTGCGTTACTGTCCGTCTATGTCCGTCAATGTCCGTCTATGTCCGAGTGCGTCAGAGCGTGAATACTGGTTATGCGAGTTTGTCTAAATTTATAGAGTGGTTGATTGGTTCATAATGCCTTTTCCCTTTTTTCCCGCCTCATTGCACACGCCCTTATTTATATATACACGTAAATCATTCCGTTCTGAATCATCATCGACGCAAGTCAAGATTTCAATTGTAACAGTTGTTACTATATTCTTACTTATTTAATATTCGCTCTTATCTTTGAGCTGAAATATTCATTCATATTTAATTATTATTTAGACGTGCCTGGTAAGTTTATTGCTCATAGTTCTTAGAATGTTTTATGTATTTAACCGCGAAGTCTCCTTTGATATATTTACCGATCACTGTCCATTGTCTTTGTATTTTGTGTAATTAATAATATGATTATGTTAGCATATACTTTTATATGTTTTATTATATGTTTTAGGTTTCGTTCGACTACGTATAAATAAATATTTTCGAACTCCGAAGTTGAGTGGTTTTGTCTTGGCACACCCACACTACACGTATGTTGTAACGAAAAACATATTTCCGGGTCAAACTTACGAAAGGTTATTTAAAATAAACATTAATAAGTACTTAAATAAAGAATACGAACACAAATAAATGAATAAATTACCTTCCAAATAAATGTTATTCGTGTAATAAATCCGAAAAAAGTATTAATGCCGTATAGATAAACCGATGAGACCATCGTATCGTTGGTCTGGATTTTGACATGTTTTCATCAAAATGGCGTAGGGTGACACCTTCAGGTCAAGGGCATATATATATAAGATAATAATTCCATTTGCAATGTGAACACACTATCGTTAACAACGGAATAAATCACGATTAGAGCATAGACCCACACAAACCGGGACTTTTCGTAGAGGCATGCATCGTGATTAATTGGAAACATATGATACGATTATCATACTGGGCACTGCTTAATTCCGGAAGTCCCTTAAAATTCGGATATCTTTAAAAACAGTTTTGGCGACCGTGATTGATATAGAATGATCAAAGCCAACGCATCTGACCTCCATATCAACATAAATAACACAACAGCGCAGCTTTGTGAGTATGATCACAAATAAATACTTCTGATTTTCGCTTTTCCAGATGCCAATATTAAGTCACGACACGCGAGGGATGACGTCATAGCGATGACCAAACACAATGCGAAAGTACATCTGAAGTAAGAACTGTTACAACTGTTTTTGTGCTGTACAGTTTTTGATGTGAAAATAATTTTATTTGTGATCTGGATTTCAGTGCATTTCTTGCATTTTTATACTAAGGGAAATGAATTGAATACTTACTGCAAACACATTACAATATAGTTGTTTCTCTAACATAATTAATTATCAAATTGATATAGTAAGTGCGTTAATTTAGTTCTGAAAGTCTTGCCAATACAAAACTTTAAAAAAAAGAATGCCATGGACTTGACGGTTTCTAAAAGGTGATAAGAATTAAACGGAAGTCGTTGTTCAACGAACATGTTAAACGATTAACACGCTTTTAGATCTTATTTTGGTTTTTTAAAATAAAGACCCGAATCTGTGACTTAAATATTCAATGTTGTAAAAGTATTTCCATGTTGAGATGGTTTGAGTTACATTGTATTTCATAATTTTGCAATTCTTCGAAATGAGCTGATGTGCGTTAGAGCCTACACACTATCGTGAATTTAATATTTTGAAAGAAGAAGAAGAAAAATATACTTCTACTTGCAAATTATGACTGATAGCCCTTATAATGATTAAACAAACCTACAACTATAAGTTATAGTTGATATGAATTTTCCAACATTGTTTTTAAATGTACCTATAAATCTATGATCCTACATATTATGTCAGTATATTTAAAAGATTTTCACCAAAGGCCATCGTGTAGATGAGTCAACTGTAAAGAACATTATCACGCTTTATAGAACAGAACAAAATAAAAGTGATACCGAACAAAATAATTACATGTGCAGTGAATGAATCGAATATTAACCTTCGAGAAAACATTTGAAAAATAGCTCAACCATTTCCGTAATGCTTAGACATTATATATCAAACTGTTATTATGACATTATTATCTATTTCGAAAGAGAGGAGGTCAAAGTGAAAAAAATAAATTTAATTTTAAGTATTTGATATACTTGTTAAAAAAAGGAATTTACTAACTCTTTAAAAGATTCCCATTATTGTGTCTGCTATATACCACCGCATGATTCCAAAGTTTACAGAAATCCGAACTCAATTTTATTTCAGTTTGACTTTTTTCAACAATTGTCTTCTGACATTCGTAAATACAGTGACCGTGGGAATGTTTACTTGACCGGTGACCTAAATTCTCGGTCTGGTGGTCAGCTGGACTATATCCCAGAGATACACCTGGACTGTTATGTCAACATGCCATAATTAGACTCATTAGTAAATAGTTTACCTGTACGTAAAAACTCCGATAAACACTGTAATGCCTTTGGTTTAAAATTATTAACTCTCTGTAAAGAGAACAATTTATGCATTTTAAATGGGCGATTAGAGGAGGGAAAATATACGTACCATGGTGTTTATAGAAATAACCCTGTTGCCACCATGGTTGACTATCTAATTTGTAATCATGACTGTTATAACTCAGTTACTAATATGCATGTTTTAGACCTGTCCGAGTTATCGGATCATTGCCCGATGACGTTTAGTATAAATATTCATAATACGATGATTGATAATAGTTCTGTGCACAAAAATAAAGTGGTTTGGAATACAGAACAAAGGGACATATTTTATGAGAATTTATATAAAAAATCCGAGTTATTTAATGAAATAAATACTAATTTGTTGTCTGGTAATATGTTTCTTGATGAATGTATGGAAACATTTTCAAATACTGTTTACGATATATCGTTTAAATGCTTTGCTAAAACATATGTTACAAAGGCTTCAAAATCCCGATACAAATGTCCTTGGTTTGATGAAAATTGTAAAAAGAGCAAGGATTCATTTTTAAAAGCCAATCGATTATTGTCTTTAAATAACAGTGATATAAATAAGATTGATTTCTTACTGTACGACGTAATTTTGCTGCAGCTAAGAGAAAATCTAAAGGATTGTTTTATAGCCAGGATAAATCAAAGTTGTCTCAAATGAGTAAATCTTCTCCACGCAAATTTTGGAAATATATTAAAAAATTCAGAAGTACCTCAAGCAGCAATAATTCTGTTGATGCTGATGACTTTTTAAAACATTTTTCTAAAGTATCAAATTGTACCGAAGGGCAATTTAATAGGGATGATCACGATTACGTTAGAAACGATACTCTGAATATTGATCAACTCGACTGCGCTATTACCATTGAGGAGATTAGTAAAACTATAAAACTGATGTCCCGTTTCAAGTCATGTGACTACGATAATAATGTAGCGGACTTTTTTATAGATGCGAATGATTTTATTTCACCATATTTATGTACTATCTTTAATTATATATATGACAATTGTGTTTACCCTAAATCTTGGTCTAAGGGAGCTATTGTCCCAATATTCAAGAAGGGGGATAAATCGGATCCGGCTAATTACAGAGGTATTACATTAGTTAATGTTACTTCTAAAATAGTTTCTTTAATTTTGAGGAATAGAATAAATAATTGGTGTGAACTGAACAATAAGTTTAGTGATTGCCAGTTTGGTTTTCGTGATAAGCATTCTACAGCTGATGCCATTTTTCTTTTACACGCTATTATCCAAAATGTATTAAACAACAAGTCAAAGCTTTGGTGTTTATTTATTGATTACCAGAGAGCCTTTGATACGATAAATAGAGATGCGTTATGGATCAAGTTAATTCAAACAGGAATTAGCTGTAAAATGACCAACATGATCAACTGTATTTATAATGAAGAACAGTCATGTGTTAAACTATGATCTGCTGGCGATTTGGAATTTTCCCAATTTTTCGATGTAACAGTCGGTCTGAAACAAGGAGAACCTCTTTCTCCTCTTTTATTTATATTGTTTATAAATGATATCTTTGAGAATTTAAATTTTCAAGCATTTACTACTAAGGATTTAGAACTTTTATCAATGTATATGATTTTATTCGCTGATGATATTGTATTATTTACCACAGATCCAGCAAGTTTACGAGCCCAGATGGATGCTATTTACCATTATTCTGTTAAATGGGGTTTAAAAATCAATGTAAATAAAACTAAAATTTGTGTTTTTGAAAAACTGAAGCAAGCCAGAAATGTACAAGTCTATATTAACAATGAATTGGTAAATATAGTAGATAACTTTACTTATTTAGGTGTTAACTCATTATACAGGCAATATGTCACATGCAGTAAAAATGCTAAATGATCAAGCTCTAAAGGCCTACCATAGTCTCTTGTCATTGTTTGACAAAGTTCATCTCGATGTTTAAACCAAATTGTCTTTGTTTGACGCTATGGTTGTTCCAATTTTACTGTACGGTTCAGAGGTATGGGGGGTATATAACTTTAAGGAAGTTGACAAGCTACACATTAGATTTCTTAAGTATATTTTAGGTGTAAAGCAACAAACCCCTAACGCTGCTGTATATGGTGAGCTTGGCAGATTTCCTTTATCCATTTTATGCAAGGAACGATCTGTTAAATATTGTTTAAAAGTAAAGAAAAATGTAAATTCACCAATACATATGGTATATAATGATTTGAATGCTAATATAAATAATTCTTCTTGGGCAAAGAGAATAAATTCTATTATTGATCATCTTGGTTTTATGGATGTAAGACTAAACTTCGATGTAAACATAAATTATCTTCCTCTACTTAAATATAGAATTCGTGATCAGTTTATTCAAGAATGGAATGCTTCTGTAAATAGTATGCCAAAAATTTCATTGCATTGTAAACTTAAAGAAAACTTTTCTTTTGAAAATTATCTTGTACAAATTAAAAATGATAGACTAAGAAAATATATGATGTGTTTAGATTATCAGCACATAATCTTGAAATTGAAACTGGTAGATATATTGGTACTGATAGAGCTGACAGAAAATGTAAATGTTGTTATTCAAATATGATAGAAGACGAGTATCATTTTATGTTATGTTGTACACTTTACAATAGATTGAGACAAACTTAATTAGGCAACACCTTCTGGCCTTCTATAAATATGTTAAAATCTGTTTTACTAAACAAATCAACTAGTAAGTTACTTAATACTGTAAGATTTATTAAATTACAATGGAATTAAGAAAATCTACCCTGGAACCTTAACTGTTTCTAAAATTTACTGAAATAATTAAGTATAAATCAATTGGCTTATTATTATGGTTTTAGTTTGCTTTACGTCTTTGTGTCTTTTTTGTATTATATCTGTACTGTACTACTGAATCTTTGTGTGTTTCTATTTGTGTATATTTTCACCATGGCTATGTGTTTAATGGCCATAGGCATTGTGTATGCCGATCTTTGCCAATAAACTTTGAACTTGAACTTGAACTTGTTATTTTCACTTCTTAGTATAAAGTGAAATATGGACCCGTTTTAATAAAAGCTCTGAACATGTTTTAATCAAGATCTTGGGGCCCGTTTCAACGTTAGCCAATTTAAGAATGGAAGAAAGCTGAGGGAACGAAAATAATGACGTGATGCCGTCTGTGATGTTGTTCATAAAAAAACGAAGTCTATTAACATTGCATTGTTATTTTAAACCGTGTTGATATATTATATTATTTCATAATTTCATCTTGTAATTTGCACTTTATAAAGTAAATGTTATACAAATGTTTTAAATACAATAAATAATTTCATACAGTGAGACCGTCCTCAGCAAAAGTAGGCTTGACAAGACTACAGTTAACAACTTCGGACCTACCAATGAAGTCTCCGACCGACAAAAGGGACATCTTGGTGACTTTTGATTACTCTAAGCTGATCCGGAGTAGCTGGTTTCAAAGTCAGACGTGTAATTCTGACTTGAATATCTTTAAAGGATTTTCATTCCAATGGCCCTGCATATAGTGCAATTCTTTAAGCAGATCTAAAGACGAAAGGGTATTTTGTTGAACACTAAAACCCTTGTAAGTTTATTTACAAATGTTATATAAACTAATTTTATTCATAACCCAACCCTATTGAAGCTTAATAATTAAAACGGAAAATATAAGGAAACAAACCAGATTAATACTACAGTAATCAAGTGTTATGGTAAATAGATCAACAGCGAAATACACAAGCAAAAAGAAACACACAGAAAAGTCATGTATGTGTTAATCACCATCAACGGCAAAATACAACATCAGTGCAGCATAAGCTTAACTCATCTTCAAGATGCTCTACATTGTGCCGATGGTGAGAAGTCTTTAACCAATTTATTGAATTTGTAAGGTTGGTTAAGCTTTTATTTTAATATAAGCTTTATCTTTATGGTATTAACTCTCGATCGAGAAAGAACAAGCAGTCACTTCTTTCAACCATCGTTTTGTAAGTACGATTGTCCGGTTGGCGCAATGGTTAGATAAAACCCTTACTACCGACGCGTCCAGGGTTCTGTTCCCGACTTTAAACGCGCATGTGTCATTGAATGCACGTATAATGCAGTGGTTGCTTCGTTCCAATACACAGCGCAAGAGCAACATCGTGCAGAAGAGAGTGACCTAGCATAACAAAGCAAGCAATCGCTGTAAGATAAACGAAGATTAAACTACGTGTGTTGGACTTTGATATTGGTGGTATAAGCGAACAAGTCACAGCTTGGTTATCTTTTCCTTAATACCCATGATTGCAGTTTTATAACTTTTCAAAGTCATCAAATGAGGTTGAATAAGAGCTCAATTGTCGGAGGTATTTCGCAAATGAACAATGAACTGTATGCCACTATACGAACGAGGGTCACAATGATACATGTCATATTTGCGGTTATATCCATAAATAAATACACCAACAAAGCCGTATATTAAATCCTTTTTCTAAAACCCAAACATGCGATGAAATCGACCTTACACATTATATCATTTGGAAGAAGTTTGCTTAACTTAAACGTGAAGTTGTTGCAGACGTTTATGTCACGTGCCCTCATGCAATAACACTTTACTTCATAATCCGGACCTTTAAACATATTTTTGACGACCTGACTGGTGGTGTTGAAAATATTGTAACCAGATTATTTGAACCCTGAATATCAAGTATTCGGCATGTATCATAGGGACTGTGTGCTTGAAGGCCGTGGAAAAATGACCACATTCTGAATCGTAATAATAAAACTTAAGGGAAGAACGATTTTTTTATGGGAATAAATAAAACATGTTTAAACCAAAATATTTTTGTTTTTTTACTCACCTCAGCCCTAACAAGTACATTTGTTCAAATTTGGACAAGTTCTTGGTCTGAGAAGTTATGATAATGCTTTGAATCATTGTCATGTGTTCATGAAAATAAATTGGGCATGTATCAAGGAGTAAGTACTTCCGATTGGGCATAATTTGCCCTTTTTATATTAGTACTGTAATATATATTGTCTATATCAGTTTAGGATAACCTTATCTACTTGAGCTAATTTCTGATAATGTTTATCTCCCTTTGTGATATTGTTGACGTTCTCTTTACTCATAACTTTGGAGGAAAGGTAATAATTCATTTTTAATCAAAACGTTCAAGTTTTTATTTATTTATGTTGTATTTTATGGTTTTATCTTGTATATATCAGTGTCCTGAGCCATACTTTCTAGCTCTTAATTTTAATTCTTGTTTCAACGTATAATAGTTCATTATTTATGTCGCTATATATACTGTTCTGAAAATGATTTGATGTACTTTCGATTTTGAATTCATTCAATTTAAAACTTAAATACATCTTTACTAAATTTTGATTGTTCTGTTATATAAGTGCACTATTAAACTATCAACAAAAGTATGTTCGGGTTGTATCTTGTACATATCAATGTTTAAAAGAAGGTCAGTATCTATGTCACTATATAGACTTTTCTGAAAATGAGTTGATGTACTTTCGATTTAGCATTCATTCACTGCAGTTTAAACCCAATATTCACCTTGAAATATAATATTGAACTAGCATATAAGTGTTATACTAAACTTAAATATCAAAATTGTTTTCATGAATGATAAATCATTTCAATATATGATAAATACCGTCGTTACAATTCGCGTTATTGAAAGAAATCACAACTTGTGGCTGTTTTGTTCCATGTTGTCAAGAACAATATTCAATAACTAGCGTAAGTAAAAGTGAATAGCGTTGTGATTCATTCCAACGATAGTCATACCACGGTTAAGCATCTAGCTTTTCTAACCGTTTCTATATAGGACATAATGTATAGATTAAAAATGAAGAAAACACTTTCCGATATGATACATATCTTGTTAATCTACTATCAACGGCATGTGCTAACAATGTAACGATATCATTTTTGGGAAAGGTCGTGTAATATGTTAGTTGTAATTGAGTTTCTGGTTCACATTCTTATACGATACCTTCAATTGTTTATCAAAAACGGTACACTGTAGGCATATCGTACCTTACAGGCGCGTAGCCAGTGCTCGACCTCAGTGGGGGCATAACTTATAGGCGTTGCAATTTGACCTCCGCCTCTCCTAATAGCCGAAATCTAGTTGGTTTAAAGTGTAAGCAGGGGGTGTGGGGTAGGGTATCCCGAAATAAAATTTTAACAATTTCTATTCTAAACTGTTGCATTTTGTGTGTATTTAATTACTTTTTTCTCTTATATTGAAAATAAGTAAACTTGGACGATTTTAGCAATCAACAAGTATCTTTTTCTCGATTTAGAATGAGTCAATGTATTTGTTATTACTTAAAACTTTATTACTTAATTCGTGCAGTTTGTAAAATGCGATTCTGGGTTTTGTTAAGAAAAATAAGTAACATGAGTTTAATGTTAAGATATGAATGCAATATTTAATATAATAAGATGTTTGTTACAAAAAATATCATCCATAATTAGACGTTTGTTCTCATTAGATAGCCCGATTATGGAGGTTCCAGGGATGAAACTGCAGGCATGGCCAAATTCAGAGGACACAACCTACTGCCAGTCTTGTGAACGAGATAATGAAATTCAAATTTGATAGTATACAGAAATTATGTTTTGAAATGCATACACTATATTCTATAACTATTTGTTTGATCTCGTTAGATACCCGGGCTATGGAGGTTCCATGGAAGAAACTGCACGCAGGGCCATCTGCAGAGGACACAACATACTGCCAGCCCTGTGAACAAGATGACGAAATCTTCCCTGCTGAGGTTTACTGTACCGTCTGCAAAGAGTTTTTCTGCTCTAAATGCGCAAGTCTCCATAGGAAACAGAAAATGTCCAGATCTCCCTTTCTTCTTGACAAATCAAATATGCCTACATCTATCGGTGGCCTGGAAATTGAATATGAATGCACTGTGCCTTGTGATATCCATCCAGAAGAGTCTATCAAATATTTGTGCAGTACCCATCAGACCTTGATTTGTGGACACTGTGCAGTACAGAACCATCGTTCGTGTCATGCTGATGTCATATCAGATATATCGAATGCCTTCAAAGATGGTCAAGAGTATGGGGATGTCATAAAAACAATTGCCAGGTTATTTGAAGACATTGATTTATGTGCGTCTTATGTGGAGAAAAACGTTAATGCTGTAGCAAAGTTAGGTGTAAATGCAGTGTACAAGCTGAGAAGATATCGAGAGGAAGTTAACAAGTGTTTTGATGAAAGAGAACAAGCACTGTTAAAGCTTATAGAACAGACGAAAAGCATGTATGAAGAACGACTAGAGTCTCTGAAACCGAAATATACAAACCTTAAGTCCAAGCTACAAGAAATTAATGTTAAACTTGGAGCACAGGAAAATAACATGATACAGTTGTTTATTGAGACCAAAACAGCTAGGAAGCTATTAGAGGGTCTGCAGAATGACCTTGCTGACATTAAAAGGGAAAACGTATTTCACCACTACGAATTCAGAAAGGATCAAACCACAGAGCGCCTTATTGCATCTGGCACAGGTCTTGGTACTTTAGAAAACATTCTGACTGAACCGCACAAGATAGCATCCGCATCAGGTATATCTGAATATTTATTATATTAGAATATTGTAAACACCTTTGATGAAACAGAACCTAATAGACAGTTTATTAAGATTTGCCCAATAGTACATCGTCTTAATACATTTATTTCTATATTTACATTTATTGGACGGGTCTAAACATATCAAATAATTGTGAACTGATTTATATAGAATAAAAGGTTAATTCTAATATAATTCACTTTAGATATATAAAAAGATGATTATACGTTTGTTAACAAAGGCAGTAGGCAATATGGTTAAGTGATGCATATAGAATAAAAGGCATGTCCTAATACTATACACTTTAGATCAGAAATAAGATTATTATAAACCTGCTAACAAAGGCAGTGAACAAAATCAACATAACTTTACATAAAATTACGCTGCATGTTTGATAATTAAATAACGTTATACAAAAGTTGTTTTCATAATATTCATTATATCAATCCTATCTGATGAAGATAGTAGTTAACTTAACCTAAAAACAAATTACAATAACGTTTAATACATGATTGTCTAAATTGAAGATAGTGGCGGCCGATATATATGAAATTGTTTCACACAATATTATCTTATCATTACAACAGAAATAGTATCGTTCATTACGAGGTGTAGAAAAGCCCATATTTTAAGAAACAACTAGTGCATCCACTCAAGTTATAATAGATATATGCATAATCATATATTTTATTTAGGTAGCCACAGTACCATTATGTGAATATTTAATGCACAGACACCCCATTTTATCTTGGTATTAATAGAAAGGCTTAATGAAAGGAGAAAGAATATGTGAAGTTTAACTGCATGGGGTCAGTAGGCAGAAAAATATAACTGTAGGACCAATGACTTTGTGATATCTTATTTATACATCGAATATCTTAACAACTTCATTAATTCGTCAATGCATTTTTGCCAAAACTTTAAAAATTATTTATGGAAAACAAGGAGTACAATTTCTACAAACTGCAAGCAATGCCCCTAATACCAAAACGGTATGACAGTTATGTTTTGAAATTACAGCAGAGAGGGACCACAGCAAAATAGAACTTAGAGTTCAGGGGGATGGCCCAAGGGAAAACATGACAATTTCCGAACCTACAGGTACTGACAGTCATAAACCATCTGAGTGAATGCACATCCTTATTTAATGACCTACACATTCCAATAATTTGTTATGTATAATTTGTCTTATGAGATATCTTTACTTCAAATTGCTTTACTTCTAAGCGCTGTGATTTTTTAAACATTTTTTAAACATTTTTCAACAGTTTAAACATGTAATTTAATAAGGTGCAAGTATAAAGCAAATATTTCATTTACTGCAAATTATTCAATACAGTGAGGAAGGCCATTCGGGATTTGACAAAACTACGCTTAACACCAGCTGTGGACATCCCAGTCAGTTCTCCAACTGACGACGTGATCTGTCACCTGTCAGGCATTCTCCACCTTGCTGGGTCCAGACTGCTGCTAGCTGACTTTCATAACAAAAATGTCAAGTTGGTGGACATGCAGACCAACAACCTGGTGTCCCAGATCAGTCTACCAGGTTGTCCGTGGGACATATGTCTTCTACCCGGGGACAGCGTTGCTGTTACTTTGGCCACTAACGGTATTCAGTTCCTGGAGACTGGAGGACAACTCGCTCTTGGCGACCATATCGAATTGGATGGTGAGTGTCGAGGTATTGCTTACCATGAAGAGAGTTTGATAGTGTCCTTCTATAATGAAAAGGTAAAGGTACTGGACATGAATGGGCATGTTATAAGACAATTAGAAAGGGATATCAGTGGAAAGGAACTGTTCAAATGTGCTGCTTACTTAACAGTGATGTGTGAAGGTCCGACTGCTTTCATCTACGTATCAGATAGGATCAGGAACACAGTCACAAAACTTGACATGAACCTGAACATCATCAAGACCTTCCAGGACCCTGCATTGAAAAGCCCAACAAGCATCTCGGCACTCGGGGACCAACTATTAGTATGTGGTTATGGAAGTAACGCCATTATGATACTTGATTTGTCCACTGGTCAAATGACACAACTGATCGGGAAGAAGGAGGGGATACGAAATCCAATGTTTGCCTACTACTCTCGGCAACAGAGCAAACTTCTTGTTACGGAATTCTTGAACAATAAAATAAAGGTGTACAATATAATCGAATAATGCAGCCAATGGGGTGAAATAGTTCGAAACATCAACTTAACGTTTACTTACCATTCGCATTCTAGCTGTGGCATTCTAATGAGAATGTTACGTGAACCACTATAGGAAACGATTTTTCAAGATGTTATTTGTATAGAACACATACTCGTTATAGTCCTTAGTAAAGAACATGTACTCAATAGGATTTAATGATTTTGCTTTATTCGCATTCAAAGTGCGTACAAATCCAAAGATATTTTTATATTTCATCGTAAAAATAGCATAACTTTTCTGCCAGAAAGAATATTACTTGATGTGTAATATACGTACATTTATTTAAGTTGCAATTACCTATCTGTATTATCAGTTTATTGTTTTATTATTCTAATTTGGGTTGGAAGCCATTGCGTGGGTTTATCATCTGTTCAATTATCCAAAGATGAACCATTACATTCAATATATGATAATGTATCATGTTGTCGCTGTCTCTTTTGTATTACCCTTGTCTAATCATTATCCAATGCCATAAACATCTTTATTATATTGGTCGTAGCTGTAAATATCTTAAATCAGTGTACACACTGATACTCACATATTGATTTTCCTTTTTCAGAGTTAAAGTATACATTTAAATAAAACGCCTCTTAGAGGGTAAATAAAACGGGCCCTAGAGCCGGGTATTGTGTTCTGTTTATGGATATATGGCATTAACCTGCCTTAATACAAACGGCATATAACTGCGGTACGACATTGCTTGTTCTAAACCTAGTGTCTGTTTCGTTGGAAAAAATAAGTCGTGTCATAATTAATCTTAAGTCAGTATAGAAATGGCGAAAAGTTAAGATTTCATTTTCTCGGCTATTCTCATTAAAAACCGGCTACAGGTCAACGCACACATATATGTTGCAAAATAAAGATAAGATCATTTCGGTTTACGACTTAGATCGACTGAGATCTTTACTGAACCGTTGTAACGTTTGTCTGATGCCATAAAACACAGTTGAGCGATCTGTGACCGTCCGGACCCATTTTGTTTGATATGTTTGTTAGGGCATGACCGAGTTAAATATATTGCCAATTTGTTTGACTACCTCCCCGTCCCACAGAGTTGATTGTACTTCAAATGACCATTTGCCATACTCTATGTTTCAAAGTAGTTTAAAAAAGAATGTTTGTAGGTTAATTTTCAACCAGTTACAAATGCAGAGACTAAGTTAGTACCTTTATATGCTGCAACACAAATGTTTGCTGGGGAAAATGTCCAATGTATATAATGGTTAATTCAAAACGTTTAAAACACATAAAGTAATAATAGAGAAATGACAAGAGCAATGTATACTTATTATTTATGGATTTTAAAACAAGGCGAAATATTAAACATTTTGAGTCATAAAACCAACGGCGGCTGTTATTAGAAAATTCGTGTTTTATACACCCGTTCATAGAATCAGACGTATTATAGTTTCAGCTGCGGTGTACGTGCGTGCCGGCGGGCGGGCGAGGTCCATTATGTTGTCCGATCAATACCTTTAAAAGCCTTATTATGTTTTACAATTACATGAATATGCTCACAAAACGTTGCAGGCCGAAAGCCATACAAAGTTTTAAGCGCTTTGATTATACACCCGTTCATAGAATAAGACGTAATATAGTTTCAGCTGCAATGTACGTGCTTGTCGACTGTCGCGTGGCATCCAGTTTGTTATCCGATTAATAACTCTAAAAGCCTTCGTCCAGTCATCACAAAATATGGTCAGAATCGGCATTATATCTCGGAGAAATTCGATAATCAGCCATATCGCTTAAGTCACTCGACAATCTTACATCACCCTTTACTCATAAAAATCGCCTATATTCGGTATTTTTCGATTAAAACTTTAGAAGCATTTGTCCAATCATAACTTAATTTGGTCAGAATAGGAATAGGGATAACATCTTGGACAATAACGATAACTAGCCATATTGCTTGGTTTACTTAAGAGTTATCGCCCTTTAATAAAAGTAAGTTTCTAAAATCGGTCATGTACGATCATTTACTATAGAAACTGTCCAATCATAATCACAATCGGTCAGAATGTATTGGCATTATATCTCGGAGAAACTCGATTAAAAGCTATTTGGCTTTTGTCACTCGAGAGTTATCACTCTTTGATTGTAGAAATAAGTTCTCGTTCTGGTCCGATCAATAACTTTAGAACCATTTGTCTATTCATCAGTTTTGTCAGAGTGTGTATTGACAGAATATCTCGGTCAGGTTTGTTAACCAGCCATGTTGCGTCTGTCACTACAGTGAAATGACACGTGAATTGGCAAAAACTGTACAAACAGTGTTCTCTCTCTAATGTCACTTAACTTGGTGTCCAAAAGAGAGGACGGGCGTATAGTGCGACAGTTGCCGCTCTAGCGTATTATGGCAATAACTTATGATTTCAGTTGAGATGCATTATAGCTATTTGTGTTTGTTTTTTTCAAATTTAAGCAGTCTAATTAGTATCAAAGTAACATATATATCTGTGAACTTTCAGGTAGTATAGCTCAACATATAACGTTTGACTGCTCTTCGCCAGATTCGTTTCAGGAAGAATAGCCAAATTATATTAAACTGAATTTTCTCTTTGCCAAAAACGTTTTAAGTTTGTCTATCATTTTGCAATTTAAAGAGTTCAAAATTGAAATATTACTATTTGAATATGGAGGCTATTCGTTGCCAAAAGTCCAGACGTGTAATTCCCACAATGTGCTTCTTAATCGTACTAAATATCTCTTACATTTGTCAATGTAGACGTGCTATTTGTTGTTTCTATTCGTCAGTTTTTCCGTATTGATTTGACATTAGTCATAATAGTAGTCAAAATGTATATTTGTCAGATCTACCCTGTATAAACTCACCAAAACATAGATCGTATAACTTGCCTTTAACAATATGATAATGTAATTTAGAAAGCCGAATCATGCATATGTAAAACTACAATCCTACAGTCGACACTCGCATTCGTAAAATGAACATTTGCAGTCCAACAAGTCCAGGTTTACATAAGTGAATTGACAAGTTCAGAATTACAAGGATAGACGATTTCGCCTATACCTTATAGGTAAATGTCACGGAAAGAAACGAAGGTGAATGGGCGGAGCCAAAGAATCGGATTTTCTTTCGTTTATTTCAGTCGAATCAAGCAAGGGAGATAACATCTTCTCCTTCTTCCTGTAAATTCCCGGTTGTACCACAGTCTACAATTTCACGAACATGTAAGTATTTGCTCAATTACACTTACATACAAACATGTACACACTACTGTTTATAAAGACTTTGTAAGTGTACCTAATAAGATCATTGATATAATGGTTTTGATAATGAGTGTAAATAAGTTAAAGATCTTCATTATCTGGTCATGTAAGCTGTATTGTACTAAGACCAGATGATGTAGATCTTAAACTACATGTATACATACGTATTCGTTCCCAAAATCATTTGTCGCAAATTAAGTGGTATGAATAGTGAAATAATGATCAATAATATTATTATATATATTTATATTATTTCTATTTGTTTATCTAACTGTTTATTGCTTAAGCTGGATCTCTGCATTCTCGTGTACACACTAGAGCGATGATGCTATGTGTACAACAGTTTGTTTCATCATTGTCAAACCTCAGATGAATGGGAATGGATCTCTGCATTCTCGTGTACACACTAGAGCGATGATGCTATGTGTACAACAGTTTGTTTCATCATTGTCAAACCTCAGATGAATGAGAATGGATCTCTGTGACTAGGAGGATAAAGACTGATGTTTTTAATAGCAAAGTTTCAATACAATAGATCCCCAAGAAGAGTTTTATGCTATCTAGACTAATACCAAGGAATTGAGTTAATGATTGTAATAAAGGCTAAATTTTAAAGCTGCACCCTCACTGATTGACTGCTTTGGCAACTTTTTTTTCATTGTCTTGGAATGAGCCAATTTTTGTGGAAATTTCAGGAAAAAGGTGATAAAAGACTGCTGACAACAGATTGGATCACAGGTTTTCATATTTACATTCACAAATGGAAGTCCATGTAATATGGCTTATTTATAATTTCGGCAGTTTTCTATTGAGACCTATTATATTGTGAGTTATCTTATATGAATGAATTGCAGGTTTTGCTGATATTCAGTTTTGTCTGATGTTATTCATTTACTATCTTAATAAGCATGTATGGTGTAAACGTATAATTTCAATAAATCATTGAAACAAAATATCAATGTGGATGGAAGAACAGCCATCCAACCCACTTGTGTCCCCCAGTTATGAATTACGGGATCTGCCACTGTGAACCATAACAATCAAGTGGAGGATTTCAAGAACATGAAAAATAGATATCTTGAGTCTTAGATTAGGAAAACAAACGCGCGATTTTTCCCCTCCAAAGGGGCTAGGGCCGCTTCACCTAAATGTGAAAAAAGCCCTGACTGTTGAGTATGGGTGGGGTATAAAAGGTAGCAGCAAGTTATAATTGTTTATTAGCAATTAATGAAATTGCATCTATTTGATTAGTACAAACTGTTACTACTGTACTCTATTAGACTTACATTGTCCCTCGAATGAGAAACTCTTTTCAAGCTTGAAAATATATAAAATATTTGAAGAAGACCGCCGCGTAGTAGCTTGGTTTCATTTCCGGTAACGAAATGTATACAGACATTTCGAACCACAACAAATACGGACCAGACACTTCGGACCTTGCTCAGGGACACTTCGGACCATGATGTTAAATTCTAGTTTAAGTCCAGTTTTATATAATTATTGACTTCATTATTAAACTACTTTATTAATCACTTAAAAATAATATTCATTACAGTATAATGTACGAGTTATATGAAGTTGTAATCTTAGTGTATTTTATCCATACAGTTCCAGCTACCAGGTAATAAACCTCTGGGGCATTTAGTGAATAATTTCAACTTAATGAAAAAAAAATTTTCTTCGTAAATTTTAAATTATCTATTACTTGCAATCTTAAACATTGCAAAAGGCAAGAAAGTGTCCTCTAATGGTAGAATTTAAAATAGTGTTTATAGTTATTTAAAGCTGCACTCCCACAGATTGACAGTTTTGACAACCTTTTTTTCTCCCAGACTCGGCTGATTTTGGCAGCAATGCTTTCTATACAAATAATAAGATTACTCACAATAAAACAGATCTATATTGTTGCAAAACTGCCGACAGTTTTCATTATTCATAAAACGTTACTGCAGTATCACTTTTAGCCATAAAACATCAATTTGCGAACGTAAAACTGAAAAACTGTATCTGATCTTTTGTCAGCAGTCTTATACCACTGGTATCCAGACATTTACGCAAAAATTGGCTCATTCCAAAACAACAAATAAAAATAGTTGTCAACACGGTCAATCTGTGAGAGTGCAGATTGAAAAGAAAAATAAGACAATGGGACTTTTTATTCTTGAAGTATAATTTAATGCTAATGACTTACATTTTGTTGTGTTTGAGTCAAGTATCATTTTGCATACATCTCATTTCATGTCATACGTGCGTATTAATTACTATTATATCGACAAAAAACATGTTGTAATATCATATATTATTTTATTCGACATAAAATAATTTATAATCCATCCTGTTTCCAAATCATAGTCCATAGTGTCATAATATAGATGATTCGTAATGTCCATATGTTCGCAATGGCCATGGTCCAAAGTATCCATAATTGGTTTAAATAGAGCCGAGTTATAGCGGAAATTTTCGAAAGACGTAAGGAGGAGTTAAAACATGGTTAAGGCGGAGCTATCTATAAATTAAATTAAATTAATCTCGTAAACATTTTCAACTGCGAATGAAAAGTCACCACCATACAATGTACTTTGAAGAACTACGAACTGAACTTCTACACACCGCAATGTAAAACTCGGCATGTGACTTTCATAGAATGACGTGTGTTTACCATACACAGCTTTATAAACACGACTGAATCGTCTGTTGAATAGATGCAACGAGAATAAAACTCCAATCGGTACAATGAAAAATGAAAATGTGCAGTTTAAAATGTAAACACACAACCGTTGGCGGTTGTAAAATGTAAAGTGGTAAATCATCAATGTTACAAACGTAAAATACACACATATACGTCTGGACTTTTGGCAACGAATGGCCTCCATATTTGAAGGACTGACCTGAGATAAATGTACCCTATCACCTTTTTTTAGGGTCATACATCGATCAATTACTTGTTACAATAAACACAATAATCATCACACGTTCAAACAATAGCTCTCTGAATTTAATATATGTAAAAATGCGCCTAAACGCTCAAATTTTTCGAAAAGCGTTAATAACGCTGTCAATTATTGAATGGGTTTAGGCTAAAAAACAACAGCATTCTCTTATAAGGATTACATGCAATTTTCTGTTGATACCTATTCATAAAAGAAAGGAAAGTACATGTCTTCTCTCAAATGTGTGTAAGAACGTACCTATTAATGTGTGATGCTACAATATTTGAAAGATGATTTATCAAAAGCCACCGATGTCGTGAATTTGAAGTTTGGGAGAGTCCATTTGTGAAAAGTTTTTGAGATGTTCGATAAGAAGTGTACATAATCATAAAAATACAACTGTACTTTTTTATGAAGGTCAAAAATCTTAAGATGCTCAGTAAGTAATGTTGAACAAAATAATAAAACCGTTACATGATCATGATGATGATGATGATGATGATGATGATGATGATGATGAACCCACATAATAAATGTATAGTTTGAAAGGGGTTGGTTTTCTGAAAAAGGTTTGGATATGTACCTTTCAACTGAGCAATACATAGAGGATAATTGTTTGTTTCAGTGTAGGATCATTATATATTTCACCGATTGAGCACCAAAATTTGTTTTTCACGAGTGGTGTAGCCAAGAGTAAAATATTCACTTTTAGTGTTCACGAGGTCAAATATATTGCTTCACACAGAAACAAATATTGATTATTTTTAATTATATGCCTTAAATTGGAATTATTTATACGTCTTTAGAATAACGCTCCAATTAACATGCACTTAACGTTTTTTCGGATATGACGTTGTTGAAATTGCGCCCAAGCCCCGTCCGCGCTAACGTTTGATTAGAACCAGACCGGTACAGCTTTCAAAACAGTGAAAACTATCAAAGTGATATTTTCAATGTTTTATTTCACTGCTTAATCTATATAAACCACAGGAAAGCATATAATAAAACAGCGCCTTAAAGCTAATAATTATATGACCTCGATTTGATAACACATTACTTTTTTCTCACCTCATAGATTATTTGCTGATACTACTTAGCAGCTTCCTTATCGGCGGTTACAGGGTCTGAAACAAACACATATAACGTGATGACGAATATCATCATTTAAGTTGATACAGTTGTTATACATATCCATTGCTTTTTGCATGTAATGTTACATATGAATGAAAAATATATACGTGCATTAGACTGACAACAAAATTACTAGAGCCTGTTTTACTGTCTGATTTTCTTGTAATTTTTGCTGACGATTTTGTCACGCGCCCTCGTGCAATAACAATATACTTCATAATCCGGACAATTACACATATTTTGTAAACGTTGACAGGCTGACTGGTGCTGTTGAAGAAATATATAGCCAGAAGATTTAACGTCTGAATATTCTGTTGTAATCAAGTGTGCACAAGTTTTTAATTGCAAATTTTGAAAGCATGTGGTAGGGATTTAAATTTGAACGTAATTCTAAACTTAGAACATAATTGCTTTGGAAATGTACGTAGACCGCATCTCAATAACCGAATATATGTCGAATGTATAACTCCATTTCCTTTACGATACTACATGTATTTGAATTTTAGTCATGTGACTTTTGTTTATTTTTTCCGGGTGACTAACTTGTTTATCCGAAACATGAGCCTGTATCTCATTTAGGCAAATATACATGGGCAGAAGGATATAAGAGTTTATAAATCTGCGTAATGAGATAACTCTAGTCAACATTCTTTTAACATCACAGTGTTCTTTTTTGCAGCAGGATACACAGGCAACAAAGTTATGGTTAAAATTTGGAGTCCTTTGATCTTTTTCCAGATGATAAATAAACTTTGGTTTCCATATGTGTATGTTTTAGGTCGCAGACAACTATATCAAGTTCTTATTTATTCTAATGACCACTTTACAAGCGAAATAAAACTGCTTTACGACCCGCATTACCACATATTGGGAGAAAGTTCTACATATGTACTAAACATTTAACAAAGTTAGAAGAAAGTAACATTTCTTATAAGAAAGAATTGGTTGAGCGTAGCCACTATGTAATCGATAAAGCGACCAAATCCGCTCTAGGAGTACAAACAATGCGATGTTAAAGTAAACAAAACAGTAGATCAAGTAGATCCTGTTTTTTATTAAGATCCATTCAGCTTTAAAATCGATCCATACGGAAAATAACCACTGGTCTGAGAAGTTATAACCATTCTTTGATTCATTGTCATGTGTTCATTAAAATAAATTTTGCATGTAACAATGAGTAGGTACTTCCGAATCGGTGCAATTTTCCCTTTTTACACAGGTTATATCGGTACAGCAATATATCTTGTCTATACCAGTTTAGGATAACCTTACCTACCTGCGATAATTTCTGATAATGTTTATCTCCATGTGTGATATTGATCGTTCATCCTCTGTATCCTTAAATTTGGAGGAAAGGTAAGCATTCATTTTAAATCAAACGTTCAATTTTATATATATTCATATTGTATTTTAGGTTTGTATCTTGTACATATCAGTGTTTAAAGGTAAACTGAAACATACTTTCTAGTTCTTAATTTTATTTTTTGTTTCGACTAATAATAGGTCAGTATCTGTGTCGCTATATACTGTTCTGAAAATGATTTGATGTACTTCCGATTTTGAACTCATTCACTGCAGTTTAAAACCAATCTTGAACTAAAATACTGATTGATATTACATATAATTGCAATATTAAACTTAAATATCAAAATTGTTTCCTTGAATGATAAATCATTTCAATATTATTACAAATACCGTAGTTACAATTCGCGTTATTGAAAGAAACCACAATTGGCTGTTTTGTTCCATGTTGTCAAGAACGATATGCAATAACTAGCTTGCGTATAAGTGAATATCGTTGTTATTTATTCCAACGATAGTCATTCCACGGTTAAGCATCTAACTTCTTATTACTGTGTATATATATGACTTAATGTATGGATTATAAACAAAGAGAATACTTTCCGATATGACACATATCTTGTTAATCTACAATCAACGGCATGTGATTAGAAATGAATTGCAATCAATTTTGGGGAATGTTGTGCAAAATCTTAGTTGCAACCGAGATTCTGGTGCACATTCTTTTACGAATCCTTATATTAATTCATCAAAAACGGTTCACTGCAGACGTATCGTACTTTTCAGGGGTGTAGACAGGGTTCGACGTCGGAGGGGAGTAACGTTTTGACTTGCGCCCCGCCCTAAGAACCGAAATATATTTAGCTTAAAGTGCTAGCCAGGGTTCGACGTCAGAGGGCTGCGTAACTTAAGGGCGTAACCTTTGTACTTATGCCGCTACCTCAGAACCTAAATTTATTTGGTTTAAACTGTTATCAGAGGTGAAATTAGGGTACTCCCCAAATAAAATGTTTACAATTTATTTTCCAAAATGGTGCATTTTGGGCGTATTGTATTACATTTTATCTCTTATACTGAAATAAAAAGTAAACTTGGACGATTTTAGGATGGCGCGCGTTGGGTTCGCCCCCCCCCCCCGCCCCTCACCTCTGGATCCGCTAGTGCTTTATACAATACTATATATGGCTTTCAATCAACAAGTATCTTTTTCGCGATTTAGAATGAGTCAATTTACGTGTTATTCTAAATTCGTGTAACTTGTAAAATGCTAAAACACTAATTTGTACCAAATTTACGCCATTGATTTTCATCATTTCATCTGGGGTTTTTTTTTTAATACAAGAGTTAAATGTTAAGAAATTAATACAATATATCATATAATTATCAGTTTGTTCTCATTATACTCACAGGCAATGGAGGTTCCTGGGAAGAAACTGCAGGCAGGATTAAATGCTGAGGACACAACCTACTGCCAGCCCTGTGAACAAGATGACGAAATCCTCCCTGCTGAGGCATACTGTACCGTCTGCAAAGAGTTCTTCTGCTCTCACTGCGCAAATGTCCATAGGAAACAGAAAATGACTAGATCTCATTTACTTCTTGACAAATCAAATATGCCTACATATATCAGTGGCATTGAAGTTGAATATGAATGCACAGCGCCTTGTGATATCCATCCGAAAGAGTCTATCAATTTTTTTTGCAGCACCCATCAGACCCTGATTTGTGGACACTGTTCAGTACAGAACCATCGATCGTGTCATGCTGATGTCATATCAGATCTCTCCAAGGCCTTCAAAGATGGCCAAGAGTATGGAGATGTCATTAAAACAATTGCCAGGTTATTTGAAGAGATAAATTTATGCGCGTCTGATGTGGAGAAAAACGTTAACGTTGTAGCATGGTTAGCTGAAAATGAAGTTTTCAAGCTGAGAAGATACCACGAGGAAGTTAACAAGTATTTTGAAGAAAGAGCACAGGCACTGTTAAAGCTTATAGAGAAGATGAAAAGCAAGGACGAAGAGCTACTAGGGTCTCTGA
Source organism: Mya arenaria (assembly GCF_026914265.1). NCBI lineage: Eukaryota > Metazoa > Mollusca > Bivalvia > Myida > Myidae > Mya > Mya arenaria. Next base: position 45,781,884 of record NC_069122.1, read on the forward strand.
AACCGAAATATACAAACCTGAAGTCTAAGCTGGAGGAAATAAATGTCACACTCGAAGCACAAGAAAATAACATGATACAGTTGTTCATTGAGACGAAAAGGGTCAAGAAACTACTAGAGGGCATGCAGAATGAGCTTGCTGATATTAAGAAGGAAAACGTAATTCACCACTACGAATTCAGAAAGGATCCAGCCATAGAGCGTCTTATTGCATCTGACACTGGCATTGGGACATTAGAAAACATATTGACTGAAAACACAACCACATCAGGTATATATGAATATTTATTTTATAACAAAATAGTAAACAACTTTAATGAAACATGGCATAGTAGACAGTTTTCATGACAGGTCCAATAGTACATAGTCTAAATACATTAAATTATTTCTATATCTATATATTCATTGCAGTTGTCTAACCATATCAAATAATTGTGAAGTGATTTACTAGTATATCGAATAAAAGGCAGGTCCTTTCATTATTTACTATAGATATATATTAGGTTTATAATACGTTTGTGAACAAAGGCATCGGGCAAAATCAACAGAACTTTACATAACCTTACGCTGGATGTTTTATGATTAAATTACATTATACAAAATCTGTTTTCATTATATTCATAATCTCGTTCCAATCAGACAGTAGTTAACTGAACCTAAAAAAATTCACATTATATTACCGTATCTTGACAAAATAAACAATAACGTTATTACGAGATGTACAAAACCCCTTGTTTTAAGAAACTACAAGTGCATGAACTGATCAAGTATTTAGTTATCATAGGCATATAAATGACCATATCTTTAAAGGTAGCCACAGTACAATTATGAGATTTTTTAATGTCCAGTGACTCCATATTGCTTTGGTATTGTTTGAAAGGCTTAATGAGAGTAGCAAGATTATGTAAATTTTTACCTTTAAAGATTTCGTAAAAGGTCACTCCAATTCGGACTTCAATTATTATAATAAGATACCGGACAAAATAACCATCTGCAAAAACTTCGTTTAAAACTCCTTTTTGGTGATTAATTAATTTATAAGTATTCAACAAGCAATGCTCATTCAAAATGTACCAAATTTGCATGTGGTCAGTAGGCATAAAAATATACTTTTAGTACCAATGACTTGGTGAAAGTTTATTTGTAAATCGGATATCTTAACAACTTTATAAATTCGTCCATGTATTTTTTGCTGATTTTTTTAACAATATTTATGGACTACATGAAGTTCATATTCCTACAAACTACAACACCCTTACACCAAGACGTTATGACTGATTTGTTTTAAATCACAGCAGAGAGCGACCGTGGCACAATAGGACTTACAGTTCAGGGAGATGGCCAAATGAAAACCATTGAAGCTGCCGAACATACAGGTATTAACAGTCATTAACCATTTGAGTAATTGAACATTTTATTTAATGGCCTACATATTCATATTACTGCTATGTATAATCTATCTTATAATATATGTTAACTTTAAATTCCTGTAAAACCTAGCGCTGTGATTTTTTGTTCAATGAACATACATTAAAACAAAACTCGGTTGAACTATTTTCAATAATGAACGAAATATTGAAAACGTATAACATGGTGTTTTAAATATGGCATTGTGATTCAAAATCATATTGCTAACGTTCAAATTTATACTTAAATATGTACTCTATAAGTTATTGTGGTACAGCTTTTGATATACTATAAACAATTCATCACAGTGAGTCAGGCCACTGACCTGACTGTATTGCGGTTTACACCAGCTAAAGACATCCCAATGAAGTCTCCAACTGACAAGACGGACTGCTACCTGTCTAGCATGATCCACCTTGCCGGGTCCATGCTGCTAATGGCTGACTTTCACAACAACAAAGTCAATGTGGTGGATATGCAGACCAGCAACATGGTCTTCAAGATCAGTGTACCGGGTCAGCCATGGGACATATGTCATCTTCCCGGTGATAGGGTTGCTGTTACTATAGCCAATAAGGGTATTCAGTTGATTGAGACTGGAGGGCAACTCACTCTTGGTGACCTTATTAAAGTGGATGGTGACTGTCGATCTATTGCTTACCATGAAGATAGGTTGATAGTGTCCTTCTGGGCTGGAAAGGTAGCGGTACTGAATAAGAATGGGCATGCCATAAGACATATAGATAAGGATAGCAGTGGAAAGGAACTGTTCAAATCTCCTTTTTACTTAACAGTAGTGTATGAAAGTTCGACTGCTGTCATTTACGTATCAGACCATCTAAAGAACACAATTACAAAGCTTGACATGAACCTTGACATCATCAGTACGTTCCAGGTCCCTGCATTGAAAGGACCAGGCGGTATCACGGCACTCGGGGACCAACTGTTAATATGTAGTTATGGAAGTAGCACCATTATGATACTTGATTTGTCCACTGGTCAGATGACACAACTGATGGGGAAGGAGGAGGGGATACGAAAGCCAATGTTTGCCTACTACTCTCCTCAACAGAGCAAACTTATTGTCACGGAAATGTCGAACAATTCATTAAAGGTGTACAATAAAATCAAATAATATCAGCCATTGGGGTGCAATGTTTCCAAACATCAGTTGAACGTTCACCTTATCTATCGCCATTCAGTTGTTTCATTCTAACGAGAATGTTACGTGGACCACTTCAGGAGACTATTTTTCGAGATTTTATTTGTATAGAACACCGGGTTTTTAGATCTTAGTAAAGAATACGTACTCAATATGATTTGATTATTTTGTTTTATTTGCATTCAAAGTGCGTACGAATTCAAATGTTTTTTAAATGTCATCGAAAACATAGCATTAATATTCTATCAGGAAGAAATGTTGCTTTATATGCATGTTTATTTCTTTTAGATGCATTTACCTATCTTAAATAAAAGTGATCAGTATTTTTTTATTCTTTATTGGTTGGAAGCCATTGCGTTGTACAATTATCCAAATCTGAACCATTCACATTCAATGTATGGTATTGCATCATGTCGCCGCTGTCTTTTTGTATGTTCATTGTCTTATTAGTATCAAATGGCATTAACATAGTTTGATATTGGTTGTAACTTTAAATACCATAAATTTGTAGGAACAACACTGATACTAACATATTGATTTTCTTTCAGAGTTTTAAAATATTTTGAAATAAAGAGTATAAATGAAACGGGTCCCAGGGCCGGGTATTGTGTACTGTTTATGGATATACGGCATTAACCTGCCTAAATACAAACAACATATAACTGCGGTACGTCATTGCTTGTTTTAAATCTAGTTTATGTTTCGTTAAAGAAAGTAGGTCGTGTAATAGATATTCTTAAATCAGTATAAAAAAGGCGATAAATTTAATTTTCATTTACTCGGCTATTCTCTTTAAATACTAGCTACAGTTCAACGCACACAGAAATGTTGCAAAATAAAGATAAGTTCATTTCAGTTCACGACTTAGATCGACTTAGATTTTTACTAAATCGTTGTAATGTCTATAAGATGCCGTGAAACTCAGGTAAGCGATTTGTGACTGTCCTGTGTTTGATAGTTTCGTTATGGCATGACCGAGTTAAATGTTGCCCTTTTGTTCGACTACATCTTCGTCTAACATAGTTGACTGTATTCATATCATGATCATTTGCCCTACTCGACGTTTCCAAGTTACTACCCTAAATCGAAGTTCAGTCGTAATTGAAAATAAAATGTTTGTGAGTTGATGTTTAACCAATTACAAATTTATGACTAAGTGAGTACCTTTATCTGCTGCAACGCAAATGTTCTCTGAGGAAAATTATTAGTATTCAGTATACATTATTTAAATCGTTAAAAATGAATAAAGTTATAATAGAAAAACGACATTAAAAATAAATTAATTATTTATTGATTTTAAAACGGGGCGAAATAGTCACCATGTTGCGTCATAAATCTAACGGCAAATGTTCTTGTCAAATTCGTGTTTGTACACCCGTTCATAGAAAGGGACGTATCAGTGTTTCGACTGAGGTGTGCGTGCGTGCCGGCTGGTTTGCGTCGAGTACGTTGTCCGGTCAATAAATTTAGAAGGCTTTGTCCAATCATCACCGAATTTGGTCAGCATTGGCATACTATCTCGGACCAGTTGAATTACCACCCATATTGCTTTAGTCATCCAACAGTAATATATTGCCCTTTAATTAACGAAAACGCCTAATATCTTTCGAAGCCTTTGTCCAATCATTGCCAAATTTATTCAGAAAGTGCATGAGGATCACATCTTTGACAATGGCGATACACAGCCATATTGCTTTGTACACTAAAGAGTTATCGCCCTTTAATTAAACACTTCACCTAAAAACTGTATTGTCCGATCAATATGTTCATTATCCTCTGTCCATTTTTAACCATATTTGGTAAAAATGTGTATTGACATTATATATATTGGTCAGAGAATGTATTGAAAAATTATCCGGTAAGGTTCGATAACCAGCCGTGTTGCCCCTGTCACTTTAGAGAAATGACCATTAAGTTATCAAAACCTGTATAAGCAGGAAACATACATATGGCTTAACATACAACCACTTATCACCAAACTACGTGTCTTAAAAGGATGAAGGCTGTATTTTGCGATAGTTGGCTCTCTTCATTATAATGGCAATAGCTTTTGATGTCAGTTGAGATGTATTTTGGCCGGTTCTATTCCCGGTTTTAAAAGCGCATGTGTCTTTGAATGCACGTGTAATGTAGTGGTTGCTTCGTTCTCACACACAGCACCAGCGCAACATCGTACAAACGCGAGTGACCTAGCGAAACAAATCACGCAATTGCTGTAAAATAAATAAAATAGTGTTGTTAAAAGCGAACAGTTCACAGCGTGGTAATCTTTGGCTAAAATTCTATGATTGCGGTTTTATATTTTTTCATTGTCTCGAGTCTTATCTGTATCTTATTTTTATGTGTGTCTTTTTAACTCTTATTTTACATTTGAATCAAATCTGTGACTTGAGTAATATTGATGTTGTTTTTTTTTGTTTTTTTTAAATATTTTTATTTTTATCTTTTTAAATATTGTAACATTCTAGTAATTCTGTACAGTACTTTTGAACGTGTTAATGTACATGAAAAAAGTGCTTGAGAAGTCTGGTAAATAATAATAATAATAATAATAATAAAATGAGCTTGAATGAGAACTCAATCGTAGGAAATTAATGCAAATTTAGTATGAAGTTTATGCCACTATATGAATGCGGGGCACAGTAATAAGTGTCATATATGCGGTTATATCATCGACCAATACAGGCCGACAAAGCAGATCATAGAAACTCCATTTTAAAAACACAACTCGCACTTTCACCACAAATAACCGTGTTACTTTGTTATCAATACAACCAATAAAATATACACATGTGTCAGTTATGTATATTGAGAACAATGTCGAAAAGTTTCTTATATAGTGTATTAACTGTTACTGGACAACTATATCAAAAACAGCGCATACAGTTTCTAAAAATGTGCGTTTCCAGGCTTCTCTTAAAAGTGTATAAAGAGGCAGACTGTCTAATAAATAATAAAAAAGTTAAGGAGAGAACGATCATTTAAGGGGAAGAAATAAAACAAATTTGAATCGTTTTTTAATCTCAGCTCAGCCCAAACAGCTTCATTTTTTGCATTTAAGTTTTTAAATGCAAATTTTAAAAGCATGTGGTAGGTTTGAAGTTTAAAAGTAGCGCTAAACTAAGAAAATATTGTGAAGGATTTGTAAGTGAACCGCAACTAAATAACCGAACTGAGTCAAACTCCATTTTTAACGATGCTATTTGAAAAATTGGCTTTCGTTTATTTTTTCAGTGGCCAACTTGTTTATCGCAAACGTAAGTCGGATGCTCATGTAGGCAAATAATTTAGGTTTTTTAAGAATGCAAAAATGAAATTCAACTATATACATAGGTAGAAGGGTATTTAATGTTCTTTGAATCTGCATAATAAGATAAGACAAGAAAAAATTCTGTTAACATCATATTGTTCTTTTTTCAGTATGATACATAGACAACAAAGTATTTTGTATTTTTAAAATTAAATTAGGCATTTGTACAACACATCATCCCTTGACATAACACATAATGGTTATCCAAACATTAACATAGGAAGACGTTTTTCGATTTTCAAAATCATGCTTTTATTCCCATATAGTTTTGATGAACAATTGTGTTCACATTTTTAATTGGAGTCCTTTGAACTTTTCCCGGATAATAAATAGATCTTGGTTTGCATTGCATTTTTTATTTATATGTCTAAACTTCCATCATCCTGACCTTTAAGAAAATAATAAAACGTGTGTATGGAAATGAGTGCTTCTTTCGTTTTAGGTCGCATGGCAACTATATACATTTCCTATATATTCTAGTGATCAATTTACATGCAAAATGACACTGTTTTACGACCCGCGTCACACTATTTTTGGAGAATGTTCCTATGTGAACTAAACATTTAACTAAGATTTAAAAAAGAAACATTTTCTATAAGAAAAACATATCTTGAACGTAGCCACTATGTATTCGATCAAGCGACAAAATCCTCTGTTATACGGAGGAGTACAAATAATGCGATGCTAATGTAAACAAAACAGAAGATAGAGTAAATCCTGTTGTTCTTTTAATTAAGAACCATTCAGCTTAAAAACCTATAAATATTGAAAGTAGCCACTGGTCTAAGAAGTTGATACATTGTTATGTGTTCATTTAATGAAATAAGGCATGTGCCAATGAGAAAGCACTTAAGATTCGGTGCAATTCGCCCTTTTTACACAAGTTATATCCGTACATTGATATATATGGTCTATATCAGTTTAGAATAACCTTACCTACCTGAGATAGTTTCTGATAGTGTTTATCTTCCTGTGTGATATCAATTGTTCACTTTCTCTATACTCTTAAACTTGGAGGACAGGTAAGAACTCATTCTTAATCAAAACGTTCTATTTTAATTTTTTTTCATATTGTTCAAGTGTATTTTCGGGTTGTATCTTGTACATATCAGTGTTTAAAAGTAGTTCATTATCTATGTATTTATATAGACTTTTCTGAATATAATTTGATGTACTTTCGATTTTGAATTTATTCAATGCAGTTTAAACCAAACATATATCTTGAACTAAAATATTGATTGAACTATCATATAAGTCCTGAACTAAGATATCAAAATTGTTTTCTTATATGATAAATCATTTCAATATAATATTATAATAAATATCGTAGTTTCAATCCGAGTTATTGAAAGAAATCACAAGAGGCTTTTTAGTTAAATGTAGTTAATATCTATAGTATATAACTAGCGTGCGTATTATAATTGAATAGCTTTGAAATATATTCCAACGATAGTCATACCACGGTAAAGTATCTGTCTTATTCATACAGTTCCTACATTTGAGTTAATCATCATCGGCACCTTAACGTATAGGTTATGATACGCTGGGGCGCCGAGGATGGAGTTAATATACACATAAAAACCATTTCCGATATGGTGCAAATCTTGCTAATCTACAGTCAACAGCATACATGTGATTTAAAATGTGATTCTTTCAATTTTGGGGAAGATCGTGCGATACCTTAGTTATTACCGGGTTTCTGGTGCACACGCTTAAAGGTATCAGTATATGAATTCATCCAAAACTAAACACTGCAGGCATATCGGACAATATACAATGCAATAAAAGGCTTTAAATCCACGCGTATATTTTTTCTTGATATCGAATGAGTCAATAGAACGTGCTATTCTTAATTCGTGCGATTTGTAAAATCCGAACAAAAAATATTACTAGATTTATGCCCTTGATGCAAGGTTTCATCATTTCATCTGGTTTATAATAAAAAATCAGGAGTTGAATGTTAAGAAATAAATACAATATATTATAAAATCAGACGTTTGATCTCATTAGAATCCCGGACAATGGAGGTTCCGGGAAAGAAACTGCAGGCAGGGCCAAATGCTGAGAACACTACATACTGCCAGCCTTGTGAACAAGATGACGAATTCCTCCCTGCTGAGGTATATTGTAAAGTCTGCAAGGAGTTCTTCTGCTCTAACTGCGCAAGAGTCCATAGGAAACAGAAAATAACAAGATCTCATTTCCTTCTTGACCAATCGAATATGCCTACATCTCTCGGTGACCATGAAACTGAATATGAATGCACAGTGTCTTGTGATATCCACCCGAAAGAGACTATCAAATTCTTTTGCAAAACCCATCAGACGCTGATTTGTGGACACTGTGCAGTAAAGTACCATCGATCATGTCATGCTGATGTCATATCAGAGATATCCAAGGACTTTAAGGATGACCAAGAGTATGGGGATGTCATAAAAACAATTGCCAGCTTATTTAAAGAAATTGATTTACGCGTGTCTGATGTGGAGAAGAAGGTTGACGTTGTAGCAAAGTTAGGTGAAAATGAAGTTGACAAGCTGAGAAGATATCGAAAGGAAGTTAACAAGTATTTTGAAGAAAGAGAACAAGCATTGTTAAAGTTTATAGAGAAGACGAAAAACCTGGATGAAAAATTACTGGGGTCGCTGAAACCGAAATTGAAAAACCTTAAGTCCAAGGTAAAAGAAATAAATGTGACACTTGAAGCGCAAGGAAACAACATGATTCAGTTGTTTATAGAGACCAAAAGAGCCAAAAAGCTATTAGAGGGTCTGCAGAATGACCTTGCTGACATTAACAAGGGCAATGTAATTCACCACTACGAATTCAGAAAGGATCCAGCCACAGAGCGTCTCATAGCATCTGGCAATGGTCTTGGGACATTAGATAATATCATGACTGAAGAGCACGAGATCGCATCAGGTATATATGCATACGTATTTAAGTGTAAACATTATTGTAAACACCTTTGCTGACACAGAACATTGCAGACAGTTTATTAAGACTAGTCCAATAGTGCATCGTCTAAATACATTTAATTAATATATATATACATTCATTGCACATGTCGAAACATATCAGAAAATGGATAAGTGATGTATATAGAATAAAAGGCATGTCCTAATACTATACACTATAGATAAGTAATTAGATTGATTGTTATAAACCTGTTAAGCAAAATTAGCATAACTTCACATAAGCGCTGCTTGTTTCATAATTAAATAACGTTACTCAAAATTTGCTCCCATAATATTCATAACATTCATTATCTCGGTCATATGATGAATACAGTAGTTTATTGAACCTGGAGACAGATTGCAATAATGTTACATACAGGAATGATAATATCGATAACTACATTTTTAAAAGGTTTCCACGTTCTATAACCCTATCTTTACGACAGAAACAAAAACGTTCATAACGAGATAGATGTACGAATGCCCTTAGTTAAAGAAACTACAAGTGCATTAACCTATCATGCATTTAATTATCATTGGCATATGCATAACCAAAGCTTTCAAGATAGCCACTGTACAATTATGTGATTTTTCAATGACCAGTGAACCCATAATATGTTGGCATCCATTAAAAGGGCTTAATGAGGGGATAAAAAATATGTAAATTTATAACTGAAACAGTTATTACGAACAAGTTATTTATATCTTGAAAGATTGCTTAATATGTTAATCCAAGGCGGATTGCAATTGAATGTACACAATTACTATCTGCAAAAACTTTAAAATTTGATGATTTATTTTACATATAAGTAATCATTTAGCTATGTCCGTTCAAACTATACCAGTTTACATGGGTTCAAGAGGCATATATAACTTTAGTACCAGTGATTTGGTGAAAGCATATTTGTACATAGGATATCTTAACAACTTTATTAATTTATCAATGCATTTTTGCCGAACTTTTAAACATTGATTATGGAAAACAAGAAGTATATTTCCCTACAAACTGCAAAACAAAGCTCCTCATACCAAAAATTTATGACAGTTAAATTTTTTATCATAGCAGTGAGCGACCATGGACCAATAGGACTAACAGTTCAGGGATGTGGCCAAAGAGAAACCATGGCAAATTCCAAAACTACAGGTACTGACAGTCATAAACCATCTGAATAATTGTAAATTATTGTTTTATGGCGTATAATGAGCAATGTATAAATTGTCTTGTGAGATATGTTTCCTTCAAATTGCTATAATATTTGGCGCTGTGATTTTTTTTAACGAGTAATGGGCATTAATTAAAACAAGACTTCGTTGAAATAGTTTCAATATTGTAACGAAATATGGAAAATTAATGATATGATCTTTATTAATATAGCATAATGAAATAAAACCATAATGCTACATGCAAACGTTGAAATTCATACTTCGATATGTCACCCTAACACAGATATTAAATTTACTATAAACAATTCATTACAGTGGTCACTGACCTGACTGGATTACAGTTATCACCAGCTATGGACATCCCAATGAAGTCTCCAACTGATAATAGGGACTGCTACCTGTCAAGCATGCTCCACCTTGCCGAGTCCAGACTTTTGCTAGCTGACTGGAACAACTGCACAGTTAAGTTGGTGGACATGCAGACCAACAGCCTAGTATGCCAGATCGAGGTACCAGGTTATCCGTGGGACATATGTCATCTTCCTGGAGACAGGGTTGCCGTTACTATGGCTAATAAGGGTATTCAGTTCATTGACACTCGGGAACAACTCGCTATTGGTGACCATATTAAATTGGATGGTAACTGTCGAGGTATTGCTTACCATGAAGAAAGGTTGATAGTGTCCGACTTCTATGGACAGGTAACGGTACTGAATATGAATGGGCGTGTTTTAAGACAAACAAAAAGGGGTGGCAATAGAAAGGAACTGTTTATATGTCCTGACTACTTATCAGTGGTGGGAGAAGGCCCGACTGCTTTCATCTACGTATCAGACAGAAGCAGGAACACAATCACAAAACTTGACATGAACCTGAACATCATCAAGACGTTCGAGGACCCTGCATTGAAAAACCCAACAAGTATCACGGCACTTGGGGACCAACTGTTAATATGTGGGTCTGAAAGTAACGCCATTATGATTCTTGACCTGTCCACTGGTCAGATGACACAACTGATGGGGAAGAAGGAGGGGATACGAAAGCCAATGTGTGCCTACTACTCTCCTCAAAAGAGCAAACTTCTTGTCACTGAACAGTCGAACAATTTATTAAAGGTGTACAATAAAATCGAATAAGACCAGCCAATGGGGTGAAATGGTTCGAAACATCAACTTAACGTACACCTAACCTATCGCCATTCAGTTGTTGCATTCTTATAAGAATGTTACGTGGACCACTTCAGGAAACGGTTTTAATGATGTTATTTGTGTTAAACACTTTCCGGAAACGCATTGGAGGTATGCGTACAATATGATTATACGGAATATTGCATTCAATTATGCGTGAATGTATTTATTCATCAACAACATTTCCTTGACGCGCGATTTGACATTTTTGTCTTTATAAATAACACGCATACTATTATAATTTGATGATTTTGCTTAATTTGCATTCAAAGTGCGTGCTAATCCAGATAACTTTTGAAATATCATTGAGAATATAGCATCAATATTCTGCAAGAAAGAAATGGTAATTGTTGTGCAATGTAAGTCTATTTCTTTTAGATGTTATTATCTGAAAAATAGTTATCAATATTTTTTATTATTCTTAATTGGGTTGGAAGCCAATGCGTTGATTTGTTGTCAATTATCCAAAATTAAACCATTCACATTCAATGTATGTTATTTTCCTTGTCACTTCTTCATTATTATCAAATCTCATTAACTTCTCTGTTTGATGATGGTCGTAACTTTTAATTTCTTAAACACATTGATTTTCTTTCTTAGAGTGTTAATGTATATTAAAATAAAAAGTTTAAATGAAATGGGCTTGGTATTGTGTTTCATTTATGGATATATGAATTTGAACTGCCTTAAAATAAACAGCATAATATTGTTGTTCTTGTATCTTGTTCTAAATATAGTGTCTGCTGCATTGTGAATTCTGTATCGACGCACACATAAATGTCGCAAAATAAAGATCTTTAGAAGCCTTTTTCTCCCACCACAGATAAGTAGATCCAATAATTTAACCATGCTTAAAATTCTTTTCTAGCATACCGGATAGGCATTTCCGGTGAATTCAGCCGTGCTGGAAAATTCCATCTGGCACCCCTTAATGCCAGATGAGTCACGCGTTGTGACGTAATACTTTTTATTGATTTTTATTATAGTTTACATTTTATGTAACCATAATTATGCAATTTCAAAACATAAGTTCCATAAACATTAACCTGACAAAAATGTATCTTCGAAACAAAACAAAATAACCCTTTAAAGACGTGATATCGTAGGAACTTATTGACGTATGCAGTGAATACAAATTACTACGCGTCATGACGTCAGTAAACATCATCGCACGCGCTTTTTGGTGAAATGAACAAAAATGCGCTTTTTACGTATTTTCTTCACAAAACATTGTGATTTAAAGTACGCTAGAAAAAATTCTATCATGTGTGTCCTTTCCGGATAGAAATATCCGACCCTCGGGCACGCTTCCTTGCCGGTAACTCGGCAAGCCTCGTTACCTGGCATCGCAGGCGCCCTCGGGTCGGATTTTTCTATCCGGAACGGAAACACGTGACAGATTATAAGTATCTCCCATGGCCGAGAGTGTAAGATAGGTTCATTCCGACCCGATCGTAGGGTGTTGGCAAGATAAGAATTTCTAGCATGGTAAAATTATTGGATTTACTTATCTGAGGTGGGAGAAATTATTAATCTTGCCCACGGGCGAAGATAAAATGCCCGTATGGAACTCCTTCTTTTGCGTTGGTTGGCGCTCTGGCTTATTATGGCAATAGCTTTTTATTTTGGTTGAGATGTGATTTTATTTCATAAGCAGCCTAACTGGTATGAAAACGTGTATAGTTTAAATAGTACCATGTAAATCTGTGTAATTTCAGGTAGAATTACGCAAGATATTACATTGTAACGGGTCTTCGCAGGATTCATTTCAGGTAGAATAGCGCAACATATAATACTGTAACTGCTTGCCGCCAGAAACGTTTTGTTTGTCACTTTGCACATTTAAAGCGTTCAATATTGAAATACTTAAAGAAAGACATGAGAAAAAGGTACCCTATCACGCTTTAGAGGTTCATACATCGATCAAATACTTGTTACAATAAACACAATAATCATCAATAATTCAAACAAGGGCTCTTTGAGTAAAGTAGTTTAATTGAATGTGTTCATGCCAAAGCAACAACAGCATTATATTATAAGAAGTATATGAAAGTAGCTGATTGAAATATATTCAAAAAAGTGAAGTACATGCTTTCTCTAAAAATTGTGTATAATTCATGTGTGATGCTACTAAATTTAATATTTTTCGACCGATGTAGTGAATTTTAAGTCTGTGAGAGTCCATTTATGAAAGTTACAAATCGTAAGATGTTCAGTAAGTACTGTTGTAATAATCATAAAACTGTTTACATATATAACTGTACTATTCTTTTGAAAGAAATGTGACTGTAAACTTCGCAAAAAAAAACACAAACACTGATTTTCAATGATTTTTCAATCATTTTAATACAAGTCATTTGCAAAATAAAACAAGACAGCAACAATGGGTAAAAAATAATGCATATACTGTTGTTGTTGTTGGTGATGATGATGATGATGATGATGATGATGATGATGATGATTATGTCAACGACGACGATGGTGATGATAATAATGATGATCACACACACTAATTGTATCGTTGAAAAGGGGTTGGTTTCCTGAATAAGGTTTTGGATATGTAGCTTTCAACTGAGCAATACATAAAGGATAATTGTTTGTTTTAGTGTAAGATCATTATTTATTTCACCGAGTGAGCACCAAAATTTGTATTTCACGAGTGGTGTAGCAATAGAAATATTCACTTTTGCTATCTTTAAAAGAAACATTTATTGATTTAGTTTTATTGTATGCCTTAACTTGGAATTATTTACAAAAAACGCTCCAATTTTGATGCGCACGTCATTTTGGATATGATGTAGTTGAATTTGTGTCCCAGCACTGTCCGCACTGACATTTGATTAGAACCAAGAGCGGTATAGCTTTCAAAACAATGAAAAATATCAAAGTGATATTTTCACTGTTTGAAACTGCTTAATCTCTAAAACCACAGGAAAGCATATTATAATACAGCGTTTTAAAGCTCCTATATGACATCGATTTGATAACACTTTAATTTTTCTTAACTCATAGACTATTTGCCGATATTACTTACAGCTTTTTAAATAGCGGTAAAACAGGGTATGAAACAAACACATACAGCGTGATGGCGAATATCATCATTTGAATGTGGGTATAATAGTTATACAAATGCATTGCTTTTTGCATGTTATGTTACATATGAATGAACAATAAATACATGTATTAATCTGACGACATAATGACTAGAGCCTGTTTTACTGTCTGATTTTCTCACAATTTTCTTTTGACGGAGGTAAAAGCTGGAAAATGAACTACAAGTGAATGAGTATACTCGTCCAGTGAAATTGTAAAATAAACTACACTTGTAATTGCCTTTCTTCAACACATTTAAGGATAATTAGAAACACTGGTGTTATGTTGAAAACAACCATGGTGTACCATGTCTGTGCTGCCGTAAAACAGCAGATAATTTAGTAACTTCAGGAAAATACCATGAACTCCCGTGACTGATGTATATACAAAATGTACTCATAATTGCAATCAGGTCAAACTGTAAAGTCGATGGCCACAAAAGGTACCAAATACAAGTATTCGACGAATGACAACGTTAACTGGAACAATGTGTCACTTTAACATCAAAAGATCCGAAATAAATGCTATCCGAAACAGTTTCCGTTTGTGATGACCTCATTGTGTGACGTAACTATGGCAGTATACACATGTGTGACGACGCGGCAGTATTGAGATTTCGTTCTCCTGTGACACTTTGAGGTTATCTCGGGCAATTCTGAAATAGAGTATAATACTTTGAATGGTTTCTTAGTGTAGTTGTGTAATATTAACCTATTCTCCAAAATGACTTTACGTAGGCATACAAGTTGGCGCGCTTTACTAAAAAGTAACAATTAACTATCATTCTATATCATTTTTAGGCATATAATACAAAAAAAAATATATTGCAATCTAACGCTGAAACAAACATTAATCTCCTGTGTATAAATTAACGTTTGAGCGTTAATGAATGTTTTCAACTATTTCTTTTTCACTATGTCCTATTTTTGTATTCAATCAGTCATATTTTCTTCTGATCTTTATTTTTTTTATTTTTTTTTGGCTATCGGTTGATTCGGACGGTAAGCCTAGACAAAATGGCGACGGTTTTAGTTTTAGCATGATATTGAGACACAACTTGACTAAAAGAAGAAGTTAAAAAGAAAGCCACTCTATAGTTTTTCTCCATATAATTACGCCGAACAGGTATATGTTAAACTTACAATGTAGCACCGCAAGATATTCCTACGCATTCAGCTTGATGACGTCATACTGCCTCTTGCGTGTATTCTTCCGCCATATCGTGGACTACTTCTAACCGATCTCCTTCACTACCGGAGGTTCCCGTGCTGGACCGGGAGGCTGCACTTCCGCCGCTCCTGCGCGCCCATTTAAATTCGTCTCCATCCGGAACGATGTGAATCTCCTTCACATCGTTGGACGAACCTTTTCGCTGTAGAATGTGCTTTTTTACAAATTTGTATAATCGTCCGTCCTTTTTTTCCTGAAAAAATACACAAATGTCATCGTTAGGTCTTGTTTAACTAAGTGTTGAGTCAGTTATTGGTTAGGGCGCACATTCCTTTTAATGGATTATACCAATGTTGAGCTATAATCATTTATCGATCCTAAAACAAAGACAGATGAGCGATTGCAGCAGCTTTGCGGTGCTCTTATTTAAGTTTTGGATTGTTTGCTTAAGGATGTCATCAATGTCATGGCTGCAGACTATCAATAATAAATTGAATGAGATGTACAGGGATTCGAATAAAGATGTCTTATGACAATATTAAAAACGTTGATTGATTTTATACTCTTTCACGAAACTGTTTGCCTAAGGCGGCTTTGGAGAAAATGATAAAAAAAATCCTTGATAGCGACAACTTTGAATACGGCACATCGGAGATAAAAAATACAATGCACTTTTTCAGAATATAATAGGAAACTTATCCTGGGAGGAGGCAACACCCCCCACCTCCTATCAACACTTTAATCATAGTTCGATTTTAGGGGTGGGCGCATGTTCAAAGTTTCACCCCAAAGTTGCGCCAACGTCAAATCCTGGAAAGAACCCTATGATTTATGTAAACACCTTACCTTTTTCACCTTCGGAGTTCCTCCGTCGTTCTGGTCAACAGAGTCCATGCACGTGCTATATGTATCCACCGACTCCTGAAAGTAGACAGGTAACATACTAGTAAGATTTAATACTATTCGTGCAATCAATGTATTAAAAGTGACGCTCTTCGTAGGAGAGTTTAATAATCTGGATTTCTGGTAAATTACGGTCACAATTATTTATATTATATTTTATAAATAAAGAATAAATTAAATAAATGTAACAAACATTTAGATATCATAGTTACCAAATAAACAAAACGTTAGCATAAAACAGTAATTCCCCTGATCGTAATAATCCTTTCAAAACATTTACCAAAGAGAGCTCGAACAACGATGGATTGCTTAATAAATGTATCGAAGTTTTGAGAGTTTTCCCATTGATCTATTAAACCAATACAGATCCTCCATACCTCAAATAAATGACCTCTCAGATAGCTCTTTCAGCACAATTTATCTTCAGCTATCTCTTTCAATGTGGATTGGCTGAAGACAGTTTGATCCGAGGAAGTTTTGAATAAAAACAAGCAATGATTTATTTTGAACAGCATGAATCTATGATACGGGAGAAATTGTGCCAGTTGAAGCATCAAATTATATTTTTCTTTCATTTCCTTTTGAGTTTACTTAAACTGAGATTACCCTTACAATTTTTTTTAAGTTAACATCGGGAATATTCAACAAACTATGAAGTGGAGAACTTGATAGAAGACAAAACTTCGTAAATTTTATAGAAACATTGCAGAAATCAGCGTAATGACGACTGGATACAAGGCTGTTTACTCTCGGCCATTTCAAGCATTTTCATCCTCGGCACGTCAGCCTATCATAACATATTGGTCATAAAAGCCTGAGGTGCCGAGGATGGTGATGATAAAAAGTACCGGAAACCTCCACTTGATGCCGGGGATATTTGATAAAGTGTTGAACGCGTTGGCAACTTAAACACGGTTTAATTAAACTATCCAGTATTTCGTTGAAATTCAATTCAATTATTTCAAAATAAGTGTTGGCATTCCATATGTTGATTTTTAATACCAAATAGCACAATAAGGATAAAATAATGACCCTGTGGCCAAAAATGGCCGTGCCCAAGGAGTCCATGGTTTCCTTTATACTCATATAGTAAAAACTTTGAAAATCTTCCCTAAGACAAGACTTTTGATCAATTGATCTAATGGCTGTTAATTTAAATAATTCAATGTCTTATTCAGTCAAAAATTTACATTTTACAAATTTTCAAATTTCCATTTTTACAAGGGTTTTAGTGCTTTAATTTCTTTTGGATTTTTTTTTCGGGGGGGGGGGGGGTGTGCACATTTTTCATAAACTGTCATGGGATTATAGTGCTTTCGGGTACAGCCATGTGCCTGAGATCGATTAAAGATTGTTTTACAGTCGAAAGATGTGCATGGAAACAAGAAATCAACAACAGCGAAACGACAAATAAACCTTGTTTACCAATGACTGAATAAAGTTGTTACTCAAAACTATCCTGTTGTCAGTCTCGTCAGCCTCATGTTCAATAGTTTCAACAGTCAGAATCTTTGTTTCTTTTTCCTCTTTGTCTTCTCTCGTTATATGATCAGTTGTATTAATATTAGAAACAAACTTTTCGTCACTTTTTTCAGCTCTAAGCGTTGTGTCAGTGTTATGAGTATATCCAGATGTATCCGCGAGTGAATCGTCATTCTCGCTTTCTGTTTCACTATTAACATCGTCCATCACGATTGTTTTTGTTTCATGTATTGTTAAACATTAAACTGAACGGTCTGCCTTGTTTGTGGAATCGAAAAAGTTGCTCTCCATTTTAGTTTTTTCTTAAAGTTGAATGCATTATTTGCTTGCTTAAGATTTACATCTCAGACTAAACTCCACACAATTTTGACATCATTATATCAAAGATTTTGTCATTGAGCGAAACATGTAAAATATGACACATGCTCTCTGCACACTTGGAAAACTTAAGACCAAAGCCAGCTTTGTTATGACCACATCAATACGAACAGAATTATCCCATTAAAATCAAACAACTTTCCTTCTGCGACGTGCTTATAGATTTTACCGAGAACGCACAAGTACCATGCTACCCTCTTAATGGCAGAATCTGCGTCTTGCATCTTCCAATCTAGACTACCCGGAGTATCTAGCAGTCGTTGGAGCGAAATAATGCGATGTTGACACGCTATGAATTTAATGCTATTATGGTATAATGTAACCGAAATGACCAACTTGTGAGTCCTTATCCTAAATTAACCAATACTGTGCTCAATTAATTACCAGGGAAATATTGTACGAATTACAAATTGGGTCATCATTGACAGCGAAGAACAATTATAGACAACATAAATCACTTATTTAATATGATTATAAAACCACTTTAACTTTATAGACGATGCCAGTAGGCTACATTTAACCAATATCATGTTTAAAGACAAAATGGCCAAGACCAAGCAAACACCAACCAGAGATTCCAAATATCCAAAATTGATAAAACAACAACAACAAAAACATTAATATATCAAGACTGTAGTACCTATTGCCTTCCATAGTTGTGTTAAATCCAATTGCCTTTCGATAATCAATGAACGGTTGAGATGTCCTTGATTAAGCAAACCGCTTCTGCAGGAAGTTATTTTGAATTATTTATGATGAAATACAAGACAACACAACAATACCCGGAACTCAGGGGATAAGAGAAATTCGGTCATCGGCAGGGGCGTAACCAGCGATACGGACGTCCGCCCGTGCGTACCAAAAAGGGAAAACTATTTATGCAATAAAGATTGTAGACAAATCTATAAAAAGTTATAGACATGGAGAAGCATTGGATAGGGACCTTGAGGCTGTACATACCGTAGGATTTATTCTCAATACGACTCTCGTCGGTTTTGGTTGTTGGTGTTTTTTTTGCTGCAATGTTTCCAAATGTATTGGTTTATTATATGGCATACCTGATCTTTTAATCTGCATTATCTTTTTTCATCATTTGGCGGTGTCTGCATGTATCACAAATACATATATAAAAACATTTTAAGTCTGCTGCTCGCGACAATGCTTCCCAATGTATTGGTTAATTATATGGCACACATGAACTTTTAATCTGTATTATCTTTTTCATCATTTGGCGGTGTTTAAATGTATCACAACTATTACAGCATTGTCATTCTATACACTACTCTATAGAATTCTGAATCTGCTTTGATATGAAACATAAATCGTTCAATTGAGCAAAGACTTCTGTGACCCCCGCATAGAAAATATCATCTTTAAATCTTTGTAATCTTTCGGCGGATTGATTTGGTCCGTTAGTTAGTCCTTCATTGATTTAGTCCTCAAATGCAGATATATCTTTTCAAAAATATATACCAAGAGAGATTGTTTCATCATACAATGTTCGTACATTCCCGATATGCGATTTTACGTATCAGTCTTTGAGAAAATATTAACATAAGTATATATATATTTTATAATCTGTATGTGTTTTGGAACTTCTATCTTGTTATGTGTACGGTATGAGCGTGCCTTTTCTATACACATGTATCTCACATTGTCACGAGCATGCAGCTCACATTATCACGAGCATGCAGCTCACATTGTCACGACTCACATTGTCACGAGCATGCAGCTCACATTATCACGAGCATGTAGCTCACATTGTCACGAGCATGCAGCTCGCATTGTCACGATCATGCAGCTCACATTGTCACGATCATGCAGCTCGCATTGTCACGATCATGCAGCTCACATTGTCACGATCATGCAGCTCGCATTGTCACGATCATGCAGCTCACATTGTCACGATCATGCAGCTCGCATTGTCACGATCATGCAGCTCACATTGTCACGATCATGCAGCTCACATTGTCACGATCATGCAGCTCACATTGTCACGATCATGCAGCTCACATTGTCAAGACATGTAGCTCGCACGTAACGACTTTTGCTTATACCAAGCGGACTAATATTGATGCAGTGTTACAGCGGCCATGTTCTCAGCGGTGTGTTTAATGTTTTAAATCCTATTGTTATGTCACTCTGGCATTTGCAAAAAAAATAAAGACTACCGAAAAATGTAAGCATTTATCAAGCACAGACGTCAACAACCACACGGTTGCTATTTTGTTTCCAAGGATAATTAACGCAAACTAAAGAATAAATCCTCTTTGGGCCAAACATCAATCAAGTCTGTCCCGGTGAGGTATTTTTATGCCCAATTACTTAAACAATCTTGATTAATTATGTAGATAAGAAGGTCCCTGTTCAATTCTTTAAACTTCTCCCGACCCAGTATTGAGCAATTAATAGCTTCAGTTTTATGGTCACGAATTCATTAATGATTCGCCAGATTTTAAACCAGATTTTCGCCCTTTGTTGTTAAATTAGAATTATTTTAGAAGAATTTATCAAGTAAACAAAAACCTTGTTTACAAATATGACCTACCTGTTTAGCATGCATTTCGAAATGGTTCTAAATATTGACAGAGAAATATTTGTTTACAAATTTGAGGCTTAATATGTTGGATTTAAAACTATTAAAATACCTGACAGAACAATAAATGGGGTTTAAAATATTATCTTATATCCAGGTCAATATAAATGTATTCCAATATATTTACATACGTGGACATTAAATTACTTAAAGCGCCTTTACGTAAATAAAACATCAGTCAATTGTACCCGCCCCCCAGGTCCAGAGAATAGCGGAGACTTTCGGTCCAGCCAAGCCCATGTAAAATCCCCGCCATGCTAGGACAAACTGCTGGTTAAATCCCCGCCAAATGCCCCTAAACCCCGGGGACCCTAGGTAAAGCCAATTCCCCGCTATTTTTGGCGCTAAGGCAAAACCACCGCATTCTTCCGGCACTGCGGGGTCACCTGGAAGGTAAAAACACGGTCCATAGTCCCCCGCTATCCCCGTTATACCCCCGGACCTGGGGGGGGGGGGGGGGGGGGGAGGGTAACAATTGAATGGTGCATAAAATAAGAGTATGCAGTATACAAATATACACAGCAAAACCAGTTCCAATTTAAAGGTAAACAAATATTTATCTATACGATTAAGATCAACAAAACTGTTTCAAACATTCCATTGGCAATGTATTTAAGTTATATGGAATTCTAGTTGGTGTAAGATCAAATCGCTATATTCAAAACAACCCTGGCCATTTTCCATCGGTAACAACCTCGGATGGATATGGACGGTTTACAATGTCAGATTTTTTTTACAATTAACTACGCTGCAAGTAGATCGCAAAATAATTTTAATTTAGCCGTTAAATTTAATTACTATACTCTTGGGAATCTTAATTGTTTATGCAATAATACACTTCACTTGCAATCAGTTTAAAATATAAAAAATGGACGTTAAAACACAACAATTAACTAATATTATTATTACTTAAATTTTAACGAACTTTATACTTCTATTGATGTACCGGCATGCATCTTGGGTTGTTATGGAAGGAATGCAATCAATACTGATATATCATCCAGTTGGAAAAAAATAAAAGAAAACATCACCAAAGAAAACATAACCATAAAAATTATCTTCTTTATTAAATCTTTCCGGCCTTTAGGACCACCCTTTTAAATTAATTATTTTGCATCAATACGTCAAAGCATACATATTTTCTATTCAGGTTGACGGCTGTCCCAGCTTAAGACCGCTTAAATTACACTAAGTCATGAATGTTTTCGTTGTATTTTCAATAAAACTGCACTTATATAACTCCAATACGCATCTCATTCGCGTTAACTTTTATGGGAAAAAGCAATCTCCCATGAAATGCTCTTAATCGATATTCGATCACCATCATTGTATGGTTTTAGTGCAGATACGTCGGTGATATTTAGTTGTTTACGCTTGATTCGTGTTGTCATGATATGTAAACGTCAATGATTTTGTTTGCATAGTGTTGTTTACATGTCAGTCCATACATAAAATATGAACTTCAGGCCATACTCCTCAATTGCCCCATCGTGAATTAGAACGTGCTTTATAATTTAATAGCATTGTTATAAATTAAAATCCGTTCATTTTATGCACTTTGCATTGATCATCGATGCAATTTCGAAATGAAATCTATAAATCTATTTTATAATACCAGGTAAAAACTTTTATTTTTAATGAATTTCTTGCACTGAAAAAATCTGTTTTAAATAAATATGCATACAGTCGAACCTCGTTGGGGTGCGGGTATGCTAACCTTCAGTATAAAGAAGTCGGTCATTTATATAAATTTCGAGCCAACGATGAATTCGACCCAAGCGACTTCGAGCCAACAGGGTTCGACTGTATGTATGTTACATTGTTTTGATATCATTAAAAAATGCCTGTCTTGTCTGCATATATTTTTAGAGCTGTTGCATCCCCACACGGAACAATTCAGAATTACTTTGAAAAAGAATGACATTGAATAGTTATTAAAGCTATGGTATTTCACTTGTCTGGACTTCTTTCGTATGATCTTGCTATACCAATAACATGTTTTTCTGTTTAGATGTAATATTCATATGAACTGGTAAAAAATGTACGGAAAAATAAAAATGTACGGAAAAAATCACACCCACGCACGCTTGCATTTTCTGTCAGCTAAATCATTGTACAGTACTGAACTAATTTGGATAAACTTACATCTGAGTACAATTCAAACAAACTACCCAAACTTTCCGTCAAGGGAAGGTATAAAGACGCCAACGTATAAATGAAATGAAAACCCAATCGTATTAGCATTGAAGTTCAACAACCATAAACGGACCAAAGGCGGGTGCACACTCGGCGTCCCTCCCCCTCTCCCATGTATATGCATATGCTAATATAGAAAAAGGAATTCATATAATATACCAACATGCACCATATTTAACTAAAATTAATTCGCCAAACATTTCTTGGAAGGGGGAGGGGGGGGGGGGGGCGAAACCACCCGTATAACATTTAAAAGTCAATTATGTTCGGATCCAAGTTGCGCCCCCTCTACCGATTTAATCCTGGAGCTGCCCCTGCCAGTGCCGTAGGCATTCCGGTTAATTGTGGTTAATTATTCCGCAGTTCAAATAGAAGTGTCAGTGTAGCGTTAAGGCAATAATTCCATTATGTCAATAAGGCATGTCATAAAATATGTAATATAAGTCAGACAAGGTAATCCTATACTTAAGAATGTTTCTAAAAATAAGAAAATTCAATGAAAGTTGACAAAAGGTTAACAGATTGTAAATATTTTGCAAAGGAATTATCGACTTAATCCTATTTTAACAATGACGTATTGAGTCATAATATTTTCATTCTATTATTATTTGGAATGTCAATTTTGACAGTGAACTCTAATTACGAATTACAAAATTACAATCTTATTTTCTTAAGCAGTTGGTAAACAAGATCCATGGTAGTAAATATATATTAAGTATTTACGTATGATTCATTCCAGTGTCTATGGAAGGTCAAAAAGTAAAACCGTATACATAAACAGGTTATGCATTTTGACGTAATATATCATATAGATATCTATATGGTAAAATTTAAACGATTTAGAAGGACGGAGCGAGCGATGTGAACAAGCCCTTCTTGGTCATCAAGAGTTTACAGAATATGTTCTAAATGTCTAAGACTAGTGTTACTTGATTTCAGCGGGTGGGGAACCAAATTATGAAGTCATGTCTGTTAAAATCTTAACAATTAAGTATATTATTTATTGAATGATGGTAGGCGATTTTATTGGTAGGAAAAAAGGTTATAATTTACGTTATTTGAGGATATTATTTTAATTTAAAACAGTGTATAGCTAGCCATGAAAAGTCTAAAAATGAATATCATTTCCCGCCTGCTATCTTATAATATATAAGCAATAAATAAAAAAAATATAAAAATAATAATGTTAAGATCTATTTGGATTACGCTCGAATTATTTTTAAATACGGACAAATATTCCGAGCCGAGAAATTATGATTTCTTCAGCTGAGTGCCATGAACAAAACATGTAACTGAATATAATATTAATCGTAGATGCTTATAAACGAATATATTATTGAATATAACTTTGTTTTTAAACATGTTCGTTACGGAGTAAAAAAAAAATGTGGAAAAGACTACAATCCCAACCAACAAATTGTTGGGATGGATAATTCTAGAGGATGAAATATCCCATCCTTAGTCAAGACAACCACCACGTACCTCCATTCTTAGAGGGCTTAAAGTTAAACCTCACACATAAAGCCATAATAATAGACAAGTATTCTACTCAATTAAACCACTTATCGTATACCATAGTGTCCTCCGTGATGAACATCCCTTCCTTCCGCTCGTCCCCGACCCTCTCCCCCATTATTCTCGCTCCCTCCCTTCACCATTCCCAACCCGATTCCTGACATACTAGACCGAACGTCCCCTGTCGAAACATAACCTTTACCCGACTCCTCCCCTCATCCATATCCCATCTAAGCATACCAGATATGTATATGGAAAGTCACATGGGCATGAAAACATATCCAAACACCCTTCTGCTATTCCAATACTGCTCCCTTCCGCCCCAACCACCCAAACATCAACCACCCGCATGCCATAGATAGAATATACACGGTATTATGTACACACAGATTTACACCCTTTTCCCATTAACGCCGACCAGCCCCCTCCCCCCCCCCCCAACAGTTTCACCCCATCTCAAACACAAGCCCGATTGTCTAAATACCATATGTCCGGAGTAGGGCAACTTATCCCCACTGCCCACTGAGCCCGCTCCGCCTCAACCCCCCCAAACAAATTCCAACCCGTCACCAACTTCCCTATCACAGAAGTTCACTTACCGGATATGGTATGTCCTCAGTTATAAAGTACCCCATTCCCATCTTGACCACCTCCGTGTTGTCTGACACTGATCGCGACTTCCTGCGCATCCTTGGTCCCTTGTACCCTACTTCCGGTTGAATTGTATACACACAAATTGTGTGTTTTTTCTCTCTCCGTCTTTTTGTTCTTATGTTATTTTTACTACTCTTTTATTTTCACGTTTTCTAATAATTATTATATAAATATAAGTCAATCTTTTTTGGCGTTATTTCGTGTCTGTCAAACTGTCTCGCTTTTCCTTTTCTTTTCCTTTTCCTTGTCGCTATATTCCAATTATCTAGATTTATGTCTAACAGGGAGGTCACACTTTACCTTTTAAGTATCTTTAAAGTGTTTAATCACAGTACAGAAATACCGAACAATAAATGCGTAAATCTTTACCATAAAAGTATGGACTGTCACACGGTGATGACACTTATTAAAATGTTTATCCTCTTAAGAACTCTTTAAAGAATTGTGTCCACTCAACGAATAGTTGCAACACTGTCTGACCGATAGTTTCGATGTTTATTTAATCGTCTAAGACATTTGATTAATCAAAATCGATATTGAACGCTCAGTGGTTTAAATGTTCCCAGGGTACTGAGTTTATTTCAATTATTTTATTCACAAAACACTTCCGATTTCACAGCTAGTGAACAATTCTCTTTCATTAAACTATTATGTATGTTGAACGAGAGGTTTCCTTCAATCAATTATACCGTTCAATATAAAGCAAGAAACACAATAAAAATGAATTGCAAACTTTAAACAGTTAGGATTGCAAATTAGTTAATTATTTACGCAAGAAAATCGTTCGATCCAATTTTATGACAAATTTCCACGAGACGACTTGACCCAACACCTGATAAGCACAGCCTAATATGGAAAGTTATTTCACCTCCCAAAGCCTTCTCTGTTCACACTACTTGTAAGATTCACTGTTCGATTTATCTGTCTCCAAAGTCCTTTTCACACGTTAGGAAGATAACCAACAAATTTTACACCCAAAATTATACAAATTTTGGTAACTTTTTTTCAACGACCGTTTGTAAGGTCTGTCAAGCTAGTATTTGAATAACTCGTTCAAATATTGACTTAAATTGACTAATAGCTTTAAAATAATCATATATCGAAAAGTCTCTCAGATTTTCGGATAGAAGAATGTCCCCCGCAGTGCCGTACGGGAGTTGTAATGTTTAAGCCAATGAAATAAATTGCAATTGGCAATGAATGAATTAACCATGTAATGGTTGTTAAATATTTCTTCACAGATCATTTGAGCTATTCTGTTTAATTGTTTATGGGTGTTCAATGCAAATGTTAATGGAAAACTGCCATCTCAGCTAATATATACAGCCGAGAGATAGTTAAAATGGGACTTAAATCATACACTGAAACCATCAAACTTATCTGAACGCTTGTTTCACAATAATACTCGATTAAAATAGATAAGGTCGGCATTACAATTAAACCAATTGATGTGTTCTTCTCTCTTTTTCTAATATATTTGTTTAAGGCTGCACTCTCACAGATATGCCAATTTTACAACTTTTTTATTTTTTGTCATGGAAAGAGCAAATTTTTGCGTAAATATCTGTAAACCAATGATAAGAGATTGCTGACAAAAAAATCAGATCTCAGAAATGCATATTTCCGTATGAAAATTAATGTTTTATGGCTTAAACCGTTACTAGCGCATACAATATCAATTTTTAAACGTAAATATTAAAATATGCTATATAAGTTTTTGTCAGCAGTCTTATATAACTGGTTTCACAGCATTTTCGCAAAAAAATGGCTAGTTCCAAGACAAGAAATAAAAAAGTTGTCAAAACGTTCAATCTGTTCGCAAAAATTGGCTAGTTCCAAGACAAGAAATAAAAAAGTTGTCAAAACGTTCAATCTGTGAGAGTTCAGCTTTAAGGTTGCATGTCCAAAGAGATTAGGGTTGGTAGGTGGTATTTTGTTTAATTACTTTATAATTCTTTCGTGCGAGATTTCTGTTACCTATAAATTAATAAAATATGCTCAAGAACACCTATACATTCAGTATTGGCATCACTGGTATTGTTAAAAGCCCAAAACACTTCATTTTTGACACTTTGAAACGAAAAAATAGGGCAAAAAAGGGAAGGTCGGGAAACCTGAAACAAACATTTTTTTTACGCATAAATATAAATCAAGTAAATTATCAAAAAAATGAAACGAGAAGAAAGATGATTTATGCTGTGAAAAAGCCTATGAATGTATACAATACATGCATCCCGAAACTATGGAAGCGTACATGGTACCTACTGATAATGTGATGATGTAGTACTGTTGACTTGTTATGGAAGCTGATATGGTTCATACGGATTATGTGATTATGTAGTACTGTTGATTTGTTATGGAAGCGTATATTGTACATACTGATGATGTGATTATGTAGTACTGTTGATTTGTTATGGAAGCGTATATGGTACATACTGATGATGTGATTATGTAGTACTGTTGACTTGTTATGGAAGCTGATATGGTTCATACGGATTATGTGATTATGTAGTACTGTTGATTTGTTATGGAAGCGTATATGGTACATACGGATGATGTGATTATGTAGTACTGTTGATTTGTTATGGAAGCGTATATGGTACATACTGATAATGCGACTATGTAGTACTGTTGACTTGTTATGGAAGCGTATATGGTTCATACGGATTATGAGATGATGTAGTACTGTTGATTTGTTATGGAGGCGTATATGGTACATACGGATGATGTGATTATAAATTACTGTTGATTTGTTATGGAAGCGTATATTGTACATAATGATGGTGTGATTATAAATTTCTGTTGATTTGTTATGGAAGCGTATATTGTATATACTGATGATGTGACTATGTAGTACAGATGAGTTGTTATGGAAGCGTATATTGTATATACTGATGATGTGACTATGTAGTACAGATGAGTTGTTATGGAAGCGTATATTGTATATACTGATGATGTGACTATGTAGTACAGATGAGTTGTTATGGAAGCGTATATTGCACATACTGATGATGTGACTATGTAGTACTGTTGATTTGTTATGACATACTGGTGGTGTGATTACGTAGTACTGTTGATTTGTTATGGAAGCGTATATTGTACATACTGATGATGTTATTATGTTGTACTGATTTGTTATGGAAGCGTGTATTGTACATACTGATGATCCGATTATGTAGTACTGTTGATTTGTTATGGAAGCGTATATTGTACATACTGATGATGCGAGTATGTAGTACTGTTGATTTGTTATGGAAGCGTATATGGTACATACTGTTGGTGTGATTATGTAGTACTGTTAATTTGTTATGGAAGCGTATATTGTACATACTGGTGGTGTGATTACGTAGTACTGTTGATTTGTTATGGAAGCGTATATTGTACATACTGATGATGTGATTATGTTGTACTGTTAATTTGTTATGAAAGCGTGTATTGTACATACTGATGATGTGATGATGCAGTACTGTTGAATTGTTATGGAAGCGTGTATTGTACATACTGATGATCCGATTATGTAGTACTGTTGATTTGTTATGGAAGCGTATATTGTACATACTGATGATGCGATTATGTAGTATTGTTGATTTGTTATGGAAGCGTATATGGTACATACTGATGATGCGATTATGTAGTACTGTTAATTTGTTATGGAAGCGTATATTGTACATACTGGTGGTGTGATTACGTAGTACTGTTGATTTGTTATGGAAGCGTATATTGTACATACTGATGATGTGATTATGTTGTACTGTTAATTTGTTATGGAAGCGTGTATTGTACATACTGATGATGTGATTATGTAGTACTGTTGATTTGTTATGGAAGCGTACATTATACATACTGATGGTGTGATAATGTAGTACTGTTGATTTGTTATGGAAGCGTACATTGTACATACTGGTGGTGTGATTACGTAGTACTGTTGATTTGTTATGGAAGCGTATAATGTGCATACTGATGATGTGATTATGTTGTACTGTTAATTTGTTATGAAAGCGTGTATTGTACATAATGATGATGTGATTATGTAGTACTGTTGATTTGTTATGGAAGCGTACATTGTACATACTGATGGTGTGATAATGTAGTATTCTTACGTTTACATACTCATACTGATTATGTGTTCACGTGAACACCAAAAGTGAATATATTTTTTTTTGACTCACTCGGTGAAATATAGCACGATCTTACACTGAAACAAACAATAATCCTCTATATAATTATTTCCGTTCATATCAAGAAGTCTTGGCATTCGTGAGATTTTTTTTTGAATTTCAAACGCAATACAGCGATTTCATTGGCTAACAAAGAATGACACACTGTAACATTCGAATGCAAATCATAACAAACTACACCTAATCTATATATGTAACAATTTTATTATGCGTATAATGATTAATACAAAATTGTTATTTCATATGCATGTCTAAACAGTACACATACACAATCATAGGAAAAATACAGTTAGTTTGCATTACAATGAGTTGTATCTAAATCCTAGAAAATTATATCAAATGCCGAGACAATGACAATTTATTTTTTGACGTTGACTATGTTAATACGGTTTAATATATTAAATGAGACAATGCAACCAAGTTGTGATCACAAATTCTCTGGTAACGATTGATTATACAATAATTTTATCAAATTATATCTTAAACGTAAGGTTGCATTTTTTTATCTTTAAAAGTAAACAAGATAAGTTAAAGCAATTGTATAACAGTTATATAACACATATATCAATTATAATACGTATAACTATTTTCCGTAAGCAGATATAATTGCTCTTTTCTGAGATCAATCCATTCACCAAATTCATATCCTCAAAATAGAAAAAAAAACATGAAAATACCATTTATTAAAGGGACTAGTCACCAGATGATATAATTGCAAGAAAAAAAAGAGAAAATTGTCAAGAACTTCCATAAAATTGACATCGTTGTGTACAAGGCATTTAATCTTACTTAATGATGTATCACACCGCATGTCTACCCAATAAGTTTTAAAAAGATACAGTATATTTATCGACACTCATCACGCGACGTTCACATGCTATTTATACACACTTCATGGCTCCCCTAAAGGACGGACAGGGCAAGGAAGTGGAAAACTGCTGCAAAACAACGTAGATACATAGCACGACAGACGTACATCGTTGATGAAATTGATCGATGTAACCTTTTAATTTAAATAAACACTGCTTAAAATGACAGCGAGTTGGCTAAAACACTTATTGACAGTAAGTGTGTGAAAAGATCACGTGACTTGCAAGGTGTTCGGAAAAACATTCCGCGCTATTTTTAAACGGGGAAACCATTCCACGCTATGTTTAAAAGGGAAAACTCATATGATACATGTTGTGGGCGCGATGATTTTTGCGTTTATTCTTTAACTCATGCAAAATGATGTATTTTCGGCCACATACTAGCTCGTATTAATAATTCTAGGCTTGTTATGGGGAAATACTGTGTTTTCCGATTTTGGGAGCATCTGGTGTCTAGTTCCTTTAAGCTTAAGCAAACATTTTCCCTTAAACCAATTCCGCTCACAAACATGTCCAACTCCCCTGCCAAATTCCCACACTTATCACTTATTAATTCTTATCCCTCCTTCCCCGCCCAATCAGACCGGAAACATCTCTTACTCCTCATCCCACCCGATAAGACCGGACACCTCTCTAACCCCTCATTTCCCGCCCGATAACACCGCAAACCTCTCTAACCCCTCATTTCCCAGCGCGATCAGACCGGAAACCTCTCTAACCCCTCATTTCCCGCCCGATAACACCGCAAACCTCTCTAACCCCTCATTTCCCAGCGCGATCAGACCGGAAACCGCTCTAACCCCTCATTTCCCAGCGCGAGCAGACCGAAACCTCTCTTACCCCTCATGTCCCGCCCGATCAGACCGGAAACCTCTATAACCCCTCTTTGACGCCCGATCAGACCGGAAACCTCTCTAACCCCTCATTTCCCGCCCGATCAGACCGGAACCTCTCTTACCCCATCATTTCCCGCCCGATCAGACCGGAAACCTCTCTAACCCCTCATTTCCCGCCCGATCAGACCGGAAACCTCTCTAACCCCTCATTTCCCGCCCGATCAGACCGGAAACCTCTCTAACCCCTCATTTCCCAGCGCGATCATTCTGGAAACCTCTCTGATCCCCACTATGTCGCCCGATCAGACCGGAAACCTCTCTAACCCCTCATTTCCCGCCCGATCAGACCGGAAACCTCTCTAACCTCTCATTCCCCGCCCGATCAGACCGGAAACCTCTTTAATCCCAACTTACCCAACCGATCACACTCAAAACCTTTCTATCCCCTATTTCCTGGTCCGATTAGACCGGAAACCTCTCTTACGCCTCCTTCCCCGTCCGATCAGATCAAAACCTCTCTGATCCCCACTAACTCGCCAGATCAGACAGAAGCCTCTCTTACCCCTCCTTCAAAACCATCGAGCCCGGCTGCTTTAATTTATAACATAGAAACGTTTATGAATCATTATCGTGTATACATTTGATACAAAACATAAATTACATATAATACCAAATATAAAATGCACATTACACCAAATATACCAAATATACTAGGTTAAACAAAAATAACGAACAGTATCCGCTACCGAGCATATCGTAAAATAGAACATCTTGGAAGACATGTAACAAAGCTAAAATGTGGAATACAGTGCATAGTAACCAGTGAGCAGCAATATTGTTTGCATATCTATGTACAAATAAAATATATGAAAATATCAAATTTAATGTCATAAAAAACACGAATAAATTGGTTTTGAAACAAGTGTCGATTGAAGTTTAAAAAATAATAATATAGGATTCAAAATGGTTGGAGTTTGAAAAAAAACTGTATCACAAAATATATTAAAAGATATTAAAATATATTTAAGATTCAGAATATTTATGTTAAAAAGACATGAAGAGCGAGTTCTGCCAAATTGAAAAGATTCAAAACATTACAAAATTCTACAAATCTTCAGAACTGCATCGAGTGCCATGATATTTGACGTCTGCATATCATCTAACAAAACAGCCATGAATACATTTATTCACAATACACTTCTGAGAAGTAAAAATTTGTTATTACAAGATAAAAGCCAAACTTTAACAAACAGCAACAAAAAAGAATAAAAACTTACAAAGTAACAAGTAACAAAATACATAAACGATATTGTCTTGACAAAATTATCTAACAAAAACCCATCCAAACTGTTCACACAATTTGTTTTCACATACAACATGTAACAGAACACAGAAACAGCCTTTAAAGTGAGGAGAAACAAGATGTCGTGAAGCAATTATAAAATAAACAAAAAACACACCAAGGATGTCAAAGTTCGCTAAAGGACAAACCTTTTTCATTGGCAGTCTGTTGTCCGCCTGGAACCAGTCCGTTTTCCAGAGCACGTGACAGGTCGGTGGTGTGCGCATGCGCGACCTCTGACCCTTGTCCCAAGAGAACTTGCGAGGTGTTCTGCTGACCTAGTCCAAACAACAGCAACTGCATCATCCTATACTCGTGGTCTCGTTCTTCTCTTCGTTGCCTCTCTTCCATTTCGATCTTATCTCGCTCAACTTCGAGTTTTCTCATCTCTAGATCAAGTTTCATGCGTTCAAGATCACCTTGCAAGCCTTGACCGCTGGGAGCAATTTGGGCTTTTGACGTTTCCGGAGTTGGAAAGGAATTCCACTGCTGTGACTGAGAGAACGCTGTGTCTTGGGCGGACATATTCTCGCGAAATGTATTTGATTCAGTCTTGTCAATGTGACCTGTGCCGTTATTGTTCATTTCCGTCAAAGGGACGAAACTCGTCAACGACTGAGTTTCATTCTGCAGCGTGGAGTTGTTTGAGGATGGATATGTCGGTGGTTGTGGAAGCGCCTTCGGATATGGTTTGGCGGCTACGTTGAGGGGTGAGGTCAGTGAGAGCTGCAGGGCGGAGAGGGTGGCGGGCTGAGCAGCCGGGTTCGGCGCAGGAGGGGTCCCAACGGGTGGATACCATACGGAAGAAGTAGCACTGGTGGACGTGGCTGGATGGTTAAAAGTACTGAATGACGGGAGTGGTTTTGGAGGCGTTGGTGACTTCTTTTGCAAAGATATCGGCGGCTCGCCTACGACAAGTTTCCGTTTTACCGGCATGCGTACACGCGTCTTGCATTCATGTTCAAGTTTGAGGCGGTTTTGTTCTAATGTTGCGGCTAAAATTCCCGGCGAGATGTCCGGATTATCGAGAGAGATAATCCCAAGCTTATCAAAGTGGCGACAATAGGTGATCGTTGAAGCTCCGGAGGAGATCTCGTCTTTCGTTATCTTGTAAGCTCGCTTAAGGGTATGAATTCTGGTCTTACACTGCTCCCACGATTTATCATAATTCTTGGCCACCATTTCTCGTGCAATCAACCGATACACGGCTGCGCATGTAGCTGTCTCATCCCCTGCTCTATCTTTCACAAGTTCCGCCTGTCGAGCCCAGATTTCTAAGAGAAATTCGGTCTCTTCGTCCGACCACGCGGAGCCCCTCCGCCTCGTCTTTCTCTCTTGACGCTTAAGGGCCTCCACCGGTCCCGCAGGCGCGGGCATGACGTCACCGGAAGTAGCGTCAGGGGAGGGAGACG
The DNA here is from genome assembly GCF_026914265.1 of Mya arenaria. NCBI lineage: Eukaryota > Metazoa > Mollusca > Bivalvia > Myida > Myidae > Mya > Mya arenaria. The sequence continues at coordinate 45,815,694 of NC_069122.1, forward strand.
CTTGAAATGAAGACGATTGGGAGGGTGAATCCTCAGTGCTCTCTGGTTTTACATTTGTTGAACATGAACTGTCTACAGAACTGGAAGGCGATGCCAGGCCCGTGTTGCCATTAGCAGATGGGTTCCCTAGGGTGTTAGCAGTGTCATTAGTATCTGGTCGTTCCAATTTCACAACGGTCGCTATAGAATTAGCAAAATCTGACCCCCGCATCAACATTTCATGTAATAGTTTCGAACCTTCTTTTACATATCCTGTCTTTGCTTCGGCGGATGTTTGAGCATGATGCTGATCTTGCACCGTCTGTCCTGAAAGCTCTTCCTTTACGGTGACGCTTTCCAGCTGTTTTGATTCGGAGACACCTTGTTTTTGTCCAGCGCCACTGGTATGTTCCTTAAATGTTACAAGTATTTTATTTTCACATTCTTTGTCCTTGCCATTATTCTCATCTGATTTGGACCGTGTTGACGTCACGTTTGTTACACAACTAGTCAGTCTTTCAGTGAGTGTCTGTGGAACACTTATTGCAGGCTTTGTTTCGTTGTTGTTTTCGTTGTCAAGACTAGTGTTTGGTTTTGCGATTGCACTGTCAGCAGTAACTGTTGTTGGGTCCATTTTAAGGAGACTGAAGAAAAAGAAAAATGACTGTTAAATTTTATGGCATTGCACAAAAGATACTCAGAATAAAAAATAACTGTTCATAGTTAAAGTTCTTCTCATATTTTGTGAGTGGTGCATTTTTAATGAATAGTTAACGCATACATACTAAAACGCTGTTATGGGTTAGCGGAAGAGTTATGGAAGGGTTCTGCACCTATTCTTTTTCAGTAGCACCCTTCTGCCCTCATGGGGACCAGCATGGGTACCATTCTGCCTTCTTAAAATAAAAAGCTCAAGTCTTTCAACATTTTCTTTTGTATTGTCTAAAATGTGTAATCATACTTTAAATGCATACACACTTTACATATATATCTGGCTGTTGAAACCTAATAGTACTTCAATAAAACACAATATCTAACATTTTCTGCCAAATTCATAATGTTCAAGTTCTTCATAGCCAGATTCAATGTGCCCTTTTTATCTTTATAACCATCTCCCTTTTCAGCAACACCCTGTACTTTTTAAAGCGACAGTCCGCAAATCGGGCAAATTAGCCATGAAAAAAAATAAAATTCATCTATGTGTTGATAAGCATTCCTGACTGACGAATCCAAAAAAAATTTGGTTCAAATCGACCTAGAAATGAGTTTTTCGTGTCATTTTCAATATCTCTTCTTAACTATCGGCCCCCCGAGAGTTAACGGTTATATAAATAGAAAAAACAGTGGGATTCCAAAGTTCTTGCGCATGCGCAGGGCGATACTATTTCCCGGTCTCTCCTCGTAAAATCCGGTCTCATCCGGTCTCATAATTCCCGGTTCATAATTTATGGCCCCAGGCAACGGATTGTGTTGCTGATGTTTATAACACGATTTTGACAATCTTATTTGTTTTTATATGTAACAAAATGGTATAAAATATATAAACATGTCTTAATTTATGCAATTTGTTATAGGTATACACTATTTATGCAATTCGTGTTAAAGGTGTAGAGAAAGATGCGATGCAGTACAAATGCTCATGTTTTTTGCATAAAAGATTGAGGACGGCTAGAGTATGAAGTAACTTAGAATTGCACCTTTTAAATTATGTTATGTTATGTTATTGTTCTTCCTTTTATGTTTACCCCCCCCCCCGACATAAAATTTTTTAAGCATAAATGATTACAATTGAAAAATTCCATGTTTGCATATCCGACTCATATCGATACGATACGATATGTTTATTGCGTAAAACATTATACAATGTTCATCGCATGTAAACAAGTAAATCAATGAATGGAGAAAAAGCACACAAACACATTTTCTGGAGCTAAAAGTTGCAATGTTATAACATCCTATTATAGTAATTATGCGTGTGCTTAGACATTAAAGCTACTAGATGAAGAGTGTTTCTTTGAAGTTGCGCCATTCTGAAGTAATCAACACATTATGTCTCCATTTTTCGTTTATAATTTTGTGCTATTCGCTAATGCTAGGTTTATATTAGGCCACGATTACCACGATGTCCCCGATTCCAGAGCATCGTGGCGAACGTAACAGAGCGTGGAGTCGAATTGGGGTGATCGTGGGGGAGCGTAACGGAACGTGGTTGAATCGGGGACATCTTGGGCATCGGGACAGATTTTAAATCAAACTTAAATTTCACCACGATTGCCCCGATTCATTTTCTAATCGTGACATAGCGTGGCCTTCGTAACAAAACGTAACGGAACGTAACGAAGCGTAACAGAACGTGGAGTACAATCGCAACAGATCGGGACCAGCGTGGACACATTTTTTCATCCCGCTTCGCTGCGACGTCTCACGATAGCTCCACGCTCTGCTACGATCTACCACGATCTGTTACGATATACACTTTTCTACCATTTATTGCTCCACGTTGCGTCACGCTCTCCTACGGTATCCCCGATTGTCGTTCACGTTCTGATACGCTCTGACACGCTCCAACACGTTTCCTCACGATAGCCACGATTTCCACGCAAGCTGCATATACATAACAGCTTTATCTACTGGTACTCTATCGTTTAAGATTCCACATGAAATGCGTCGGCATAAAAATTAAAATTAGACGAACAGTTGGCAGAAATACATAAGGCAACTGGTCGTGGAAGCGCATCTGCTGCAACAAAATCAATAGTTAAACAAAAGAAGGATAATAGAATTCCTGAAGTACTGAGATAACTTACAAATTTGATTTACATGTAGTCAAGCATTGTTATTTTTTGTATTACTATTATCAATAGTATACTTATAACTGAATTTAATATGAAAAAAACACACACTCAATGTGTTTGTTATTCATGACATTAATTTCAGTACATGTGCATATTTCATGTTTTTATCTTTGCCTAAATTTATTTTATGTTTTATTGATATAAAATTTGAAATAAATAGTGACATAATTATCATCAAATATCTAATGTTTTAATCAACTGTTATCTTTTGTAATCCTATTACCCCCCGCGGTCATTAACACCTTTTTGATCACGCCCGATAGCTACTATAAAACAGAGACCGGAGGAGACCGGGACCGGATGAGACCGGGACCGGGAAATAGTATCGCCCCCAAGAGTAGTCGGAAAAACCGTAGACCTACTTTCTCTTTTGCCGTCTAAAAATAGCAACTTTCGGCAATTTTCAATTTGTTAAATCTAAGTTATTAAAGCGATTTTTTAAAAAATAATTGCGGTTCAGTCGGTCTGAAACAATGTGGAACTTATTAAAAACTTTTGAAATACGGTTACTTTTGCGGACTGTCGCTTTAAATCCTGGCTAAAACCCTACGCCGTATACGTTTCGGTATATTTTACAATAGCACGTGTATTACTTGAAATGATGATGATGCTTGATGCTGTTACGGCAGATGCTGCTAGTGATCACATATTATGCTGCTTTCACATCATGGTGTTAATTAAGATTCTGTCCGTAATTTTATGGATATCCCCGAGCACTCCAAGCCGCGTAAGGTTTGCGCCTGAACCGAGCCCCTAGTGTCACAGCAGGGTGCAACTTTTCCCGCGCATTGTCTGATTGGCCAATTGCCAATTAGGGCTGTGTTTCAAAAAAAGGGCTGCATCGAACTGGGGTTTTTAATGCTTTGTAATTCATTCCGTAATCATTGATAATATTGATCTGAGGTATCTGATAGAATACCATAGAGAGCAATAAAGATTAAAACAAATAAACAGCCGAACTTGTGAAATACCCCGGATTTGGGAGGGGCGTGAGTCCACTGAAAGAATACTTTAACTATAGGCATTCAAATGCTTTCTATGTACCATGGGCATTTATTTAGCAGATGAATTAGAATACATATTAATTACCTGTGATAATCATAGTATATGTTTTTAGTATATATGTTTTGTTTTACAGCATAAAACGAGATAAATCAATGAAGGCAATGGCCATGCGGTTTCATATTTAAAGTAAATATCACGATATAAAGTAAACAATTTTGCTAAAACTGAATATCATCTTACGTCTCGGGCTGTGCACGGTTCAAGTGACATGATTAATTACGAGATAAATATGCATGAAATGTGACAGGAATAATCGGTTTAAGCCTAAGGAAATTTATACCAGAATCTGCATGTATTTATCACAAAAAAAGAATCAAAAAGCTGTTTTCAAAATATAGCAACTTCAATATCGTACTCGGTTTAAATAATACCATTTAAACTTAAGATGTCCTACTATTAAATCCCTCCAATACACGATGTGTATTATAAAGTTGTCACACAAGTTTGCAAGCATATCAATATATACGCCTCTACTATAGCTATTTATAAAGATAAACTTAAACTTAAAAAGCTCTTTAAAACAAGCGGTAAGTCATTATTATTTACATATGAGCTTTATTTACATCTCTGGGTGTATATATGCACATTTAAGTATAAATACATACTCTCAGCAGTATAGTTATCCGGTTAATTGAAGGCACATGTGTATAAAACGTCGCTAGTAGGTGACCTATATTTAGCCGTATGTAAAATTACTACCGCGCGCGACAGGCGTATACATTCGGCTATCTCCGTAAACTACCGAAGTACATTGTTGAAGTGCGCATGAGTTTAATATGCCGACTTTAAAAAATTGTCAGCTCTGCTCCTTCCTTTCGGCATTTTTCCTTTTCTTGTGCGAGATTTCAAATCAAATACATTATTCTTCAAATGTTAATCGTTAAAATTAAACTCGGTATCGTAAATAAGAACCATTGTTTTCGGCATTTATTCATCCTTTTTGATATACTAAAACATGTGTATACCAAAACAGGATAAATAAATGTCGAAAACAATGGTTCTTATTAAGGATACCGAGTTTAATTTGAAATATAGGTGCAGAAAACACGGTATTTCTACCTTATGAGACGATAGTAGATCACAGTAAATCTTTTGCACTCATCATTTAATATTTTTAGGTATTCAGCTATGGATACACAGTTAAACGTATTATTTATCAGTAATTAATATTTTCCAAAATGCATTATTAAGTAGGAAGTAACAGGTTTATCACTCGAAATTTAGGTTTGTTATACAAGTGTTTAATGTATTGATTTTGAGTGTCACTTTAAGTCGCCCTGATGATGACTTTGTCGATCCATATGTTCTCTGATGTGTTATACCGTTTAAGGACCATGAAGCTTCACGGAAAACTTAGTTCCTTATTTAAAACATTTATTGAATTAATGAAATCGCAAAATAAAGTCGAAATTAGAAATCTAAGTAAATACATAAACTAAGCATTTCTTTTGAGAAATTCTGTGATCAATAATATGATCTAGTCTATATAGAAATATATGACATTAGCCTCCCAAATCCCTATTTTCCTGGTATTGCATATTTATTAAGCATTTAGTTTAGATATTTACCATTTGTACGAGGGTTGACCGGAAAGTTTTGAGACTGTGTCTATATTTCAGAATGTTTTAAATATAAATCAACAAACAATAAACAGCTGTGTATATAGACTATTCACGAGTTTCCTTTTGAAAAATGGAATAAAATAATCTCATAATAAGGAAGGAAACGGTTGTCAAGACAACCCATCTAGCGCTTCACGGATCACTTTGAAATTGACGTTTTCTAAAAATTGTTCACAATTCATATATACTACTCCGTCTGAATAAAAGAAGCCAAAACGTCACGTCAAAACATAATACGACAGTATGACGTCAGCTGCATCACTGCGCAAATTATAAACGCAATCTAACTGTTAATATGTTTGTAACGGTCAGCGGAAGTAGAGAGGTATTTCGAAGATGTCGGAAAAAATCCAACGTTGACGTCACGCACGGAGCAGCGCGTTATGATCAACACTGTGTTCGCAGCGGGATAACTTCGACAAATACTTATACGTTTCTAACACGGGATATATAAAAGCCAGCATGTTCAAGGGCTTTGATATTTCGCTGACATGGACGTTTCAGTGCAGGCATGGAAATGTGTGCGATTTACAGCGGAGCGGCATGCCGTCAGTCGTGAGTGAAAGTGACGCAAATTCAGTACGGGACATGTTACAAGAAGACCGGCGGAGGACAGTGAGGGAAATTGGCGAATCCGTTCAGCTAAAAAGGACAGCTAGTCATAATATCAAAAAAGAGTGGAACGGACAGATATTTAAGCAATGGGCTGATTGTCACCGTAAGTGTGTACGTGCAGAGGGAGCGTATTTTGAAAAACTGTAAATGACGTGACGCAATGGGACAAAAAAGTGCTACGTGGTTTGTAAACTGTACTTTTTGTAATGATTGTTGTGTACGTTCGCTTCGTAGTACATTGTTGAAACTTTCAGGATTTGTTTATATTAGATACAATTGACAGCTGATTGACAGCTGATTGACAGCTGATTCAATTTTAAATGCATCCTATGAGTGGTAAGCTTTTTATGAATGCAGTCTCAAAACTTTCCGGGCAACCCTCGTTGCAATATTATGTTTTATCTGAGTTTATTTTTTTTCTCCTGTCGTTTTATTTTGCCATGTATCGTTGTGACCAATATAATTATTATTTGACATATCATGTTTTGCAAAGAAACAGTTATTTACATGTTTACGACAATAATCTACGCTCTCTGTCTGTCTTATTTAAAACATGTACAAATTTGTAACAGTATATTGTTCCGGCAAACAATGTTGCAAGTTTTCCAACGAAATCGTTATTTCGACTCAAATAGGGATTGATTTTTTTTTATATACATAGCGGTTGAAACCAATGTAATCAATATTGCTAATTAAATATTTAAAGTAGAGGTTAAAATGTCTTCAATAGATGGGTTGAAAAGTCCAACAAGGTAGGGGTTGAACAAACTTTAAACTAGCTAGGGGTTAAAAAGTCAGTGTTGAAAATTCTTCATTTTTAAAAGGGTTTGGGGTTGAAAAGTCCTGCTCCCATTTTCGTACGCCATTAATATGAATTACGGACACTACGGACCATGGACATTACGGACCAGACATTACGGACCAGATTTAGGGACATTACGGACCAGATTTAAGGACATTACGGACCATCTTCGGAACCTTACGGACCATGATTTAAACATTTTTTTTTAAATTATTCACTCATTAGTTTTTAATTTGTTAATAAATACTTGAATATGAGTGCTCAGTATGACGTTATATCTTCCATAAAACTGTGAAAAATCCCGTGAAGTTCGAATAGATCAATGGTTCAATATAAAATCTTGTGAAATTCCAAAAGGTGTTAAAGACCTATGCATTTATAACAATTATGTGAAAAATAATGAACGAAATTTGAAAGATCGGCAGTTAAATCAGTTAAAAGCAAAAGAAGAAATATTTTCCAAAACAGTTTATTTCACAAAATAAATCGAGCAGAAATATTTTCCAAAACAGTTTATTTACCAAAATAAATCTAGCACATATAAGACATATCAGTGTTTACATGAATCACGAATAAACAGCACATGTCACCAAAGCCACCATTCATATTTAAACAGGCCCATAAAGTCTCGCACATGCTTTGAGCAGACTGCCTGTAGTCAACTCGTTGGCAGAATACTCCGCCCAAAGCTTCCTGAGCCGGCCTTGTGTCAATGTTGAAGCCTTGCGTTGGAAGCGGCACAGTTTCCTTTCCTTAACCAGCTTGCACATAATTGGTATTTCATGCGCCTCTCTGTACAAGAGTTCAACCAGCAGGTAGAAAGGCAAGTTTCCCTTTTTTGCCCGTCGATTGAGCTCGCGTGCCAACCATCGACATCGTTGTTGGTACGGATAGAGTGGCCGAAGACGGACCACGAAGCGACTGGCCACATCTCATTCTGTATCCACGTGCTGCTGACATACTGATGAAGGGAGATCATTCTTTCGTCGTTGGCGTCCATCTTTTCCTCTATCTTTCTGAAGGCTGCTGGGATGTCGCCCGCTGGAAGTAGAGGCAGCGCGATAGCTGCGGTGATATTTATAATGTTATTTATTCCGGTCGATAATACATTTTCAAATTCCGTGATTAAGTAATAACAAATAACAACTTACGTTTCATGATTTTCTTGGAGCAGTTCACGGTCGGGCCGGGTCACATCAAAATCAGACGTGTCCATGTCGTACTTGTCCCTGAAAAAGAATTACACATTTTCAATGTCCGCGATTCCGTTTTATATAACTATTACATAAAAAAAACATATAACCTTTATTACTACTTGTAACCTTTTATGTAATTCCATTTGAAGAGTTTTATGGCTATTCTTTTTATAACTATTAGTATTACATAAATAAAAACATATAACCCTTACCTTCTACTTGTAACCTTTTTATGGAAATTGAATCCCGAAAATAAAAGTTAAGGACCATACCTAAAAGTGGGTGATACCGGCGGCTGCGGAAATCTGGCTACCCTCAAGAACACTGTCTGTTGTTGGCAGTCGCATGGTGTGGTCGGGTGTCCTTGGGACGTCGCTGTGGTTGATCGTCTCGTCCTATAATGTTAAAATGTTTTAAACACAAGCTATTGGTTAATCAGTTTTAACCATTTCTGAAACTAAATGTAATGTCCACGGTCCGTAGTGTCCGTGACCCATTAATATTGTGTACCAGGGATACTGGAATGGTTTCACGTAAAACAAATAAAGAAAAAAATATATTCAAATTTGAATTAGTGAAATGTTCACTGAATTAAGCACCTAAGCTTTGGACACATATGCAGAAAGGGACCCAGTACTACTGTATGAAATATCAGTAAGCAGGGAACCAGACTATTATTAGTGGAGTGTAACCGGGTTTCTTACCTGTCATTTTCGTTGGAATAAAAAATAATTTTGACAAGCATGGCGGATGGAGATTCTTTGTACGAGTTAAGTTCTGATCAAGACGTTGATCCTGACGCTATTGATGGAGATGTCGAAAATGATGACACGGCAGATGACGGGTAATAGTTTATGCCATGTAAACACGTTAATCAAGAGTCGATTGCCTGTTTCTTTCTCTGAAATTTCTAGGGTTGAAGTTGACGGACAAACATGTTTTCCTACGTTTTTGTGTTACAAAGTATGCAATGATAGGCCAAGTTACACCCTTTTCCAGTCAGGGAAAAAAATTGGTGGTGTGCTTCTTATTTATACTCGCACTTGGGCTTTGCCCATTGGCCATCGCTCTGATAAGATTGTTAGTCATTTTATGTTTTTTTACTTGGAGCATAGTGCACAGCCAGAATGTAACACTGGCTAGAACTACCCTGGTTCTTTAACGTGCACAAGTGTATAGCACTGTCACACGTCAGTGATTTTTTTTCGTGAAATTTACCGCCGAATAACGGCTGTTTCCCCTCGCCGAAAATCGTCCAATTTTCCCAAAAAATAGTCATATTTTCCCATAAAAAGGTACTCAATTCCCCCCAGAAATGAATAAAAAATACAAATATGAATTGCAGGGTTCGAATTAAACTTTGAGGAGCACTCGCAAAATTTTGTGAGTGCTTTTTGAGGCAACTCGCAAAATGAAAAATCAACTTGCACTTTTATTATTTGCTTTATTCCCTTATGATATTGTGTAATTTAATTAGAAATTTACACCTAAGACATATTATGAATATTAAAACGTATAAATCTTGAGTCACTCAACTACTAGAACTTGTTGATGGCTTATTCATCTTGGGGGGTACGGAAAGACGCATCAGATGGTGGCCGCTTTTTGATAACAAAGCTGTCCAATAATTTGACATTGTTCACTTTGTATATTCACCCTCGCCATCGGGTAATACCCATTCGGCAAGCACGCTACAGATGTCATTAAGTATTATAAGTATTAAAAACAATAACATTGTAAATTCAAAATAAATAAAAGCAACAGTAAATGTTGCAAGGATGCTTTAGACCATGAAATATATCGATCGACGAAGTCTATTCACTTTGACAGTTGGGCGGAAATATATTCAAAGGTTGATGGGGTTTACATAAAGTGCGCGAAAGCGCTAAATTTAGCCAATGATTGAGCTAGGTGATTACATCATTTGTATTCGCTTTGAATTATGCACGCCTCGGAGCATCCCGGAAAGATTCGAGATGAAACTCTGCCTTTTCGGGATTTGTTCTATTTTTGAAAACCAACTAGAGCTTGACTCCGTACTGTCTTCTTTATACTGGTAGTGTAGACATGACACGCAGAATTTTGCGCGCTTGAATAAAAGTCACTCGCAATTTGCAAATGTCGCTCGCATTTTGCGAGTATGCGAGTTTAAATTCGAACCCTGAATTGTGCTTTTTATGCCCCCACAAAGTGGCGGCATATAGGGTTGCCCTTGTCCGTACGTACGTCTGTCTGTCTGTACGTACGTACGTCCCGAAGATTGTTTCCGATCTAATTCTTGAAAACCGTTTGTCCAATCCTCACCAAACTTTAAACACATGTTTGTGACCATAATATCTTGATCAAGTTCCTTAGCCATGGAAATCGCTTTTGTCATTTAGGAGTTACGGCCCTTTATTTGCAAAAAAAGACTTGAAAAATACGTCCCGAAGATTGTTTCCGATCTAATTCTTGAAAACTGTTTGTCCAATCCTCACCAAACTTTAAACACATGTTTGTGACCATAATATCTTGATCAAGTTCGATAGTCATGGAAATCGCTTTAGTCATTTAGGAGTTACGGCCCTTTTTTGCCAAAAATACTTCAAAAATCATTATGGCTTATTTTCTGTGACAAAAAAACGAAGTGGGGGCATCCGTGTCCTATGGACACATTTCTAGTTGTTTTTATTTCGTAAAACAATGCATTTTAAACACGATGCGAAAGCGCAACAATAGCAGGAACCGGTTCGATCCGGGATAAGGCCCGTGAAATACACCGTTTCTGATCATCATCACCGAGACGCAAGTAATTCATCTAATGACACTGATCAATTTGTTTACAATTTACGACGTTTTGACTTCAACTTTCTGGCAAATAATAACATATAATAAATGATAGCATTACCTTATAGCAAAATGTAACATTCAACTTAAAAGTTTAATCATAAATATGTCACATAATAGCAAATACTACGTTAAAAGACTCAACAAAAGTGTTTTTTGTTACTTATGTATGATTTCAGTGTAACTTTGTTTATTGTGTTTTTTTAAGATCTTGCATTTAATTAACATATCACAAGACCAGAAAGCTGAAATTGCAATTTGTTTGGTGAGAAAGTGATAATGCTTAATAGGGATCATTTGGCACAAAAATAATGTTTTACATGTTTTGATGATAGTAACTGTCATTAAAGAGAGTTGAAACAGTTTTAATAGGTGTCTTTGTTACTGCATGGCTATTTTAAATGACCATTTTAATGTTCATTGTATTTTCCCAATTTTGGGAATTAACGCGCTTATTTTCCCAATTGTAAAGCCACAGGTGGTTTTGAAAATTTAAATAAAAATCACTGCACGTCCTGGACCCCCATTTAACGTCCCTTCTGTAAGACGATTAGTATTTGTTTATTGGTGCGGCAGGGAATCAAACCTGTGACCCTTGGATTGACAAGTCAAGGGTGTTGCCAATAGACAATGGATCCACCACAGATATACTTTTTTTAAAGGCTGGTATATAAAGTCAAGCGACAGCATGACAGTGATAAAAAATATGATGAATGCCATTTTACATACGCTAAAAAGGCTGCATGTTGTGCCTTTTCCGACAAATTGTTTTTTTGCATGACATACACATATGGTAGTCTAAAACTGTTATACAGGATTCTTCTAATCCCGAATGTCTAAACGGGTTTGTGCAAAAACAGGGAGGTTTTGAAAAATATTGAAATTGTATTTAGAGAAGTATTTAATGTATGGAATAGATAATAAAGGTTAATATTCATATTTTGGGATGTAAGTGCAAAGATATTTTGCACAAAACAAGCTTTAAATGCATTAAAACACAGGATTTCCCTTTCCATAAAAACGAAACTTAACTGACACAAACAACAATTTTCCCTTCGTAACAACTCAGCCATCTCTGGCAAGCTTCGAGATTGACCTCGTAAATACAACCATAACAACCGGCCATCTCCTAGGTGTTCCGATTGTTGTAAAACTGTGAACCACAGCCTTGCAGGTGCCCTTCATGTATATATATCGTTGTTTTGACAGTATAAAATGAAAAAGAAACCGTCACACTCATAATTACTTGGTAGGATATTATTTTTTGTGTACGGAACTAATATTGTAACGTGCCGGCTGTATGTTCAATCGGTGTCGTAGAGCCTATATGGATCGCTCTTATATAAATTTTCCTCAGGCTACTTTGTCTTATGATTAAAACAAATGATTCGAAAAATGATTGGTGAGTTAAAACATAATCAACCAAATAATCAGGGTTCAAAGACTATGCATTGGTTAATATAAAGTTCAGTCACTTGATGAATGGCTTTCTCTTACGGGAGCTTATTTATTTGCGATGCAAAATACCCTAACCTTTGTCAGCGCGCAGATCGCAATTCCCTGTGGCCAACGCAGATGTCAGGTATGAGGCTTACTAGAGTTTCTAGTCACCAGCTCCGTTCACCAGACTAGATCGCAATGCTCTATGTATCTGGCTACTTGAACCCAGGAACGCTAGATAACCCTATAGATGTCAAGTTCCTGGTGCCTTTTTATCCCACAGATCGCAATGCTCTGTGTTCAATAATAAACAGCCAGAAGGTCAACACTCTAATTATTTGCCTTCAAAAAACTATTTCCGGTTAACTGTTTGATATTACCTTGACGGCGGTCAAACACAGAACGAATCTTTTAGCTGAGCGACGCGCTTATATACTCACCAGGCGGACAAGTTCATTATTAAGATGGGTAAAACGGGTATATTCCACTTTGCGAAAACATGAAGGGTGACAGCTTTATTTTTACTAATACTCTTTATGAAAACAATTCCCGGTTAATAAATAATGTTTAACATGATTTCTTTAATTATTACTGTCGCTAATAGAATATTTATATGGAATAAATAAGTCTAAAATATGAAACTAACCTTTGAAAAACACCGCCAGACATTTAACTTTGTAATGGCAAATTTATAACAAAGGGCGGTAATTGTGCAAATATGCGGTTACGTTACAATATGAAATAACATTATCTGGTAATAGTTATTGTGTTTATGATATTTTATTGAAGCAATATGCTTTAACCCGGAATCCCGATCGGAATAACTACAATTTGTACGTGAAGGATTTGCCATATCATTAGTCGTAAAAAAAATCTGTCAACGTACAATTATTTGGACAAACACATGTGGAAAAATATCAGCACTAGCAGCTTGTGGTGCAGTTACCTAAAATGTGAATTATTTTAGTATGGGAATTAAAAACATATGAATAATTCAATGATAAGCTGTAAAAACTGCCAGAAACTACTTGAACCAGTAGTTCAGAATTTGAGTGTACTATTGATGTTATGTTTTTTTGTTCATTTACGCATTAAGACTTTTATGATCCAATTAAATAATAGATTAAAGTAAGGAATTACAACACTTTCTGATTCAACACATAAACAGGTGATAATTCTAATAAAAATTAATAACATTCTGTTATTATCAATTTGTCAACGTCATCTTACTTCAAATTCCAGGCCCCAATTTCTCGAAACTTCTTAAGTCCCTTATAACAGGATTTAGCTAATCCCACTATTTTTCTTTGTCTATAATTGGCATAATATAAACATCATTTAGAGTTATTCAACCTTAAATAGGAACCTCTTTTATGGATATCACAAATAATCATATTTCATTTACCAAAATCACATTTTAGTATGTGTTTTGACTATTTGAAATAAGCTACTTAAGCCTGTTAAGCTTAAGAAGTTTTGAGAAATCGGGGCCAGCACAAGATATGGCAATCACATGATGATTAAATCCAATTTTAGTATCAGAATCACATAGAATTATTAGTTGAAACCCAGTTGGGTTGAAAATAATTTTGATAAATAAAACTCATATACAATACATTACAAATTTGTTATCTGTTTGATTTCTAATCATTTAAACTTAAAAAATCAGAGCAAGATAAACTTGACATTAATTTTGTGAGGTCAAATTTAGGTCACATGTATTTTCTAAAAATCTTGTTTTCACGTTATTAAATTTGGACACAACTTTAATAAGAAATGTTTAGAATCTGATTTATTATAAAAGTTAACATCAATCTTCTAAGCATTTTTGGTTTTGAACATGTGTGTGTGAACTACAATTTACTTTAATTACCTAAAGATGGAGTTAAGTGTAAGTACTTGTTCAAGAGCTTTGGAAAGTTTGAAACGCCAATGTGTCCGGACCCGGCGACACAGACCCTTTTGGAACAAAATTGAAAAAAGTGAGAGATAAAATTGACCAATTTTTTAGCCATTTTCTGTAACTGAAATCAGTTTAGCAAAGTTAAAATCAAGAATCTTTATTTAAAGGCGGGTATGTGTTAACAAGAAAAAATCAGTCCAGATTGGCAATTTGTTGTTTTTTAGAAGCCCTGACTTGTACTATGTATGCAGGAGAAAAAACAGCATAACATAGAAATGTCCTGAAATCTGGTTTGGTTTGGTTATGGCATACTCTTCGGCAAACATGTTTTAAAAGGTCATATATATTGCATGTTCACTGCAGTTCTTTAATTACAAAAAACCCAGTTTTGAAGATATGTAGAATCTTGATTATAATTTCCATTCACATTTTTTTTTACTAGGGTCAGTGATATTAAAAAGAAGAGCAAGAAGAAAAAACTACGGCGGCCTCGAGGGTTTGAGAGGTCGAGTGGGGATTCTGACAGTCAGACATTGAGTGAAGACCAAGAGTTGAACAACCAACCCCATTACCATCCCCACCACCATCATCACCCACATGAAGCAAAGAAGAAGTCGGTAAGTTATTATTCGTATCATATAATTGGTGTCTAAATCATACCAACTCAAAATAAATTTTCTATTTTTTCAGTTAAAATCATTTGTTAAATCAAACTTTTTTGACAAGTCCTTTTTCTAGTCTTCTATTGGTTTTCAAGGCTTTTCAAACTTGACCCGAAAATGCAATGCTAAATTAAATAGCTTTTGAATATTTTCTTCTGTACAGGCACTATAGACGTAGATAAAAAAGTTTTAACTCAATTTTGTTATTTGGGTTGATAATTTTCATAATTTATTTCCCCTGAAATTAAATTAGGCACCAAATAATGCTTAAGTTAGTTATTGGCAGTAAACTCTTGTTCTAATAGCCTAAAAATATATGATATTTGCAGGATGTTAATCACATGTCTGGTTCCGGAGCAGAGGCCGACACCGAGGGACAAGACACGACCCAGGAAGGGGCTGGAGCGGCCAACGGAGGCCGGGGGGACTCTGACAGGAAGATGACTCTGAAGGCATCTTCCGCAGCTACTGCTCCTCCTGAACAGTCAACATTAGTGAGTTAGAAGGAAGTTAAAAATAGTCAGTTTCACAGAATACCTGTCATTGGTTTTTACTCTTTATAATAGTTAATAGGCTTCTTCTCCTCTGAAATATTTTTTTTATTATCCCATCTGATGCATGCACAATGCAGTTTGTGTAGTGCGTCTGTTTCAAATGGAGCCCTATATAATTGACTCAAATGCAAGATAAGCCATTAGGCCATTGCCAACAATAAATTAACAACTGGAGGATATATAGCGTTATCGTAGTAAATGCCAAATTCCTTCAATAATATTTGCACTGTCAAAGATATAGTTATTTTATGAGATACATAGTCATGAAAAATGGCTTGCTTAGAATACTGAATGATGTTTCGTGTTTAGATTGCAACCAAGGAGCAGATTCAGCGTACAGTCAAGGAGCTGGAGATGTTATCTATGGTTGCTGGAAATGCGCCAAAGTCCATGGATGAAGCCACGAAGAAGAGGTACCAGTTCTGGGAAACCCAGCCTGTACCAAAAATAAGTAAGTTTAGTTGTCGAAATTAGCACAAGCTAATAAGACAAATGCTTGTCAGATTGTTTAGTCATTGTGAAAGACAATCATACCATGAAAATACGTGTTGGGGAAAAATCCTGTCCAACAGTTTACTGGAAATTATTCTTTTGTTCTGAATATCAGCTGCAGTTACTCAATACAGTACTTATCTGTGTCAAGCAATTTAGCGAACATGGCAACTGCCGACAAAAGACAAAAGGCATGCACAATATCATTATTCTGTTTGTATATTATCCCAAAAAATGTATTTTCATCATTTGTTATATAATTTATTATAATTATTATACAAGCATTCGTAAGCACATCAATAAATGCCCTAAATAGTCAACAATGTGATTTGTTAAGTTCATGGGCTTATCCGATAAATGGGCATATATTAGTTTTTGTGTCACCTGCAAATCATTGCTGACTCATAGGGTTTACTTCTCCAAGGCGATTTTGGCATCACACTTTTGTTTCTGATCATCTTGTCTTCAAACTTGGTATGCACATTTGTCATGGTCAGTAGATGGCCCTTATAGATTTTTGGGGTCAATAATCAAAATGACCTTTTCTAGAAAAGTTACATGCATTTCCGATCAATTAAGTTCTGATAAGATTTCAAACTTGATATTCACATCGGTCATGGTCAGAAGATGACCCCTATTTCTTTTTAGTATTCGATGTATAGCTTTCGATCAAGTTGGTGTAAGGGTCAAAGGTCAAGGTGATGGTGGCCTTGACTTGATTCACAGATTTCTATTTGAAGCCAAAACGTTTTGGTTTGCTTTTTAAGTATTCTGTCAGAGCATAAGAGGAAACTTTTGCTTTTGCTTTTTAGTGCTTTAATGACACAGGAGTCACCTCGGTTATTTCTCTTTAATAATGTAATTATGTATCATGGGCCATATTTTAAAACTTATTACTATAATTAGCATACACGTAAATTGACCATTGTTTAGAATGCTATTTAAAGTCAATTTGCATTCAAAAGTATATATTTTTTACCTGTTTTTTTTTCAGACGAGAAGGTCAGTGGCAACGAGGAAATCGAGCAAGACAAGCCGTCAGATGAGATACGTCAGGAGTCGTACTCGTTGCCGTCTGGATTCAACTGGGACACACTTGACATAAGAGATCCACTCATTGTAAGTGGTTTATGTACACTTATCAGATATGATTCATGGTATGAATGGCTCCATTCACAATACCTAAAAGACGAAAACAATCAGGAATCTAAAAACATTTATTTTTACACCCTCCTTTGCATTCGTTTAGTAATGTGCCAGTGCAAGCTATGTTAAAATATGCTTTATGTGCAGCATTTGCAGAAAGCAGTGGTATTTGTAAAATTTCTAGTCTGGCTGTTTCACATTTTAGCGTATTGTTCTGCTATTCTCACAATTGGGAAGGCCTTGGCCCCACTCATAAAAAGGCAAGAAAAATCACTGGATCCTATCCATTGGCATATAGATGGCTCAAGGCAGGACAGAGGCAACTCCATGTACAATAAGGAGTTACAGCCCTCTAATGCTGAGCTCTTAGGCCATTATTAAGAACAATCTGAAGTCCAAAGTCTACACTCAGATGCAAAAAAAGCACTTGAATTAAATTATGAAATATTCTACCTAGCTTTATTTCATTGTTTTACAAAAATATAAAAGTGTTATTTATTGTAAAATTTTGTATACATTATGAATAAAATAATAAAATTCAGGAAAATTTGATTAATATCAAAACTCTACTAGAAAGAAAGATAAAATGAAATAAAGATTTGCAGTTCCGCCACTTGAGTCTGTATTCAGACTTGACACTGTTTGAAATCATGGCCCTTAAATAATAAAGTGTAGCAACCTGTGACAGGCATTGTGGAACTCAACGGCTTCGTTTTTCGCAGTGGTTGAAATTAACGCAAGCCCACAGCCCTGCAATGGTAAAATGTCTTCCTGGCTTGCTCAAACTCTGAGTTTTATATAGCAGGGCTTGTTAAAAAATAATGAATTAATGCCAAGCATAGTATAAGAATTAGGGCTTCTTCATCCAAAAGTCTAATTTTGATGACTTCTTGTTGACAGCTGAAGGAATTGTACACTCTTCTGAATGAGAACTATGTAGAAGATGATGACAACATGTTCAGATTTGACTACTCACCGGAGTTTCTGCAGTGGTAAGATGACCAACATATCAATTTTTATGCATTATTATCCTACACTCATTTGAATCTAATGGTCAAAACAAAAAAAGCATATGATTTGTTTACACATAAAAATATTAGCCTTTATAAATGAGGTTTCAATTAATAGCTAAGTGGCCACAATTATATCAGCTGGAAAAATCACCAAAATATTGCTCATATTGTTAACTCAAATATTATCCTTTTTTGTTTTGATTATGATCAAGTCAAATAATTTGAACATAATGATGCATTGAAATTAATATGTTTCTTTATATATCATATATCTAGACTTTGTTTCTATAAATAGGTTGAAACATGAGTAAAATGAAATCATTAAAGATTTGTTGTTTAGTTTAATTGCAAGTTTTGATACTAATGGTTTGTGTTAGATGAACAATGATAGAAAACCTAGCCAATTGAAATTAGCTTTTAACATCTGTAATTAAAGCAAAGAAAGAACTTATTGGAACTTCAGTCAGGGAAAAATAGTGATTTATGACTTCTGTATGTTGAAAAGGCACTGCATCCACTTATTGGCTAAGAGATTAGTATTGCAAGTAGAGAGTTGTCAACAGTTATATAGATATAAAAGTTGATTTAATGTATCCATTTCCAGGGCACTGGGTTGATTTAATGTATCCATTTCCAGAGCACTGGATTGATTTAATGTATCCATTTCCAGGGCACTGGGTTGATTTAATGTATCCATTACCAGGGCATTGGGTTGATTTAATGTATCCATTTCCAGGGCACTGGGTTGATTTAATGTATCCACTTCCAGGGCACTGGGTTGATTTATCCATTTCCAGGGCACTGGATTGATTTAATGTATCCATTTCCAGGGCACTGGGTTGATAATGCATCCTTTTCCAGGGTACTGGGTCGATTTAATGGATCTATTCTGAGGGCACTGGGTTGATTTAACATATCCATTTCCAGGGCACTGCAGCCTCCAGGTTGGCGAAAAGAATGGCATTGCGGTGTGAGAGTAGTCAAGAGTGGCAAACTAGTAGGTTTCATCAGTGCCGTGCCAGCTCATATAAAGATCTATGACAGGTATGTTTTAAACTGTGTAAGTTTATATATATAAACATAAATATACCAAATTTAATTATTATATGTACATTTTGTACATTATACTTGTTAATTGGTATATTGGACTTGTACAGTCTGTGCAAGATGATTCTTTGATTGTGGGTCTGTCAAATAAAGTTCAAGGCGCAAAACAAAAGCTGAATGCCCTAACAATGATGAACTGTACAGAGCCAAACACTACAATACTGTCAGGTGTTTTTTATGGCTGGAAAAATTGTATTATCCTAGTGACTATAACATTGTCTGCCTCCAGCAATCAATTAATTACAGCTTTGTTGTTGCCTGATTGGTTGATTGACATTATCACGTGATGTTATCAATATTTTGTTAAAAGGTCAAAATATCTACTACTTTTGTAAAAGTTCTGGTGGCCTTGTGGTTTTAGGGGATCTGTTTACTATTTCATTCTTGACTTTACCGGCGTGAGTTTGCGATATACTAAAACCAAAATTCTTTTATACTATAACCAAATTTTACTGCAGTTTTGATATTGTTAATAGAAATAAGTGTTTTCAGATGGATTACAGTAAAAACCTATTTTGGTAAAAAAAAACATGAGCAAGTACCTTTCAATATCTCTTTGTGGAAAAAAGAAGCGTTGTAATAAAGAACATTCAACACCTGTATTGTATATGCCAATCAACGTTTTTTCTTTTTTACAGGAGGAAACACATGGTTGAGATAAACTTTCTGTGTGTCCACAAGAAGCTGCGATCCAAACGAGTGGCGCCTGTGTTAATAAGGGAGATAACTCGGAGGGTGCATTTACAAGGACTGTTTCAGGCAGTTTATACAGCAGGAGTTGTCCTTCCTAAACCAGTCGCGTGTTGTAGGTAAGTGTATCCGCAAAATTGAAAAATACACTTGCATTGATGTCATCAACTTCGTGAATAATTTTGAAAACTTGTATCATATCAAATCTTTTTCTACAGTAGTCCAATGTTGGGAGAATAAGTTCATTTAATCGTTCTTGATAGGAAAGTCCACGAAATTCAGGTACTAGTCTTGCGGCTCTACGTTGCGCGTTCTCCAGAATTTGCTTACATTTTTTCGTGTATGGGAAGTATATTAAATTTCCATAGTCCAAGTGGGAACAAACAAGAGACTTGTATAATGTTAAGAACAAGGATTTGTCCATGAAGGTGAATTTCCTTCTAATAAGCCCAATGATTTTGTTTACTTTGTTGACTGTATTATTAATGTGGGTTTCAAAATTCAATTTATTTGTGAAGAGCACACCCAGGTCTTTTTCAGAATAATCCCTTGCAAGTTTGTGAACATTTCCGTTCTCATCTGTCATCTTATAGTCATTGTAAAAATTTTCATTACCAAATGACACAATTTTACATTTCTTAATATTGAATTTCAGTAACCAGTCCTTACTCTACTGACATAAACGGTCAATATCTTATTGAAGCTGTTGTTGATCAGTTGCGGAAAGAATATTATTATAGATTTTACAGTCATCTGCAAACATTTTACAGAGGCATCCAACTACATCCGGTATATCGTTCACGAAAATTATGAAAAGAATCGGCCCAAGTATGGAGCCCTGGGGAATTCCTGACAAAACTGGATTCCACTCAGATATTTGACCATCAACAACTACTCTTTGCTTGCGTCCATGTAAAAAGTTACCAAGCCAGTTCAAAATTTGTCCAGAAATACCATATGCATTTACTTTCTTAAGAAGTCTACGGTGAGGTACACTATCAAAAGCTTTTCTGAAATCAAGGTATATTGTATTAACTTGAAAATTATTGTCAACTGCTTCAGTCCAATCCTCCAATACGGACAGTCGTTGGATAATAGTGTTTCTGTTCTTTCGAAAGCCATACTGACAGTCTGACAAAAGTTTATGACGGGACAAATGTTCAACTATAACAGCCCGAATTATTAGCTCGACTATTCGAAGAATAGGTGGGCTATACTACTCGCCCCAGCGTCGGCATCGGCATCCAGTTAAAGTTTTAGGGCAAGTTGGGATTTTCACTTATAAGTCCAATACCTTTCATTCAATTGAGTTAATATTTCACGCAGTTGTTCAGGGCCATCACATGATGAGGTTAGATAATTCCATATTATTCTTTACACAGATTATGGCCCCTGATTGACTATGAAACTTAGGTTAAAGTTTTAGGGCAGGTTGCGATATTTATAAATAACTACTATACCCTTTGTTTCATTGACTTAATATTTCACACAGTTGTTAAGGACCATCACGCAATGAGGTTACATAACTCCATATTATCCTTAATACAAGTTATGGCCCCTGATTGACTTAGGTTAAAGTTTTAGGGCAGGTTTAAGTTTTAGGGCAAGTTGGGATTTTTCACAAAAAACTCCAATACCATTCATTCAATTGACTTAATACTTCACACAGTTGTTCAGAGCCATCACATGATGAGGTTAGATAACTCCATATTATCTTTTATACAAATTATGGCCCCTGATTGACTATGGAACTTAGGTTAAAGTTTGAGGGCAGGTTGGGATATTTATTAACAACTTCTATACCCTTCATTCAATTGACTTAATACTTCACACAATTGTTCAGGACCATCACCTTATGAGGTTACATAACTCCATTTTTGAAACAAAATGTAAAGGTTTATAGTTTATTCTTATGTCGGTGCACTTGATAAACAATGCACATAATGCTACAACAAAACAAATTGTTAAGTTGGCAACTAACATGAAGTAAAACAGCTTTTAAATAACTGCTAGTGGAACCCACCATTTTGCTAGTTAAAAAAAATGGCACTAGCAAAAAACTGCTTGGGGTAAAAAAAGTCAAATTTGATCCCTGTTTTGTTTGTCAAGGGTCCTCACATGATAAGTCAATTAATATCTCCTTTGCTTTAAAGATGCTCTCTTACTCCCAACTAAGCAGTACCACAATTTAATACAATGGTTTTAATTTGCCGAATAGGATGAATAAATATTGAAACCAATGTTTCTTATGAAAGATAACGTGTTAAATATGAAAGAAAGATGCAGAAAACAAAGTATTTCCTCCTAATGAGAGAATTGTTAATACTGTTATAACCCACCAGTCATTTTATATCTGTGCGTTTTCAGCTATTTAATACATGGTTACAATCTTGTTATCAGCAACTAATATTTTACATAAATGCATTATTTGGTAAGTAGTTAAAGGTTTATCACTCAAAATTGATGTTTGTTATACATGTTTATGTATTGATTTTAAATAAGATTGTCACTTTGACAGTTATGAAAAGTCATATCAGGTTGGCTTGGCACCGTGTCATTTGTCATATGTCTTGAACTAGACCAACTTGATCTTCTCTTTTATATTCTTTCATCTTAATGCTTTACAATGTACTTCAGATACTGGCATAGATCTTTAAATCCAAAGAAGCTGATAGAGGTGAAGTTCTCACATTTGACCCGCAACATGACCATGCAGAGAACCCTCAAGCTCTACAAACTACCTGATGTAAGTCTTTTATGTGGCAAACACAGGTAAAACTACCTGATGGCAGTCTTTTATGTGGCAAATACAGGTAAAACTACCTGATGGCAGTCTTTTATACAGCAAACACAGGTAATACTACCTGATGTAAGTCTTTGATACAGCAATCACAGGTAAAACTACCTGATGGCAGTCTTTTATACAGCAAACACAGATAAAACTACCTGATGGCAGTCTTTTATACAGCAAACACAGATAAAACTACCTGATTTAAGTCTTTTATTCGTTTGAGTGCCCTTCAGTTTTCGTATTAGTTACTTGCATGCATCGTCATGGGGCAATTTCAATTTACTGCCTGGCAGTATGTTCCCTTCCTAATGACAATATGTCATGCGCATGACCTAATTTATAACCTCAGGTTGCACATAGAGGTTATTGGGTCATTCAATTACAGAATTACGATAATGTCCGAGCTGTACTTAAATATATGATATATATCATGCATGGAACAAATTTAACTCGACAAGGGAAAAGCTATCATGCATGGAGATGCATTTTGGACCATGTGACATGGCAAATAGTAGACTCTAGACAAGTAAACTTTTGCTATTAAAGCTAAAAAGGATACATTTTTTTATGAACATTTATTACATCTAGGAAAAGAAATGAAGATGAATGTGAACATAAATTAAAGTTTGTGGTATGGCAGAGTATCTGAATCAGTTATTACGATAAGTATCACTTCTCCTTTAAATCCCACACTTCTCCCTAATTTGACTGGAAAGAGATGTTATGAGCCCTGTGTGTGGGATTTAAGACCCAGTCCATACCTCAAAGGCCAGGGTCACACTTACAGGTTATATTATCTGTGGAATACAAAAAACAGCACAGCGCCAATGTTTACCACATGAAAATGAAGTGTCAAGTGCGAGACAGAGGTCCTTGCCTCGCATGTCTAGGCTTACTTGTTTGCTGCACAGTAGATTGGTCATCACTTCAGGGGCAGTTCTCTTACTACTGACAGCTTTTGTTTAAGAGTTAAATCTGTCATAAAAGCAAAATTCTTTGTATACCTTGATTTTTTTTCCATGAGTTCCATTTCATGTTCTGTTGATGGATATGGCTGTGTGGTTAGCATGTTACACTCAGGGTCTGGGCAAATTATACACAGCATGTATAAATTGTGGCTTAAACTCTTTCAGCAAACAAGGGTGCAAGGATTCCGTCCATTTACGCCTGCTGACTTACCTGATGCTTTTGAACTCATGGCTAAGGTTTGGAAGTTCATCTGCTTTTAGCTTGTTTGTTCTTGTTGTTGTTTTAAAGGAAATACTGATATCTATCATTGTAAAAATTATTTGTCTTGTCAGTGGCAAGCCTGTCAAAAAATTATTGTTGGTCAGTGCTATTTAGTATTTAAAAATATACTTGGTAAACTTTCTTACAAAGATAGTTCATGGAACAGTTTTAACTCATCTGTTTTTCTTAAGATTATAGCCGTGGTGATTTGTGTATGAGTATTATAATGTAATATACCATATTTATTCTGTTACAGTACCTGGACAACTTGGAACTATCCCCAATCTTCACAATTGATGAGTTTAAACATTGGTTTATCAGTCGCAAGGATATTATTGAGAGTTTTGTGGTGGAGGTAGGATTGATTAGATTCCAGATACAGATACCGGTAGTTAATCATGACAGAATACTTAAGTTATACTAACTTATTTAAGATTGATTATGAAGACAGCTGCACGGCAGGCAATCATTGGGTAGCAATTGTATCAAATCAGTTAATGCTTTGGCTTGGCTAAAGATGGCCAAATGTTTAGCGATAGGTCAATATTTATTCAAAAATTGACATTTACCAATCAAATCATTAAAATGTGCAAACTACCATTAAGTTAAAGGGGCTGTCCCACGTATGATAAAATAGCGAAAAAAAAGAAAGAAAATTGTCGAAAACTGACATAAACTTGGCATCGATGTGTACAATGCATTGAAACTTACTAACTGAAGTACCACATAGTTTATGATTTTTTTAAGTTTAGCAGTTTTTTCGTATTTTTCCATTAAAAAAGATTACTGGGTATGTCTACCAGGTAGAATTCATTCCTTATGCGTGATTGGCTAGTTGGTGTTATCACTTGATATTACCGAGGGAGGTGTATAGCTTAATTATGTCACCCAATTAGAATGAGCCTTTGTAGCCCAGTGAGTAAGACGCTGGACTTCAATTTTGGCGACGTGGGTTCGAACCCGGTGTCTGACACATTTTTTTTTTACATTTTGGTACTTTTTTTTACAACTATGATATCAAAGCGTAACACATTCTATTAGATAATTGTCCTGAGATTCGTTACAGAAAAAAACTTTTTTTGGTGCCAATCTGTGACACAGTCCCTTTAACATATGGAAAACTTGTACGAGTATTATACAATTGGCCGCAGACAGCTGCTATGAATCATTCTCTGAGTCCATCTCACCGTTGGAAACACCTATACCACTAGACCGCTCTCAGTCTCAAGAAATAATATTTGAAAGATACAATCGTATTTTACAATGCAAAAGTATTTTTAATAAAAATGGATTTGAATCTATGCTTCTTCAGGAATGTTATGCTTGATATTATTTGTCAAGATTTCAGAACAAAAAATGTTTTGCAGACTGAAGATCTCTGAGGAACAATTGTTTATCCATGACTTATAATAAAGGTATTTATTCTCAGAACAATGGCGTTATCACTGACTTTGTGAGTTTTTACTCGTTGCCATCAACGGTGATGCACCACCCTGTCCACAAAGTCCTGAAGGCCGCGTACTCCTTCTACAATGTCAGTACCGTGACTCCGTGGTTCGACCTTATGCAGGATGCACTTGTAGTGGCAAGAAATGTGAGACTGCTACTAGTTTCTCCTTTATATTTTGTTTTGAGGTATAATGTCAAGGTAAATTTAACACAATTGAAAAGTGTGTACAGCTATTCAGACCGGAAACATGGTAGTTTCAAGTTTTTTTTTATTCCCTATATATACATGATAAGTATTGCGAATTGTGGGCCATATGTAGGCTATGTTTTATGTATTTAGACCTATATAGAGAGAGAGAGAGATCTAGAGTTGTAATGGGAATCTGCAGTATAACCTAAATATGTATTTCAATTAATATTTAAGAAATAAATAGAATATAACATTCATGTGCATTAATTCGAAATTTATGTAGGGCTTGTTTTTACCAATTTTAGAAAAGTCCTTATAGTTATGTATTTAATGATCACTGTTGAAATATCCTCTCTTTATATAAGTTTTGGCTTAAATTCATGGTAAAATTATTTTTCATATTTTAGATGGGTTTTGATGTGTTTAACGCGCTAGACCTGATGCAGAACAAACTGTTCTTGGAGAAGTTGAAGTTTGGGATCGGGGACGGCAATCTGCAGTATTACCTATATAACTGGAGGTGCACACAAATGGATCCCCACCAGGTACAGTTGGATAGCCTTGGGTATAATTTGCTATGTGCCCCTCTTTGTTGATACCTAGTCTGCTTTTGAAGAAATAAGGTCTTGGAATTGTCATAGACTTGGTGTTGCCATTGCAGATATCATTGTGCAAAGACCGACCTTGGCCATAAATAAATAAAAATGTGTTATGCACCAGTCAGTTGCAACCATGGCCCGTAAAGGTTCTTGGGTATACTGGTGATAGCGTGGGGTAATGGACTGTTTTTAACTTCCAGATGGCCCGAAGTGCCGAGTGAATGTGGTGGTTTTGTTTTCATGCCTAAAATGCGGGGAATGGGTCGTGGCTTTGTGCCAGGATATATCCGTTTTATAACGGGATTTGTTGAGCTTTTCCTGGAGTTAAGCGAGATCTCCAAAGATGCTTGTATGCTTTAAATTTGTACATTTTAATTGGCCTTACCTAGGATGTCCCCGGGGTGCAGGGGCATTTGTTGGGGATTTTACCAGGAGTTTGTCACTGCAGGGCCGGGATTTTCCCTAGGATTGCCTGGACCAAAAGTCAATGTGCCTGCTATTCCCGGGACCTGGGTGGGCCGTTGTAACAATTGACTGGTGCATTAAAGATAGATAGATGCAAAAAAAAACAATGTTTATCTCATTTAATTTCTAAATATGAATTTTTGTCAGCAGACTTATTTCAAAATGGTAAATAATTGAGAGCTCAGCTTTAAGGTGTGGATAGGTAAAAACCATAATTCTTCTTCATTACACCTTAATTTTAATAGCACAAAAAAACTTATTACCACCTGCAAAGCTGAAAATCCTGGGTTGCGGGTAGATTTGTGAGTCAGTTTTGAAACACCAAACAAACTATTATTAGTTGTTGTCTAATCCATTCTTGTTTTACTTGCAGGTGGGGCTGGTGTTACAATGAGATCAACCAAGTTGACTTAGAAGCTTTATTTTGTGTTAAATTCACCTCCTACTCCCCCCAGTATACAATACCGTTGTGATAGGTACATGGATCAATCTTCAACAACTAGGGGTCCGGCTTTTGCGATATTATTAGGAATCTAGCTACAAAATGAGGAATAGTTGTCTATTTACCACTAATATTGTTAGATTAGAATGAACAATATATGAAATTTTCTTAGAACGTTTCAATTCTTTGTAGAAGTGGTGATCATTTTTTGTCTGTCTTTTACAATATTCTTCCAGCTGTTCGCAGTTTGTTGACAATATGTGAAAGATAAACATTTATCTTTTTTTCTATGAAAAGTGTATGATAAGTTTTTTTTTATTTCATTTAAGAAGGAAAGAGAAATTTGTTTCTATTATTCTTAATTATACTTTCCAACTTAAGATGTTGAAAATGATAAAATTCCATCATCATAAAACAATTTCAGAGACTTAGTTTAGAAATGCAACAATATCTAAAATTACCTCTTGAGATAAAATATTTGAAAAAATAAACAGTTGCTTCTGTAAAACAGTTTACTAGGTTAGATGACAAAGAATTAAAATCTTAATGGGCAGAGTGAACGTTGAGGACAAGCACTTCTTAATCATTTTAATTGAGGTGATCTAACTTACTTCGAATACAACTTCATCGGCGGACACATTTTCAATGCAAAATCTGACACATTGATCGTTTATTGGATGAGTTCTATTCTAAACAAGCCTGGAAAAAATTGCATGTGAAAAATCTTCATCTCTAGCTGAAACCTTTCTTTTGAAATTTTACTAGTTTGTTTTTTTAATATAATTATGTAGAGAACTCCAGTTACTCCAGTTTTTCAATGTCAAAAAAAAGTTCAGGGGTATATGTTACAGTTTTAAAGAAATCTTATTCTGAAAATTGTAACCAAATCTTAAGTGATATATTGCAATATGGATGTAGAATGTTATTCAGAGAGACCATTGACTTTATTGTCTTAAGCTTTACCTAAACAATATGAACAGTTATTACAGATTTTACTGTAGATAGCAGCTAGGATAAATAGTGAGAAAAATAGTAGATAATCAAATGTAACAATTATCCCATAAGAGGCGTTAATTACATCATGAACATATGTAGCAGATGTATTTCTAGAATTATTGTCAATTATGAATCCTTTGTATATTTGTTGTTCTTTTGTTTTGTTACACGTTTATATTCAGATTTGTGATTTATCAGTATAACTCAATGTCCTGCATGAATTGATAACAAAAATCATAACAATTTGATAACAATGATATATGATATGCGTACACCAGTTCTACACTCAACAAAGTTAATTAAAGATGCACTCTGAGTCCCAAATAAGCAGTACCACAATTAATACATTTATTGAATTT
Organism: Mya arenaria; assembly: GCF_026914265.1. Classification (NCBI taxonomy): domain Eukaryota; kingdom Metazoa; phylum Mollusca; class Bivalvia; order Myida; family Myidae; genus Mya; species Mya arenaria. Next base: position 45,844,182 of record NC_069122.1, read on the forward strand.
ACTGAAAATAATGAATAAATATTGAAAGCAATGGTTCTTTAGAAGGATGCCATGGTTAATTTGAAAGAAAGGTGCAGAAAACACGATATTTCTACCTTATGAGACGATAGTTGATCACTGTAAATCTTTTAGGACCCTTCAGTCATTTAATATTTGTGGGTTTTCAGCTATAAAATGCACAATTACTATCTTGTTATCAGTAATTAATAGTTTCCATAAATGCATTATTTAGTAAGTAGTAAAAGGTTTATCACTCAAAATGTATGTTTGTTATACATGTTTACGATTGATTTTAAATACGAGTATCACTTTAAGGGTCCACTATTCATGTGCAAAATACTGATAAAGAACAACTGACTTCTGACAAAAGCCTGTTTAAAGGTTGCTCATAGAAAAATGAAATAGCGAGTGTGAACTTCTAGGTTTATATGTAACAGTTATTCGGAAATAACAACAACAGATGTTGGATTGTGTGACCCTTGATTAATTTTGTTGAGTATAGCATTAGTTGAAATATTGCTCACTGATTGGTGCAATTTAGTAAGATGTAATTACTTGTATAAGTTTTATAGGGGCGGCCGCATTAGTTTGAATAATATATTTTAAAAAATATACAAGCTGTAAGTTAGAAGTCTGTAAACATCAACAATACTTTAAGCATGTTTTATCTAAAGGCATTATGTACAGCTAGCCTTATACTTTTCTTTGATTTGAGGATAATTAAATCAGAAACTATTGCGAGTTGAAAATAGATTTCTATCACATTACAGTCCGATACAGCTTTGAATTTGTGTGCGCCAAGCTTGACCAAGCTATCCAGCTTTAACACTCCATGACAACACTTTAAATTTTTACAACTTTGGTACTTGCTTTGCCATCATTCCATTTTTTGAAAACCGTGACAATTTCTTTGCAGTTTTATAACATATTTGTGGAGAACGAATTATCCTCTTAGCAATGGCTTGTAACATTGGTATTTATTGTTTCTTTTTCTGTTTTGAAGTGCCTGATGGCAGTGCATTTACTGTATTATATCACATAACTGTATACACACTTGTTATACACATAAACGTCCAACATGAACAAATACACAGAATATTAACATATCATTTACTATGTCATACAGTAATGAGAACAGCTATCACATACATTCTATTCAGTTTTTTAATAAAATCTGGGACCAATAATAATTCAACTCCCAGATAAAATATTCAATGAATATAGTCATGAATTGTGTGCAGTTTCAAGCTATTCGCTTCAGAGTAATATAAATTCTAACCCAGTTTCTTCAAAGTATTCAAGTCTCTACCTGATAACTACCAACACTTGTTTAACCACATAACAGACAGGGGTGTTATTCAATATTGGTCTCAATTGGAGCTAAGAATGATGTAGCTAATCGGATTACTTGTTATTAATAACTGACCAATAGAGTGAATGAAGTCAATGATGTATGACCATAAAATTTACTTAAGATAAATATTGAATACCAACCTAGTTAGCATGGTTCGAATCTTAAAGGTTTTTGGTCATTATTTTAAACAATCCTATTTTTTAGAGCAAAAGTTATATGTGAGCATTAACTCAAAATTCTTTAGTTGTACTCAATTGTATGTGCATAGACATATAAAGACTTTGTCACATAAAAAAACAAATAGCAATACAATGAAAAGATGCTAATAGTTAAAAATTAATTCCTGTCCTTTGACATATGACACTGGAATTGTATAGTGCACTCAGTGGCGTTAAAACTTGAGACGTTTCCTGGGCCGGACCAGCTAATGATGATATCCACCTAGTTGAAGGCATTATCTCTGGTTTTCTCCCGAAAACCCCTGGAAAGCCTTTCAGAAATATGACTGGATGAGTTATTGAGAAGTGTGTCAAAATCCCCTGGTATTCTGGACAAAATCCCCTGGATTGGTTTCCAGTAGTATGGTTTGTGTGTGCAAAACCCTATTGAATTGAATAATTGATGAACGTTCCTGTAATAATGATTGCCCAATGAAATGCATGCCTACATGAATTTATCCAAACATCTTTTTTGCTTTCATATATACATGTGTATACACCACATTCACAGATAAAAATAGAACGCACACGCCTGTTTTATAATATAACGTTATTTCAAGTTTGGTTTGTATAGAATACACACACATTTGATATCATTGCAACCTCACGTATTTATTATGTACTTGTATTCATATTTTGAAACTGGTATGATTGTGCTATAAATAAATGGTTCTTGTGGAATGAAATAAAGCTATGCCATAAAGATAATATAGCTTTTGTACAAAGAAGCAGTTGCTATTATTCTGGGAATTTGTAATTATAAGAGTATAGGTATTTAATGTAGTTTGTTTCAGATAAAATTGTGTTTTCTATTTGTTGTGAAATTCTTTGTAAGATGTGCTTCATATTCAACACATGTCTACATTTTTTTAGAAATATTAAATTATGAAAATGTCCATACTGTCAGGTGTTAATAATCTCCCTTAATTTTTGTATTCAAGAATTGTCAGGGTAATTTGAATTCTTGTGATTTTTAATCCGCCCCCCCCCCCCTCCCAATCCAGTAGTATATGGTAAACGCACTGTCCGTCCGTGCGTTCGTCCATGTGTCCCACCGTTTCAACATTGTCTAAGCAAAAACATTTTTTTATGGGATGTCGTTTTTTAACTTGTATTGTAGAGCACCATGGAACTGTAACTCGCATTTATCTTTTTTGCTTTAGGGTCAAGGTCACTAAATCAATTTCATGGCATTAATTCCTGTCTTAGCCGTAACTGTTGAACTATTTCTAGAAATTAATTCGATCACCTAAGAATTATTTTATCTGTTGTTTTATGAATAATCAAGGTCCGGTTAGCTTTCACGCCCATGAAGGGATGCATATTTTATAAATTAATTATGCCCCCCCCCCCCCCCCCTCGAAGACGAGTGCGTATATTGCTTTGCGCATGTTGGTTGGTCGGTCCGTCGGTAGACTAAAGCTTGTCAGAGTGATAAAGGTCAAGGTCACAGTGACTTTGAACACAAACTTGACAATTCCTGGGCTGTGGTCATCAACCTTGACGTGCAGGTTGGGCCTGATCAATATATGACCCCTTTTGATTTAAGGGCCATCGGGTCAATGTCACAGTGACCTTCAACGGGAAAAGGTCAAAGCTTGTCCGAGTGATAACTCAACAACGCATGGACCTATGGTCATCAAACTTGACATGGCGGCTGGTCGTGACCATTAGATGATCCCTATTGATTTTAAGGGTCATCGGGTCAAGGTCACAGTGGCCTTGAATGGTAAAAGGTTGTCCGAGTGATAACTCAACCGCCTGCATCCATGGCCCTCGAACTTGACTTGGAGGTAGGGCCTGACCAGTAGATGACCCCTATTGATTTTAGGGGTCATCGAGTCAAAGGTCAAGGTCACAGTGACCTTGAACGCAAAAAACTCTGTGTGATAACTCGACAATGCCTGCACTCATTCACTGCCCTCAGACTTGACATTTAGGTTGGGGTGACATATATGTATTTTAGGATCATAAAGTCAACGGTCAAGGTCACAACTCATATAGGCCATTAAAATGTACGTCATATTTACTTATTCCCTGCTGCTAAGAGGATACATGTTTACCTGCAAATATCAGTCTTCATCTGGACATGATAAAAAAATGTTACTATCCTCATACTTTGAATGGTCATAATCTTAAAATTATATTCCATTTAATTGTCCAAAAAATCCTGACAACATGGCGCTCGAGGGGGGGGGGCATAATGTTTGACAAACATCTCTTGTTATTTGGACATTAAGTGGTAATACTGTTAGTCCATTCATGATTCTAGCAGTTAAAAATTGTTTCAGCAATAGCTTTAAATATATGTTTATTAATTTTATATCAAACTTCACGGAGCTGCAGATCCCCATGGGAAAGTGTGTGACAAAGGTCAAGGTCATTACAGCTTTTGGCCGATACTCTCCTAAGAATTTCATAAATATAGGTCCGGTTTCAACGGTCAATACTCGGGCTATAACAAAATGTCAGACCATACATTAAACTGTGCTTTCAGCTAAAAGGGCAAGGTCACACGGTGACTAAAGTGGTCAATAGGTATTTCAGTGATACATCTTGTCTCAGTCGGAAAATTGTTACTATAAATTTGATTTCGATCGAATTTTAAACAATATAGACCAGCATAATATGGCGTATCGCTTGGAACCCATGTGTTTTATATCTTAGAGCGATTAAACCCATTCATTCAAACTAGTTACATAATTATAGTGCACAATTATGTTGCTTGTGTCGCAGCCTCGCACGTTAATGCTAAGTTGTTTTTTCTTCATTATTCATTGATTTTAGACAACAGTTTTCTTAAAACCTATGATGTCATGTTCTCTTCCTGCCTCTCAATGAAGAAATCAATATCCATGAAGGCTACTTTCAAACTTTTAAAATACATGTAGTTTAATGTCATACCTAACCCCAAAGCGCTATAAAAATGAAACTAGAACAATCAACTACTAGCAATCATTTTTTTTATTCTCCTAAAATTACATGCATAATTTCTCATTCTCCTCCGTGTCCATGGTAATATCTGCCTCTTCTGAGCATCCCGAGTGGCTGTCCCGCAGATACTTTTTGATACCAACGCGCCTTGCTCTCATCCCAGGCCGAAAAGGGTGGACGTCGCCTGGAGCCTCCTCGTCATCGGCAATGGTCACTCGAATGGACTGTCCTTTTGTATGACTTGAGCTAGTGTTGCAACGGATGTCAACATCACTGAGGCGCATGATGGCCGTATTGCATTGTGCATTGAATTCATTCATGTAATCTGCTACATCCGGACGCCTGGCATGCTCTACTGGGTGCTCTGTGAGGCTGTCCCGTAAATGTTCAATGTCATCCATGCGTAGGAAGCCCCACTTCCGGAGCGCAAACCGGAAGCTCCGAACATAACCGAACGCAACCTCGACGTCACCTGAGACTAGTTTGACCTTCACGCTGTCGCCTAAAATAAAGCGTTTTTTTATAAACAACCTAGCTAGAACGCTCATCTTTTTTCTTGTTACTGTTTACTGATAACGCAGTTAATATTTTATGTGTCGTAAGCATGGTACGATAAAACCTACCTTCGATGAAACCTACCTACGATAAAACCTACCTACGATGAAACTTACCTACGATAAAACCTACCTACGATGAAACTTACCTACGATAAAACCTACCTACGATGAAACTTACCTACGATAAAACCTACCTACGATAAAACCTACCTACGATGATAAAACTTACCTACAATAAAACCTACTTATGATACAAAACCTACCTTTCTTAGTCCTCAGGAAGTATTTGGCTGGATATGGGTCGGCTCGGGAAACCTCCCCTTTCATGCTACAAATCTCTGAAATATAATCAGGTCGATGTGTATTCAAATTGACAGTGATACTGTAGCAAGAATTATTTTCCATATATATTTATTCTTCCCTTGTATTTGTTAGATTTTCTTGCATATTGTGATCTTAGGAATGAAGCCACATCAGTATGCTGTGTGGAGCTTGAGTCCTGCAATCGCTGGTAAGACCGCACTTGACAATAATGTTTATTTGTGTCATAACTCAGTGTATGGCATAAACATGTACTGTCAATATTCCGATTAATTAAATTTAAGCTCATTATGATTTATGTTTCTTTTTAAAAAGGATTAGTACAACACCGTCCCATCAAATCAATACATCCAGCCAATTTTTACGAGGGTTACTTAACCTTATTGAATTTCGCAAAATAATGTCCATAAACCTCTTTACCGTATGTCTCCGCGGGTTCCTGAATAATGGCGTCTTGATACATAGACTTGTGTAATACTGGACGCTTGATGTTTATGTTGAAAGCCACACTTGAAACGTCACTCTGAAGAAATTTGCATTATTATTATTATTATTATGACGATGATGATGATGATAGTACTACTGCTACTGCTGCTGATCATGATAATTTTGCTGCTGCTGCTAATGATGATGATGATGATGCTGCTGATAATGATGATGATGATGATTTCACGTTAATCAATGTACAATGAAATCATTGTATGACCTCATAATAATGGTTACACTAAAAAGAAAATGTATCTAATAATACGCCTATGAATATAATATATGATGAAGAGTTTTTGATTTAATTCCCACTTACATTAGGAATGTTCATATGAAACACGCGACATGTGGCATGGTAGAGCTCCTTGCTAATTTCTGTGTAGTTGACAAGGTTTGGAAACCTGGAAAAATATTCAAATTTCAACTTTATTTCAAGCGTGAATTAACGTCAATAATGCCATGGGTACCATGATGCGAATAAAGACAAAAACAACACCATACATAAATCACGTAACCAAAACAACGAAATTATCACGATATGAAGTAAACTATCGTTCATAGCAGATATGTCTATTTTCATAGCAACGCATTGGTTAGTACCAGCTTGCAATTACCTTTGTACGATTCGTGAGTTATAACATTAATCAATTCAATGCTTTGTTGTTCTCTGGGATCTATCATTTTAATTTGGTGACAGAAAGAGACACTTGCCTATCAGTAATCGTGGCCATATTGAGACAACTCCAGGCGTGACTGATATGCCCAGCCAGACAATGAGTGATCTTTTCTTTAAGACTGTCTGACCCCTGCAATGATTCATCGAAGATTTACTTCACATAATATTTTGGAATGTTTTTTAAATAATTAAAGGATAATCATTTATTTCAGAGTAGACAACAGTATATTTCACTGAGTGAGCGATATATGGAACAACAACACTGGTTATAAATAAGTTTTGAAACAATCGTATTAAATTGAAATAAAAACAATGTAAACGTTGCAATAACAAATTTATTTCTTTGATAACTTAGGAATACTATTAAGATTAAAAGAAACAATTAAAACGTTATTTTGGTCGACAATTCATATCCCGGATGCTATCTATCTCCATGTCTTAAAATACGATTTAAAACAATTCATAGGATGAGTTATTTCAAATGTAGCCTGGTCAGTATGGAAACGTGTGTCACAGAAACGCAACTTTTTTTCAAACGTGTTTTAATATTTTGTACACAAGTGAAGCTTTTCCTAATATATGGTGCTCGGGGTGGTGAAGTACCCGAAATCAGTGTTATATTTCGTGCAAAAGGGTTAAAATTGACTATAGAATACATAGGAAGTGTATTTAGTGGTATCTGACCTGTAGCGTACCTCTCTTAAAGCACTTCGAATATGCACCTCCTCGGCTAGAGTACACTGATACATGTTCACGTTAGCCGCGTGGCGCGTCTGCTTATCCTTCAGTTCCTTGATAAGTTTCTGAAAACATGTCATATTAAATAGTATACGTAACATGTACGTATATATGTAGGAGTCAGGGCCCACAGACGGGTACGGTCCACAGAAGGGCAGGGCGAACAGACAGGCAAGACCAACAGACGGGCAGGGTTCACAGACGGGCCGGGTTCACGAACTGAAAGGGTAAACCTACGGGCTGGGTTAACAGACGGGCAGGGTTCACCGACGAGCAGGGTTCACAGACGGGCAGGGTTCACAGACTGCCAGGGTCCACATACGGACAGGGTTCACCGACGGGCAGGGTTCACAGACAGGCAGGGTTCACCGACGGGGAAGGTTCACAGACGGGCAGGGTTCACCGACGGACAGGGTTCACAGACGGGTAAGGTTCATAGTCGGGCAGGGTTCACAGACGGGCAGGGTTCACAGACGGGCAGGGTTCACCGACGGGTAAGATTCACAGATGGGCAGGGTTCACCGACGGGCAGGGTTCACAGACAGGCAGGGCCCACAGACGGACAGGGTTCACCGACGGGCAGGGTTCACAGACGGGCATGGTTCACACACGGGCAGCGTTCACCGACGGGCAGATTTCACAGACGGGCAGGGTTCACAGACGGGAAGGGATCACAGAGAGGCATGGTTCACAGACGGGCAGGGTTCACAGACAGGCAAGGTTCACCGACGGGCATGGCCCACCCACGGGCAGGGTTCACAGTCGGGCAGGGTCCACAGACGGGCAGCGTTCACCGACGGACAGGGTCCAAAGACGGGCAGGGTTGACCGACGGGCAGCGTTCACCGACGGACAGGGTCCATAGACGAGCAAGGTTCACAGACGAGCAAGGTATACAGACGGGCAGGGTTGACCGACGGGCAGGGTTCACAGACGGGCAGGGCCCACAGAAGGGCAGGGCCCACAGACGGGCAGGGTTCACTGACGGGCAGGGATCACAGACGGGCAGGGTTCACAGACGGGCAAGGTCCACAGACGGGCAGGGTTCTTAGACGGGCAAGGTCCATAGACGGGCAGGGTTCTTAGACGGGCATGGCCCGCAGATGGGCAGGGCCCACAGACGGGCAGGGTTTACAGACGAGCAGGGTCCACAGACGGGCAGGGTTCACCGACGGGCAGGGTTCACTAACGGGCAGGGTTCACAGACGGGCAGGATTCACCGACGGGCAGGGTTCACTAACGGGCAGGGTTCACAGACGGGCAGGATTCACCGACGGGCAGGGTTCACAGACGGGCAGGGTTCACAGACGGGTAGAGTTCATAGACGGGCAGGGTTCACAGACGGGCAGGGTTCACAGACGGACATGGTTCACCGACGGGCTGGGTTCACAGACGGGCAGGGCTCACAGACGGGCCGGGTTCACCGACGGGGAGAGTTCACAGACGGGCATGGTTCACCGACGGGCATGGTTCACCGACGGGCAGGGTTCACCGACGGGCAGGGTTCACAGACAGGCAGGGTTCTTAGACGGGCATGGCCCGCAGATGGGCAGGGTTTACCGACGGGCATGATTCACAGATGGGCAGGGCCCACAGACGGGCAGGGTTTACAGACGAGCAGGGTCCACAGACGGGCAGGGTTCACCGACGGGCAGGGTTCACTAACGGGCAGGGTTCACAGACGGGCAGGATTCACCGATGGGCAGGGTTCACAGACGGGCAGGGTTCACAGACGGGTAGAGTTCACAGACGGGCAGGGTTCACAGACGGGCAGGGTTCACAGACGGGCAGGGTTCACAGACGGACATGGTTCACCGACGGGCTGGGTTCACAGACGGGCAGGGTTCACAGACGGGCCGGGTTCACCGAACGGCAGGGTTCACAGACGGGCAGGGTTCACAGACGGGCATGGCCCACAAACGGGCTGGGTTCACAGACGGGGAGAGTTCACAGACGGGCATGGTTCACCGACGGGCAGGGCTCACAGACGGGCAGGGTTCACCGACGGGCAGGGTTCACAGACGGGCAGGGCCCACAGACGGGCAGGGTTCACAGACGGGCAGGGTCCAGAGACGGGCAGGGTTCACCGACGGGCAGGGTCCACAGGTTTACAAACGGAAACTTGCCCATTTATATAATAGGATATATCGAATATACAAAAGAACAGAAGTACATACTTTAATTTCGGCGTTTCTGGCATGGAATTCCCTATCGTTGTCAATGTAATGATTGACGGACAGCTCGGCCGCCTCCACCATGCTGGCTGCTTCCTTCATACTAGCGCGTGATTTCCAGCAACGCTAGAAGAGCAGAATAATATTTTGTTAATTCCCCAGAATGTTAAATGCATACATGTGTTACTTTAATTCTAAAATTCGTTTTTAAACTTTTAATTTTTTGTATGCTTTCCTGTGTCATTGTTAAATTTTGGAATATCCAAAACGATAAAATTTTCACCATTATTTTTAGTGTTAGGTAACTGTTTATGTTGTAAGTATTTTTTCTGGTTGTAGGCAAACGAGGATTCCGCTTCCAATTTCAGAAAACTACAACAATCCACTAAGAACGTATTTGGAAATATTAAGAAATGCCCCTTGTTGGACTCGAATCCCTGCGGTGGACGTGCCTACAAGTATGACCATTCCAAATCGTTTCTATGTTTAACGTCCGCGGACGAATAGGTTTTGGGCTTACCGATCGCAAAAAAACACAACAGTTTTTATTTGATAAACGATCTTGCCGAATATTTCAATATCCTTTAACTATACTTCCGATTATTGAACACAACTTTGATATCAGAAAAATGATGCATTCTGTGTGATTCACCTTGATAAACACACTTATGTAAAGTTTTATTTTAACTCATTTTGCGGTGTAAATCTTTCTAGCAATTGAGAATGGTCCGGAATGGACGAATGTAATTAAGGAAGCTCTGGAGTTCAATATTCTGCTGAGGACGTCACTCATTAAGTATTCGTTTTAATTTCGGAATTTCGTTTTATTTCTCAGGATAGCTCGATAGGTTTTCGTACTAAGGGTCGACGCTAAACATATACTATGGTATGGCCTCACTTGACGTATACTTATTTGAAATGATTTCCAAGAATCGTGCTTAATTATCGTGGACACTAATGCATGTATAATCACTAACATCTTAGACGTACATCATTGTGACAGCGTTGCTCCGTTTCCACACAGCATGTCGGTTGAAATGCCAGACCAGCGTAAGTCATACCGACTGTAAATCAAAATCATTTTATCTCATCTTGTCTTGTCTTGTCTTAGCTTATCTTATCTTACCTCCTGAATGCCCATAAGGTTATGAATAACCTCCGTGTATTGGATGGTTAGTTTCTTCAGACAAGTTGTCTGCTTCTCCCAACGATCTGTTTGGGAAGATGAGAACCTGCAAACACCATAACACACACTTTCAGATGGGAGTTATTGTATCTTTATGTATCCTTTAATTGTCTTCAATGTTTAAGATCGGTTTTCATAAAACTTCAGAATAAAAACTCACAGATCGACATGCATGTTGTCAGGCAGCTTTGTGTCCGGTGGACGGTATACGAACGCGGCGCATCTCAGATGATGAAACAGCTCGTGCAGCGCCGGAACTAAATACAACATATATTTTAGTTGCTTGTTCAAATCCGATTACTTTTATTGTAAATGGACTTCTGTTAACTGAAAGAACGAGATTGGGTATTATACTAGTATTCTGACTTGGGATTCAACCCTGGACTTCTAGCTCCGCTAACGGACTCCGGTCCCGCGTTGCTAATGCACCAGTCAATTGTAACAACGACCCCCCCCCACAGTCCGGAGAATAGCGGGGACTTTGTTATTCGGTCCAGCCAAGTTCGGGTAAGATCCCAGTCCGCGGGGACAAACTGCTGGTAAAATCCCCGCCAAATGCCCCCGCACCCCAGGGACTCTAAGTAAGGCCCGTTCCCGGCCATTTTTGGCGCAAAGACAAAACCACCGCATTCACCCGGCACTGCGGGGCCGGCCACCTGAAAGGTAAAAACACGAACCATTTCCCCGGCTATCCCCGGTATACACCCAGACCTGGGGGCCGTGGTTACAATAACTGTTAACTGGTGCATAAACAGTTAGTCAAGGCAAGGAATTTGGAGTACCTTATACGGCCGACACTACAGTAGTAAATACTTACTGGGAAGTTTCGGTTCCACTAAAACAGCTCTGAGTACCACGATCGGTGCGGCGCCATTTCCGGTCTCGCGGCGCCCTCTACACAGACGCTCACAGAGATGCACAAAACGCCTGAGTGACACGTACCTGCAGTAACACGTGCACATACTGGATAAATAAAAACTGTGCATTTCTGATTATCATTGACTTCGCTCTTAACTTCTTTTTGGTTTTCAAGATCTAACATAATTCTTTTTGAATATCTTCTTCGAAAGATCATTTATATGTATATTTTTATTGTGTGTAACAGTAACATCATATTTTCTTATATGAAGCAACGATAATCAAGATACAGGAACTTACACTGCGTTTTCTTCATGCCAAATTTGCATTCGAGGGATTAGTATCATTTCCATAGCTTTGCAATTATATTTCTATTGCTATAATGCCCGGACTTATGTTTTACGCAGTATGATCTTACGTCTCCATGACAATGACGTCAGACAAATTTTGACAACGCGTGACGTCACGATTCGAGGTGTGAAACGTACGTATGATAAAAAAATAAAATAAATAGAGGATATTTGTTTATTTCAGTGTAAGATCGTATTTTATTTCACGAGTGTCATAGAAAAACATATTTTCACGAGTGGCGAAGTTTCTTTTATGCTTATTTTCGGAGTTTTATTTGTTTTTTATTTATTTCTGAATTACCCCCTTTTTTGAAAAGGGTGGGCTTTACGCCGCTACCCATGGGGCGCCCCTCATGCATAATTATAGCTGTCAACTTTCCTACTTTCGGTTTGCTGAGAAATAGTTCTCTGCTATTCATTCTTATAGCTTGATATTCGCTCGTTTTTTATTGCAAAGCTTTATGAACAGTAAAAAATGAAGTATTATTAGTGCACAAATGTTCCAAAAAATAATGAAAACACTTTTTATTTTAACCAAATTACTACGCCGCTATTTATAGAATGAAAATTTGGAAGGTCAAATGTGTTAGCAAAACAAATGGATACTCATTGGATTTTAACCATTCTTCTTAGTTTAAGACTGCATATACGAGTGTTTTTATAGTAAGTTAATATTCAGTCATCTTACTGTCAGAGACCAGTCTGTTTTGCTTTAAAATGTTTGTTTTCCAGAAGAGTAAATGCCACGCTAGTTTGTTGACACATTTTGAGATGTGGGTGGGGTAAAAAATATCGGATCTATCTGTAAATTGTTGTGTAAATTCTCCAGGAAGCTCATTTTACGTACTACAACGGTTAACAGTTCAAAATACATTTGAACGATGCTATAAAATTTTATTTATGTTCGAACAGTTGTTTTTGTCTGTAATTTGTTTGGAATGAAAGCAAATGTTCGAACATTCAGCTTCAAAGATCAGTAAAATGTTTGATAAATGGGATAACCGGTAATAAACGGTAAGTTGTTAATTTCCAATTATATATTTATTTAAATTTATAAAATATTTCTTTATTTTTTTTTTAACATTTTTTGACATAATTTACTGAAGTCCAGTGTTCTGTTTTGACCAAGGCAAGTACATGTAACAACAAAGGATTTTAAAAGTAGTTCTGAAAATTGATATTTTCACTCCTTATTTTGCAGTGAAAATATCAAATTGATATTTTCACTGTTGTTATTTCACTGTTAAAACCCCATATTTCATCGTAAAGCATGAAAGAAAATAATAATAATAATAATAATAATAATAATAATAATAGTAATAATAAAAATAATAATTATAAAATAGCAATTATAATAATGATAATAATAATATTTACAATTATAATAATTATTATAATAAAAATATAAATAAGAAGAAGAAGAAGAAGAAGAAGAAGAAGAAGGAAGAAGGAAGAAGAAGAAGAAAAAGAAGAAGAAATATAAGAATAAAATTATTAAATATAATAATCATTATAATAATAATAATACATTTTAATTATTATTAATTAAAATTATAACGATTTCTAGTACTTTACGACCCCAAACACCATGTAAGGGAAGAGAGTCCAACTGGTTAAAACTGTACATTCGATATTTTGACCATATCCGGTGTATGAGTACAAACAAAGCGGTGAAAATGTCAACATAAAGAAGACGATGAAGTTTCCATTTAATTTCATCAAAATAAACTGAATAATATCGAGTGAATCGGGGTTTGTTTCTTGGATTAATATGATTATACACATTGCTTATATCTACCATACAGTGCTTCGTTAATGTTTGGCATGGTAATCCCCTGCTGTGCATCTTCTGCTACGTCTTGCACTGGTGTCACAGTAGGGGGCAATTTCCTGTGTATTCGTTTATTGGCTCTGGGCCATTTAGGGTCCATTTCTATAATTAAACTTCCAAAACTGCACAGCAGGATACTCAGATCGAAGATCTGATTAGAAGAATCAAGGCAAGTAGATTAAGATCAATAAACAGAGGTTGTGTACTGTACACAGTTTTGTTTGTTGTTTTGTGTTTGTTTGTTGTTGTTTTGTTGTTGTCGTGTGTTTTTTTTTGTTGATGTTTTTTTTTTTTTTTTTTTTTTTTTTTTGGGGGGGGGGGGTCACTTATAGAAGGTTAAACTAGCCCTTTAATCCATGTTTACTTTGACAGCCATGATCCTAATCTGTACTTCATTGCAACGCAAAACCACAGCGCTGCAGGGTGGAATGTGGCAACATTTATATATATAAATAAAGCACAGGTGATGTACAATCGTTGTAAAATAAATATGTTTAAACTACAGGTGATGTCACCACGATTTTTCATTAAATTGAGAACCATGACAGATGCATGTATATGAGAAAGAGCACTTGTTCAGTTCCGCTATTACAGTATATAAATTATTTAAATATAATAAAAGTGAATAGCTGATTAAAAAATGAGAATTTCTGGAGTTCTTGTTTAAGAATGATTGTTATTATCTTACTAACTTTATATGTTCTTTATTTGTTTCATTTAATTTCGTTTTGTACTAATTTCTCTGAAATCTGTATGTTCGATAATTATTTTACTGTCAGTGCTCCTGTCTACTAATTTAACTTTCTTGTTTTCAAATAAAAAATCTATGATTCTGAAATTGGAATAAATATTTATGTCTTTGTATCACGCTTTGTTTTATGGTATGATTTTAATATTTGTTCTCTTATTCATAATCATATTGTCTTCCTTTTTCAACTTGATAACATGCATGCACATAAATATGAACTGTAAATCACAATTTTTCATTGAAATGACTTTGTAACTTCTTCATGCCGTGTAATAAACTCATTTTCATTTACCTTTCGTTTTAGTTCTTGTTAGATATCAATCCAATTTTCATTTAAAAAACAACAAAAACATTTGCTGAAATTCTTTAATTATAAGTGTACCAGTTTCATATGATATATATATGACTAATAAATCGCGTAACTCTAGCGTTATTACTAGCAAATGTATTTTCTTCTTTTATCCTTGCTTGTCTCTTATTGAAGAAAATCAAGCTAATGAGATAGATCTACTCATTACACACGCAGGTCAAGATATCCATATGAAACTTGGAACACATATTGCCAGAAAACATATGCTCTTATCTTACATGTGGGTATAATTCTTGCTTAAATATTTCAATAATGACTATTTTTAATTTGAAATGTGTACTTATTCTTTACAGCGCATAACTTGGAAAGTATACAAATGTGTTGATTTCTTAGACACAAAGATCGTATTGAAAGAGAAGTGAAGTATGTGACTTCCCTTGTAAAACTGAGCGTAATGGCGCACTTGTTTTATTCCTCATAGAGGGATTCTTAAACTATCGACACGTAATCTACACATAGACATATTGAACTAATTTGAAGCTAAAATAGAAAAAAGGTGCCATTTTTAGCATCATTAAATTCCGTACCATAAGGCAGATGTATACTGAACATAAAAACATAACAAAAACACAAATAAACAAACAAAACATGTACCTTGATAGTTTAATATACATATTCTATGTAATAATAGAAAATATATCACTTGACCCGCCTAAAATGTGAGATTAAAATCTTAACATTTAAAGTCACCGTTGTGCACATTTCTATTTTAATAATTGCCTGAACAAGGTATAATTTTATCCTGGAATAACGTTTATTTCATAGAGTATAAATCATATCTGGTTGATGCTTCCGGAATGGTGACAATTGAATCGCCTGGTCGAAGATGTAAAACCTCTTAAATTTATTAATTGCTCTTTCCACATGAATTATTTTAGCTGCAATACTTCGGGTCCTTTTCACTTCAAGGTCACCCATTGGGTAGGTATTTCATCATAGAAAGTTGTTTGCCTTTCATAAACAGAACATATTCTGTTTGACTGCAAAAAGAAGACAAAATGAATACAAAACAACACACCTTTATCTAAATATATGTCGAACTTCTTATTATTACGTTAAAATATGGTGTGAAAACTCATATTCACGACTGGGGTTGATAAATGGTCAAAGCTGTCCTGTACCATATATACCATTCCACCGCTGAACATTGATCATCTCGCTTCAAAAGCGCTTTGTTATCACCTCGTGACGTCATCATAGGGCAGATACTTTCAAACACGGTATAATGGAAAGGGTGTATTGGACGCCATTGAGGCCATCAATCTTGAATTAGTGGTTTTACACTATCAACATATAGAACACTTTTTCTATAAACCGCTATGCACGGTGCACTATATTGCCTGAAAGGTCACTGACATCATACTACTGTTTGCCAAAAAAAAGCAATACAAATATAACACATATTTCGTGGCTGGTGCGCACTAATGCATACAAGTCATCACGTGTTCTTGAACTATATTATTTTATGTTTAATCATGACTGATCGTGTAAGGTAAAATAAGTAAACTATTGTTGTTAAACATGAACCATTAGTATTCATCGGTGGCCACCTGTCACTGCAAGAATTTCAATCTATTTACTGTGTGTTATTTACAATCATTTTATTGTGTATTATTTACAATCATTCTGTGTGTCATTTCTAGTTAGTATGGCTGAGGTGCGCTGTTGAATATTAATTACATGCATATTAGCTGTTACTGGCGTAGTACAATAATAAACATAAGTGCTATTATTTTTCATACCTTAAAAATGCTACGTCGCAAGCCAACATTTTTTTTGAATGATGACTTTAAACTAAGATAAGTTTTCTTTTTGTTCACCATTTTTAGGATGAAACAAAGAGCAGTCTATGCCGACAATGAGCCCCGCCTTCGTTTTATTACCGGAGTTTGATAAGGTGATTAGTTTAATGTTTTTACAGTGCTCCATCAAGCGACGGTTTTGTGAAAAGGGTTGCCAAAGTGTTTTTGAAACTTAACATTCGATCAAACTCTGGTAAAAGACCGAAGGTGGGGCCATGTAAGCGGCGTAGACTGCGCATTGTTTCATTTAAAAAGGTGAATAAATAGTAAAGTTATCTTTGTTTAAAGATTTCATTTGAAGCAAAATACGAGGGTTGATCCATAATACTTTTTTAATAATTCAAATATCATTTCACATAGAACATAGAAACTTCACATTCAATACATATAACATAGCCTACATAATTCCTGCAATTTTCAGAGCAAAACATAGAATTTTCGCTGAATTGCAATCAATGTAAAAGTACGGGAAAATGGCAAAGATTCCTTTGTTTTATATCAGAGATTTAAATCGTCGTAAACGTATATTTTGAAAATGAAAGGAGATAAATTGACGAGAAAAGTATGAACTAAGTGATAATATAAAGACGACAAGGACGTTTCGTTGTTAGACAAGTATAACTAATCGCAAATAAAAGACAATGACGAACACTTCTTCAACTAAAGATTTATCCGTGTACAGATACAAAAAAACAACAACAATTTCATTCTTCGCTTAACAGCAGGGTTTCGCTGGAATTTATTTGTTTTCACTTGACCTTGATCCGTCTGATATTTTCTGAAAAATAGTAAGATAATTGATGAAAAAGAGTAAGATAATTGACATAGAAGCATTTGGTTAGCATTTCCTCATTTTGAGAAATGTCAAAACGCTAGTTTGATGTTAATGTTCAAGGACTAAATTACCGTAGCGCTATATGTAAAACTTACAACAAGTACGACCTACACGATTATATTCGAAACAATGACGTCATCAAGTGAAAAGAGTCAGCATCAATAGCTAAACTGTTTCTTTTTTTTCTATGGTGATGCCTTAAACAAAAGCAAAATAGCGGGACGACTTCGAACATAATGATTGATTTTTTTCTGCAGCACCCTAGCACAAAGTGAAGAAAACGTACGTTTCGAAATATGGATTTAATATCGGCCCATCGTTCGACAACACGCTTTCACTCCCCAGCGACGGACGTTCCTCCGCCCGCAGGCAATCGGCCACAGGTACCGGAATGCATATTCATCGTAGTTTGGCGCCCTGTAGTCACAATGCCGCTTACAGACGTACTGGTAGCAGATACCTGAAATATTCACATCACAAATACCTGCAAGTAGTAGTAACAGTAGCAGTAGCAGTAGCAGCAGGAGCAGCAGCAGCAGCAGTAGCAGTAGTGGTAGCGGTAGCAGTAGCAGCAGCAGCAACAACAGTACCAGTAGAAGCAGGATTAGCAGCAGCAGGATTAGCAGCAGCAGCAGCAGCAGCAGCAGCAGCAGCAGCAGCAGCAGTAGTAGTAGTAGTAGTAGTAGTAGTAGTATTGTTATTGCGAGTTCGATCTTTCGACCAACCACGCGAAACGGATGTAAAGTGTTCAATTGTTGTGTTTGTGTGTCGGAAAAGTGGAACGACACATGGAAATATACAAGAGCTACTCGACTTCGCCGCTTTGTCCTAGAAATGAATACAATAATGATGAAATATGGACCTGTCAAAGGCAATACAAAAGTCAAATTAAACTTTAAACAAGAATTGCCTAGATGTGACAAAACCAGGTTTTCAATGACTGACAGAACTTCAGCCTTTGTTATGAGATTCAGTTTCAACTGTTTTTTCTATTATTTTTTGTCCAGTGACCTTGATCCGATGGGCCCGTAGCACAACACAATGTAAGTCCTCCATAAACTCTTCCTACATTACAAGTTTGGTCACAATATGTTTACCAAAATTAAAGTTATTCAGTACCAAACAGCTATTTTTAGTAGCAGTGACCTTGACCCTAGGGGCCCGAAATGCAATCCAATCAAAGTACTCTATTGACTCTTATTATATACCAAGTTTGGACACACTATGTCAACCCTTAATTAAGTGAATAAGAACTAACCATGTTTCGTTCTTAGTGACCTGGACCTTGACCATGACTCACGGGGCCCCAAACGCAATCCCATAAAGGGTCTCTATAAGCCCTTCATATATACATAATTTAGTCGCAATATGTCGACACTTATTTACGTTGTTCAATACCAACCTTTTTACTATCAACACTATCATAACCTTGACCTTGATCCTAGTTGCCCCAAACGCAATTCCTTGAGTGGTTCTAGACTATCAACACGCGGTTTGTAAAGGAACTATTTGATGTTGGACCCTCTGCATATTAAAGGAAGGTATGTGTATATACATTTACCGTATATTAGGACGCGGTTAAGGTTTGTGTACATACCGTATTTTAGGACGCGTTTAAGGTATTTGTACGAGTATGATCAGTATAACTGTAAGGACGCGTTTAAGCCATATGCATATACAGTTTTTAAGACCGCGTTTAAGGTATGTGTACGAGTATGGTCAGTATATAAGTACGCATTTAAGCCATATGCATATACAGTTTTTAAGACCGCGTTTAAGGTATGTGTACGAGTATGGTCAGTATATAAGTACGCATTTAAGCCATATGCATATACAGTTTTTAAGACCGCGTTTAAGGTATGTGTACGAGTATGGTCAGTATATAAGTACGCATTTAAGCCATATGCATATACAGTTTTTAAGACCGCGTTTAAGGTATGTGTACGAGTATGGTCAGTATATAAGTACGCATTTAAGCCATATGCATATACAGTTTTTAAGACCGCGTTTAAGGTATGTGTAAATTCCGTAATTAAGGTCGAGTTTAATGTATGTGTATATACCGTATTTTCATTTTTGGCAACAGAAACAACTGAACCGTTTTGTCCTTTAACGGAAGGGAAAACTAACATTAAAAGGATAACATGCTGAAATAAAAATCAGGTTCTTTTTATTGAAACTTCCGTTTTGCACAAAAAAACGTACACAGTTTAACGTTGAAGATTCATTCCTCCTTTCATTAAATGGCCTTCACAAGATAAAAACAACAACAGTTTACTTGAAAAAAAAATCCCCATACATATTCTTATACAGTGGAACCTCACTAAACCGGATCTCCACAAAACCGGAATCCTCGGGATACCGGACTTTTTTCAGAGTCCCGATTTTCCCCTTCTATTTTCAATGTAAAATAATCCCCACAATACCGGAACCTCGGAATTCCGGATACCGGACAAAAAATCGAGAAAATTTGTTAGTTGTCAACGTAATTTTACCTCGCAAAACCGGACATATATTTGTTCAAACATGTCAAAATGATTTTGTGTATTAGGAATTCGCGAATCGCGTGTCACTTTGTCTTGACAGCCGGTGCGTCGTTAAATATTGCACCTTTGATGTTGTGATAACTCGATAATCGATAATGATGATTGCGCTGTGGATTGACTGCCGCGCGATAATCAAACGTTTATCAAACTTGTGAAAAGAAAATTGATTGAAACATTAATTTGTTTGTTGCAGAAAATAAAGAACTAGAAACGGTTATTAAGTGATCATTTTGGATCGTTGTTTTATCTAAAGACATCTATGAGTGAATCAAATTAGAGCGGTGCGTTAATCAAACTATCAAACATACTTAACAAGCAGTTGTTTTATTTTTTTAGACTCGGAAAAAAGATGATAATAAATACGCAGAATTATGTTTATCACTTTTGCATGTGCTTTAATCATGTCTCAACTTCCGTCTAAAACTGTATAAACTGTATCTGTAATGTACATTGATATATAAATAAATATACATGTATACTCTATGCATTATTTCAAGTTACTTGAACCATCGTTGATGTAAAATAAATGTTATCTTTATGTGTTTTTATTTTATTCCAATTTCCAACTTCCCTATAAAGGTTAACTTAGTTAATATTTTGAGGAAACTTACTCCGTACATCAAATCCTCACTAAACCGGAATCCTCACTAAACCGGAAATTTTGCCCAGTCCTGACCTTGTCCGGTTTAGTGAGTTTTCACTGTATATAAGACGTTTGAAAATTTTGACAGGTATGGTTAATGACAATAATGAATACACTATAACGTCAAATAACCATATACTTTCCAATATGTGTCGTCATAGAAAGAAGTTCCTCGGCTTTTCAAGCAATCCCCAACTATTAAGACACATGAATTTATCCTCCAGATTATAATAATCAAGCATATCTCTAGTAAGAGCCTACCGTTCACCGAGGCCAGCTGTATGGCTAGCAGGCAGCACACAAGAAGCACAGCGACACCTTTACTGTTCATCTTGGATCCGAGCTTTTCCAACGACTGCTTGTGATAAAAAACCAAGCCGTACTGTCTCCTCTTAATAACCAACACACGTGCTCCATAAGCCAATATGTCGAATGTACGCTTCAGTGCTACTGTGATTGGTCATTGTCGTAGCTACGTGTAATTATTTTTCTGTTTGAAATCTAGATTTTGACTGATCATCCTGAACATTATATCGACGAGAGGTAATTGATAGATACAAATACATTAAACACACAATGGTAAGTCAATGATATTGATAAATGACAACATTTCGGTAATGACTTTACACTGGTTGTTAAATAATGTAACACTATAAACACTTGTTTTGTTATATGCTTATCCGCCTTAAGACAATGAGCCACTTTACCGATTTCATTCCTTAAATATTTCTTGGTGTTTGCACATATTTATGGGCCAATTGAGGATTTGCCCCATTTACTGAAGCTCCATATCACGCAGAACTGATTTGAAGGTGAATTCAAACATTTATTTTCGTCCATGGTATTTTATCGGTCTAAATTATTAACAGTAATCTTTTTTCTCCAAGATCACTCTGCCATCTGCGCATGCGCGAAGTAACTATGGTTTACAGTAAAAGGTTGCATATCTGGTGGCAGTTGCAGTTGAAGCATGAACCCGAACTTGAAATAGATGTGTAATCAGCTATCAAATCCTGTTGAGAACTATTCACTGCAAAAAATATTTCAATACAAATTTTCATTTACGTTTTTTTCCTTTAATATGCTCTTTATATTTTACAACCAATCAAGCTAATTCAATACTAAAATGTGTGATATTGTGTTGATCATTATGAAAAAATGAAACTTTACGAGGGCATCTGAGTAAACATAACTAGGTAATTATACTAATCTAAATTTCAACAATATCAACAAAAGTGCCATAAGCGTTTATGTTTCGGTGTTTTTGTGTACAAACGTCAGCCCATTTTATTTGTTCTTATAACTTTTAAAATTTACCATCGCCCGACACTCATCTAATCAAATTTACGCCTTGGCGGTTGAACTTTCGCGCCAAAATATCATCTGGTGAGAAAAAGGAAGGATCTAGTTGGTCTTATAAGTGCGGACACCAAAGAAATAAGAGTCCATTTGGCTGATATGTGGTCTAGAGGTAACACGCTTGACAGTCATTTCAGGCGTCGCAGGTTCGATTTCCCCCGCACCAATAAAAATCGTCTTCCGAGAGTGACGTTAAATCGGGGTCCCATATGACAGCACTATACACTGGAGCACGTTAACGAACAAGGGTAGCTCTAACCGGGGTTACATTCTGTCTGCGCAATATGCTACAAAAACCTAAAATCTTAAAACAAACTGACACTCTTATCGGAGCACTGACCAAATGGGCAATGCCCGAGTGCGAGTATAAATTAGCTTACACACACAAAACCTAAAACAACAACAGAATATTTCGACTACATTTAACATTCAGACAAATTATGCTTGGCTATCATACTCGCATCATAGACGCAGAAAATTTCCAGAATATGATTGTCAGCGATCATTTGATGTGTGCTCGAAATAGGGTATGAGGCGTTCATATATTATAAACTGCAAGATATTCTGGTAGTGCCAGAGCTGACAGTTAATGTAAATGTTGTTCTTCAAATTTGATAGAAGACGAGTACCATTTCATGTTGTGTTGTACACTATACAATGGATTGAGACAAACATACTTAGGCAACACCTCCTGGCCTTCTCTGAATATGTTAAAATCTGTAGTACTAAGCAAATCAACTAGTAATTACTAAATACTGTTAGATTCATCAAATTTGCAATGGAATTTAGAAAATCTACCCTGGACCTTTAACTGTTTCTTAAATTTACTGTAATAATTAAGTTTAAATGATTTATAACTTGATTGTCTTCTTATCATGTTTTGTTGATGTTTTTTGCTCTCTGCTATACTACTTCACCTTTTAGCTTGTCTCTTTTTGAAGAATATCAAGCTAATGAGATAGATCTACTCATTACACACTCAAGCACAGGTCAAGATATCCATATGAAACTTGGAACACATGTTGCCAGAAAATATATGCTCATACCTTACATGTGAGTATAATTATAGCTTTAAGTTTTAAATTATGACCTCCTTTAATGTGAAATGTGTACGAACACTATACGGCGCATAACTTGAAAAGTATCAAATGTATTGATTTCTTAGACATATAGATCTTATTGAAAGAGAAGTGCAGTCTGTGACTTCCTTTGTAAACATAACATAATGGCGCATTTGTGTTATTTCTCATAGAGGAACAAACAAAACATGTACTTTGATAGTTTAATATACACATTCCAATATATCACTTGACCCGCCTTAAATGTGAGATTAAAATCCTAACATTTAAAGTTTCTGTTGTGCACAATCCATATTTACTATTATAATATTATAAAAAAGGCATAATTTTGTCGTGGGATAACGTTTAGTACAACTCATATCTGGTTGATGCTACCGAAAGGTGACAATTGAATCACCTGGTCGAAAATATGGAAGTTCTTACATTCTATAATTGCTCTTGCCACATGAGTTATTTCAGCTACAATACTTCGGGTCCTTTTCTCTTCAATGTCAGTTATTTGGAAGGTATTTCATTAAAGCAAGTTGTATGGCTTTCAGGAACAAAACTGATTCAGATAGACTGCAAAAAGAAGACAAAAATGAAAAAAACACAAAAAAAACACAATCTTATATATAAATATGTGTCTCATTTCATATGATAACATTAAAATATGGTTTGAAAACATATATTTACCACTTGGGCTTGATAAATATTTATTGCTAAACAATAAAGTAAGTCGCGAAAATATGTGACAAAATGATCTAAATGATCTAAATGATCAATTGCTTCAAAGTGCGGCTATTTCGGTTAATTAATACAAGAAACATTTGCTACATGAATACTTTAATATATTTTGAATGACATCAAATCTGTCCTGTATCCTATATCGCATTTCACCGCTGAAATTGATCATCTCGCTTCAAAAGCCCTCTGTTATAGGTTTTCACCTCGTAGCGTCATCAAAGGGCAGATAATTTCAAACACGATATATACGTTGAAAGGGTGTATTGGACGCCATTGGGGCCATCGATCGGATTATTGAACTAGTAGGTCTAGACCATCAAAATATGCAAAACCCTTTTCTATAAACCGCAATGCAATGGTCACTGACATCATACCACTGTTTTACCCAACCTATCACTTGCTACGTGTTTGCATACTAAATCTTAAAGAAAACGTGATTTGCCATAAAAAGCAATACAAATATAACAAATTATTTCGTGGCTGTTACGCGCTGATACATACAAGTCACAACAAGTTTTTAACTATGTTTTATATTTAAATGTGATCAATCGTGTTAGCTAACATTTGTTTTTGCTATATTCAATCATATTGTGTGCTTTTTCCAGTAAGCGTGGCTTAGGTAGACCGTTGAATATTAATTACATGCATATAAGTTGTTTCATCTGGTACGGTAAGACTATATTTGAAGTAAATTTAAATCCAAGTACTGATGTAGCACAATAATCAATATAAATGCTATTATTTCTTTTATATATAATTTAAAACTTTAATTGGTATAAAAATGACGTTGAGAACGCATTTTTATTGCATTTCAGCGCAACTGGCGTTGTTTACTGACGTCATCATGCATAGTTATTTAAGTTCAATGATGACGTTAACAGTGCCTATGAAACAGCGCTATTATAAGATGCTTTCATTCGTTTTGTAAATATACAATTTGCAAAAAAAAATATTGTGCTTTATAGATGTCCCAGTTAATTTTCATAAACTACATATATAAACTGGGACAAAATGGCGCGTTGTTGCGCGTGACTGATTTGGCATAGGGGTGCCAGACTTAATGTTCGTACAATACAAGAAAAAACATGTACATACATTTTATTTTGACATGTGCGTGAAGTATTTATATAATAAAGACTTGTCCAAGTTACATTTATATTATCATAATTCGATTGCCTGTTCTGGAAAATAAAATGATGGATTTAATAGACTTCTGTAAGTGATAAAAATATGATTATGTTTTAACAGAATATGGTTAAATATACCAATACCTGTGATGAATCGTTTAAGATGTTTTTCTTACTCCCAAATAAGATTCACCACAATTAATACCATTGTTTTAATATACCAAAAAATATTAATAAATGCCGAATACAATGGTTCTTATAAAGGATACCGAGTTTAATTTGAATGAAAGGCACAGAAAACACGGTATATATACCTTATGAGACGATAGTAGATCACAGTAAATATTTTAGCACTCACCAATCATTTAATATTTTTCCATTGTCAGCTTGTACATACACGGTTACAATCTTGTAATTAGTAATTATTATTTTCCATAAATGCATTATTTAGGGAGCATTAAAGGTTTATTACTCAAAATCTCGTTTTGTTATACATGCATTTGTATTGATTTTGAATAAGAGTGTCACTTTAAATGTTAATTTCATGTGTGAATATGATAGTAATTTGTGATGAAATAAAACAAAAGATTCCGATATTTCGAGTTGCTTTTAGGATGAGTTAGCATTTATTAATACCCATTTATTGATTTAAATGTGACAGGCTCGGAGCATTAGAACGACAAATTTATGCTGGAAACTGTGACCCAGCCACTGTTTAAATATACCAATGAACATGGTTTAAATCAGTAACGGCTTCTGCTGGCTCATCAAAATAATTTTTAGGCGAATTTAAAAATAAAAATCCGCTAATCCATTAAACACAATATATTTTCGAACATGCTTTTCAATAAAAATTGATTTCAACAACTGGTAGCCACAAACACTAACTGAAAGACTTTAGTAATCATTTAAAAGTGTCAGTAAGTGTGTTTTTTCTTTCTCAAACACATCGTTGTTAGATATACGTTTCATATCAGCGATTAATTTTGTCGTTAACTTATAATTTTCAAATTGAAAGGAGATAAAATAACGAGAAAAAAAGAAGAAATAAGTGATAATATAAATACGGCAAGGACCTTTCGCTGTAAGACAAGGTATTACTTTTCGAAAATTAAACACAAACACGAACACATCTTCAACCAATGATTTATATGTGTACAGATATAACAATAAACAAGAACAATTTCATTCTTATCGCTTAACATCAGGGTTTTGCTGGAATTTATTTGTTTCCACTTGACCTTGATCCGTCTGATATTATCTGAAAAAGAGTAAGATAATTGATGAAAAAGAGTTAAGATAATTGGCAAAGAAGAATTTGGTTAGCATTTTTTTCATTTTGAGAAAACGTCACAACGCTAGTTTAATGTAAATGTTCAAGGATTAAATTACCGTAGCGCTATACGTAAAACTTACAACAAGTACGCCCTACATGTTTATATTCGAAACAATGACGCCATCAAGTGAAAAGAGTCAGCATCAATAATTATACTGTTTCTTTTTTTTTTCTATGGTGATGCCTTAAACAAAAGCAAAACAGCGGGAAGACTTCGAATATAATTGATTGAAATTTTTATGTTTTCTGCAACACCCGAGCACATAGCAAAGAAAACGTACGTTTCGAAATATGGATTTAATATCGGCCCATCGTTCGACAACACGCCTTCACTCCCCAGCGAATGACGTTCCTCCGCCCGCAGGCAATCGGCCACAAGTACCGGAAGGCATATTCATCGTAGTTTGGCGCCCTGTAGTCACAACGCCGCTTACAGATGTACTGGTAGCAGATACCTGAAATATTCACATCACAAATACCTGCGGGTACACGTACACATACATAGTAGTAGTAGGAGGAGGAGGAGTTGCAGTAGCAGTAGCAGCAACAGGAGCAGCAGCAGCCACAGCAGAATCATCAGCAGCAGCAGGAGCAGCAGTAGCAGCAGCAGCAGTTGTAGTAGTAGTATTAGTAGTAGTAGTAGTAGTAGTAGTAGTAGTAGTAGTAGTAGTAGTATTGTTTTTGCGAGTTCGATCTTTTGACCAACCACGCGAAACGGATGTAAAGTGTTCAATGGTTGTGTTTGTGTGTGGGATAAGTGGAACGACACATGGAAATATACTAAGAGCTACTCGACTACGCCGCTTTGTCCTAGAAATAAATACAATAATGATGTAATATGTACCTGTCAAGGGCAATACAAAATTCAAATTAAACAGTAAACAAGAATTGCCTAGATGTGACAAAATCAGGTTTTCAACGACTGACAAAACTTTAGCCTTTGTTTTGAGATTCAGTTTCAACTGTTGTTTTTTCTATTTTTTTGTCACAGAGACCTTGACCCGTGGTGCCCGTAGCACAACCCCATGGAAGTCCCCCATAAACTCTTCCTACATTTATAAGTTTGGTCACAATATGTTTACCAAAATTAAAGATATCCAGTCCCAAACAGTTATTTTTAGTAGCAGTGACCTTGACCCTAGGGGCCAGAAATGTAATCCAATCAAAGGTCTCCATAAACTCTTATTATATACCAAGTTTGGTCATACTATGTCATCCCTTACTTAAGTTAATAAGTACTAACCATTTTTCTTTCTTAGCAACAGTGACCTGAACCTTGACCATGACTCACGGGGCCCCAAACACAATCCTATGAAGGGTCTCTATAAACCCTTCATATGTACCTAATTTAGTCGCAATATGTCGACACTTACTTAAGTTGTTCAATACCAACCTTTTTATTATCAATACTATCCTAACCTTGACCTTGATCCTAGTTGCTCTTCCTATATAC
Organism: Mya arenaria; assembly: GCF_026914265.1. Lineage (NCBI taxonomy): Eukaryota > Metazoa > Mollusca > Bivalvia > Myida > Myidae > Mya > Mya arenaria. The sequence goes on from NC_069122.1 coordinate 45,871,888, forward strand.
CAAGTTTGGTCCTTAGATGTCAAACTTTCGACACCATAGTTGAGTTTGACGCTGCCCTCAGGCCGGCCCGCCCGAACATTGATGCAAATCATTCTTATAACTTGTTTTCTCATTGTAAAATTTCAGGTTAAAAATTTAAAAATGTTCCTGTCAAATGAAATGAAAATAAAAAAATAAATATAAAAAAATCAATCAAAGGACATAATTTGTAAGACGGTCGTCAATAATTGTGCGAAGTATTAAGTAGAATCAATCAGTGGCCATAATTTGTATTAAGGATACTAATTATGAAGTTATCTAACCTCATAGTGTGATGGTCATGAACAACTGTGTGAAGTATCAGGTGAATTGAATGAAGGGTATTGGAGTTATAAGTGAAAATGCCAAGCTGCCCTTACTCTTTAACCGGACACCAACGCCAACGCCGACGCCGACGCTGGGGCTAGTAGTTAAGCCTCCTAATCCTTCGAACAGTCGAGCTAAAAATGTATATCCGACAACGTAAGTTTACTTAATAATATTTCGCGTTTTCGCGCAAGCTGGGTTGATCTCAAGAAATGGCAGAATTCTCATTCATCATATATCGCAAACAAGTATGGTGCTAAAACTCCTCGCTCTTATTGCTTAAAGGGCGCGTTATCGTCGGTGTACATACCACATCAGCGGGTCCAACGTTATTTATTTGTTCTGAATTTTAAGTGACGGACATGTTAGATGCGGAACAAACTATATATAAATACGCCTACCCGTAGGTCAGACGTGTAAGCTCCTCTCGGTTTTATAGCCTATGTTCTTTCAGGCCTAAAACAGGTATGAGCGAGTGTTTGTTTATATAAAGTGGAAATAGAAAATTGCATGGCTTGAAACTGTGTTTTTAGTCAAAATATTTTGGACCTATTTAGCATAATTATGTGGATTTTGTGCATCAATTTTTTAACGACTTCTTGTGCAGCTAAAATGGGTAATTGAAAATAAATAATCTTAAAAACGCGATTTTTAGAGGAACTATTTGACGT